>NC_057799.1:584885927-585246427 GCF_018294505.1 Triticum aestivum | reverse complement strand
GTTGTTTGGCTATGTTACCGCTTTTGCTCAGCCCCTCTTATAGCGCTGTTAGTTGCAGGTGAAGTTGAAGTTTGTTCCATGTCGGAACATGGATATGTTGGGATATCACAATATCTCTTATTTAATTAATGCATCTATATATTTTGGTAAAGGGTGGAAGGCTCGGCCTTATGCCTGGTGTTTTGTTCCACTCTTGCCGCCCTAGTTACTGTTATACCGGGATTATGTTCCTTGAGTTTGCGTTCCTTACACGGTCGGGTGATTTATGGGACCCCCTTGACAGTTCGCCTTGAATAAAACTCCTCCAGCATGGCCCAACTTTGGTTTTACTATTTGCCGCCTAAGCCTTTTCCCCCGGGTTTTCGCGAGCCCGAGGGTCATCTTATTTTAACCCCCCCCGGGCCAGTGCTCCTTCGAGTGTTGGTCCGAACCGAGCAGCCTGCGGGGCCACCTCGGGGAAACTCGAGGTCTGGTTTTACTCGTAGCTTGACTTATCCGGTGTGCCCTGAGAACGAGATATGTGCAGCTCCTATCAGGATTTGTCGGCACATTCGGGCGGCTTTGCTGGTCTTGTTTTACCATTGTCGAGATGTCTTGTAAACCGGGATTCCGAGACTGATCGGGTTTTTTCGGGAGAAGGTTTATCCTTCGTTGACCGTGAGAGCTTATGATGGGCTAAGTTGGGACACCCCTGCAGGATAATATCTTTCGAAAGCCGTGCCCGCGGTTATGAGGCAGATGGGAATTTGTTAATGTCCGGTTGTAGATAACTTGTCAGTTGACCCAATTAAAATACATCAACTGCGTGAGTAGCCGTGATGGTCTCTTCTCGGCGGAGTCCGGGAAGTGAACACGGTCTGAGTTATGTATGACGTAAGTAGGTGTTCAGGACCTCTTCTTGGTCAGTGCTAGATGACGTCCGTTCCGTTGCTTCTCTTCTCGCTCTCATTTGCGCAAGTTAGCCACCATATATGCTTTTGCCGCTGCAGCTCCACCTCATTACACCATCCTTTCCTACAAGCTTAAATAGTCTTGATCTCGCGGGTGTGAGATTGCTGAGTCCCCGTGACTCACAGATTCTACCAAAACAGTTGCAGGTGCCGACGATGCCAGTGCAGACGATGGCGTCGATCTCAAGTGGGAGTTCGACAAGGAACGTGGTCGTTACTATGTGTCTTTTCCTGATGATCAGTAGTGGAGCCCAGTTGGGACGATCGGGGATCTAGCATTTGGGGTTGTCTTATTTTCATCTGGATTTTGGCCGTAGTCGGTCTATATGATTGTATTTTGGATGATGTATGATATTTATGTATTGTGTGAAGTGGCGATTGTAAGCCAACTCTTTATCCCATTCTTGTTCATTACATGGGATTGTGTGAAGATGACCCTTCTTGCGACAAAACCACTATGCGGTTATGCCTCTAAGTCGTGCCTCGACACGTGGGAGATATAGCCGCATCGTGGGCATTACAACTTTACTAGTGTTTATAGCAACCCCTCGGTATTTGATACTGGTTCAGTTGCTACGATTAGTAACTCAAAACGGGAGTTGCAGAATGAACAGAGACTAGTTAAGGGTGAAGTGACGATGTGTGTTGGAAGTGGTTCCAAGATTGATATGATCATCATCGCACACTCCCTATACTTTCGGGATTAGTGTTGAACCTAAATAAATGTTATTTGGTGTTTGCGTTAAGCATCAATATGATTTGATCATGTTTATTGCAATACGGTTATTCATTTAAAGTCAGAGAATAATTGTTGTTCTATTTACATGAATAAAACCTTCAATGGTCATACACCCAATGTGAATGGTTTATTGAATCTCGATCATAGTGATACACATATTCATAATATTGAAGCCAAAAGATGCAAAGTTAATAATGATAGTGCAACTTATTTGTGGCACTACCGTTTAGGACATATTGGTGTAAAGCGCATGAAGAAACTCCATGCTGATGGGCTTTTGGAATCACTTGATTATGAATCACTTGATGCTTGCGAACCATGCCTCATGGGCAAGATGACTAAAGACTCCGTTCTTCGAAACAATGGAGCGAGCAACAGACTTATTGGAAATAATACATACTAATGTATGCGGTCCGAGGAGTGTTAAGGCTCACGGCAAGTATCGTTATTTTCTTACCTTCACAGATGATTTGAGAAGATATGGGTATATCTACTTGATCAAACACAAGTCTAAAACATTTGAAAAGTTCAAAGAATTTCACAGTGAAGTGGAGAATCATCGTAACAAGAAAATAAAAGTTTCTACGATATGATCGCAGAGGTAAAATATTTGAGTTACGAGTTTGGCCTTCAGTTAAACCAATGTGAAATAGTTTCACTACTCACGCCACCTGGAACCCCACAGTATAATGGTGTGTCCGAACGTCGTAGCCGTTCTTTATTAGATATGGTGCGATCTATGATGTCTCTTACCGATTTACCAATATCGTTTTGGGGTTATGCATTAGAGATAGCTACATTCACGTTAAATAGGGCACCATATAAATCCGTTAAGACGACACCGCATGAACTATGGTTGGGCTAGAAACCAAAGCTGTCATTTCTTAAAGTTTGGGGTTGCGTTGCTTTTGTGAAAAAGTTTCAGCCTAATAAGCTCGAACCCAAATCGGAGAAGTGTGTCTTCATAGGATACCCAAAAGAGATTGTTGGGTACACCTTCTATCACAGATCCGAAGGCAAGATCTTTGTTGCTAAGAATGGATCCTTTCTAGAGAAGGAGTTTCTCTCGAAAGAAGTAAGTGGGAGGAAAGTGGAACTAGATGAGGTAATTGTACCTTCTCCCGAATTGGAAAGTAGGTCATCACAGAAATCTGTTCCAGTGATTCCTACACCAATTAGTGAGGAAGTTAATGATGATGATCATGAAACTTTGGATCAAGTTACTATAGAACTTCGTAGATCAACCAGAGCACGATCCGCACCAGAGTGGTACGGTAATCCTGTACTGGAAGTCATGTTACTAGACCATGATGAACTTACGAACTATGAGGAAGCGATGATGAGCCCAGATTCCGCAAAATGGCTTGAGGCCATGAAATCTGAGATAGGGTCCATGTATGAGAACAAAGTATGGACTTTGGTTGACTTGCCCGATGACCGGTAAGCCATAGAGAGTAAAATGGATCTTCAAGAGGAAGACGGACGCTGATAGTAGTGTTACTATCTACAAAGCTAAAATTGTCACAAAAGGTTTCGACAAGTTCAAGGGGTTGACTACGATGAGAGTTTCTCACTTGTATCTATGCTTAAGTACATCCGAATCATGTTAGCAATTGCCGCATTTTATGAAATCTGGCAAATGTATAAACAAAACTGCATTCCTTAATGGATTTATTAAAGAAGAGTTGTATATTATGCAACCAGAAGGTTTTGTCAATCCTAAAGGTGCTAACAAAATATGCAAGCTCCAGCGATCCATCTATGGACTGGTACAAGCATCTCGGAGGTGGAATATACACTTTGATAAGTTGATCAAAGCATATAGTTTTATACAGACTTGCGGTGAAGCTTGTATTTACAAAAAAGTGAGTGGGAGCACGACAGCCTTTCTGATAAGTATATGTGAATGGCATATTGTCGATCGAAAATGAGTAGAATTTTCTGGAAAGCATAAAGGAGTGTTTGAAAGGAGTTTTTCAAAGAAAGACCTCGGTGAAGCTGCTTACATATTGAGCATCAAGATCTATAGAGATGGATCAAGACGCTTGATAAGTTTTTTCAATGAGTACATACCTTGACAAGTTTTTGAAGTAGTTCAAAATAGAACAGTCAAAGAAAGAGTTCTTCCCTGTGTTGCAAGGTGTGAAATTGAGTAAGACTCAAAGCCCAGAAGATAGAAAGAGAATGAAAGTCATTCCCTATGCCTCAGCCATAGGTTCTATAAAGTATGCCATGTTGTGTACCAGATCTATTGTATACCCTACACTGAGTTTGGCAAGGGAGTACAATAGTGATCTAGGAGTAGATCACTGAACAGCGGTCAAAATTATCCTTAGTGGAATAAGGATATGTTTCTCGATTATGGAGGTGACAAAGGTTCGTCGTAAAGGGTTACGTCAATGCAAGTTTTAACACTGATCTAGATGACTCTACGTCTCAATCTGGATACATATTGAAAGTGGGAGCAATTAGCTAAAGTAGCTCCATGCAGAGCATTGTAGACAGAGAAATTTGCAAAATACATACGGATCTGAATTTGGCAGACCCGTTGACTAAAATTCTCTCACAAGCAAAACATGATCACACCTTAGTACTCTTTGGGTGTTAATCACATGGCGATGTGAACAAGATTACTGACTCTAGTAAACCCTTTGAGTGTTGGCCACATGGCGATGTGAACTATGGATATTAATCACATGGAGATGTGAACTATTGGTGTTAAATCACATGGCGATGTTTACTAGATTATTGACTCTACTGCAAGTGGGAGACTGAAGGAAATATGCTCTAGAGGCAATAATAAAGTTGTTATTTATATTTCCTTATATCATGATAAATGTTTATTATTCATGGTAGAATTGTATTAACCGAAAACTTAGTACATGTGTGAATACATAGACAAACAGAGTGTCACTAGTATGCCTCTACTTGACTAGCTCGTTGAATCAAAGATGGTTAAGTTTCCTAGCCATAGACATGAGTTGTCATTTGATTAACGGGATCACATCATTAGAAAATGATGTGATTGACTTGACCCATTCCGTTAGCTTAGCACTTGATCGTGTAGTATGTTGCTATTGCTTTCTTCATGACTTATACATGTTCCTATGACTATGAGATTATGCAACTCCCGAATACCGGAGGAACACTTTGTGTACTACCAAACGTCACAACGTAACTGGGTGATTATAAATGTGCTCTACAGGTGTCTCTGAAGGTGTTTGTTGGGTTGGCATAGATCAAGATTAGGATTTGTCACTCCGATTGTCGGAGAGGAATCTCTGGGCCCTCTCGATAATGCGCATCACTATAAAACTTGCAAGCAATGCAACTAATGAGTTAGTTCCGGGATGATGTATTACGGAACGAGTAAAGAGACTTGCTGGTAACGAGATTGAACTAGGTATTGAGATACCGATGATCGAATCTCGGGCAAGTAACATACCGATGAAAAAGGGAACAACGTATCTTGTTATGCGATTTGACCGATAAAGATCTTCATAGAATATGTTGGAGCCAACATGAGCATCCAGGTTCCGCTATTGGTTATTGACCGGAGTCGTGTCTCGGTCATGTCTACATAGTTCTCGAACCCGAAGGGTCCGCACGCTTAACGTTCGGTGACGATCGGTATTATGAGTTTATGTGTTTTGATGTACTGAAGGTTGTTCAGAGTGCCGGATGAGATCACGGACATGACGAGGAGTCTCGAAATGGTCGAGGCGTAAAGATAAATATATTGGAAGGCTATATTCGGACATCGGAAAGGTTCCGAGTGGTTCGGGCATTTTTGGAGTACCGGGAGGTTACCGGAATCCCCCGGGAGAAGTTATGGGCCTTATGGGCCATAAGAAGGAAGCACACCAGCCCACAAGGGGCTGGTGCGCCCCCCTTGGGCAGGAGGCCGAATGGGAATAGGTTTGGGGGTGGCGGCCCCCCTTTCCTTCTCTCCTACTCCTCCTTCCCTTCCTCTCCTACTCCAACTAGGGAAGGGGAGAATCCTACTCCCGGTGGGAGTAGGACTCCCCTAGGGCGCACCATAGAGAGGGCCGGCCCCTCCCCTCCTCCAATCCTTTATATACGGGGGAGGGGGGCACCCCATAGACACACAAGTTGATTGTTCCAAGCCGTGTGTGGTGCCCCCCTCCACCATAATCCACCTCGATCATATCGTAGCGGTGCTTAAGCGAAGCCCTGCGTCGGTAGCAACATCATCTCCGTCTTCACGCCTTCGTGCTGATAGAACTCTCCCGCGAAGCTCTGCTGGATGAACGTGGGACGTCATCGAGCTGAACGTGTGCTGAACTCGGAGGTGCCGTGCGTTCGGTACTTGGATCGGTCGGATCATGAAGACGTACGACTACATCAACCGTGATCTCATAACGCTTCCGCTAACGGTCTACGAGGGTACGTGGACGACACTCTCCCCTCTCGTTGCTATGCATCACCATGATCTTGCGTGTGCGTAGGAATTTTTTTGAAATTACTACGTTCCCCAATAGATCACACACGTACTACCTCTTTTCCGGTTTGCAGGGCTCAATTCAAGAAACGACCTACTCGATCCTACACGAATAAATAGTGGATCACGCACATACTAGTACCTCCTTTCCGGTTTGTAGGGCTTAATTCAAAAATCTAACCAACCAAGGTACTCCCTCCGTCTGGGTTTATTAGTCCCGTGAGCCAAAGCAGCAAGACCAAGGCATGGCAATAATTAACTGCATGCAGAAGTTTAAGCCTTATTAATTCCAGCGATTTAAGTTGCTGCATGTGTGCCCTTGGCTGCGACTCGTTGCATGTTGCTCCGCGTACTGGCTGCGAGCGATTCTGAGTGGCTGCATGCAGCCGGCCGTAATTAAGGCACCTGACTGATGCGAAAAAAGATGCGCTTTAATTGTTGAGGGCCTTTTTAATCCGTGGAATCATTTTTGACAAGGAGGGAGTACCTCATCTGGATGATTCGAGTGCACTCGTTTGACCGTCATGCCGGCGTGCGACCCAGCACGAACGGGACGCACCACTGACGGGACAGGACGGCACAGTCATAATTTCAGTTTTTCTAGTTTTCCACGGCAAGTTGGCACGCTAAGCCATGCCTACTTATGCATTGAATTCCGATGACCGCGATGACCGTCGCGTTTCCCACGACACGCTAGTTCGCCTACCTTCCGCCTATATATTACTGTTTTCCAAGCTTCTCCGGTGGCACCATCACCCAACTCACCCTATCCTCATAAGGCCCCACCGGCCCGACGTCGCTCGCCACTTATCCTCGCTCTCGCCACGTCGGCCATCCCCCCGCCCGTCCGGGATAGGCGATGCCCGTGGCGGTCACCGCCGGAACTAGTGTTCGGTTTTTCACCGGAAGGCAGACGGAGGGAGGAGGCATTCTATTAGTCTTTAGATGGCAATGCGGAGTATGAGGAGTTGTTGGAGCGCGACCGCCTGGCGGTGGAGCAGCGTATTGCCGATTTGCGCCGCCAGCGGGACATGGAGCAGCAGCGCACCGACGCTCTGAGTCGCGAGCAGAGCGCCCGCAACTGGGCCTACTACGTGGAGGCCGGCGCCTGGCAAATAGCCCTGGAGGCTGTCGGGCACGCAAGCGTTCGCGACACCGAATTTTACTACAAGCTCGTCAAGTGGGTTTCCTGCTTAGAGGCCGAAGCTTCGGTGGACCACGCCGGCATGGAAAGGGCCAACGCGCGTGAGCAACGCACCCTATCGCACCTCTGGCAAGTCCGAGTCAAGGCGGAGGATGCTGGTGCCGGCGTTTAGCGTGTACCGCAGATGGCGGCTGGCATCGTCTAGTTAGCTAAGAGTAAGTTAGTACTTGTGCACTACTAGAGTATTAGTGGGAGTAGAGAGTTAACTTGGCTATGATGGTTGTCAACGTGGAAGTTCAGTACTCTATATCTGGATCAGACCTGTTACTTTGCTCTGAATGTTGAACTTTCCATTTGAACGTATGGAATGGGCTGTTATTTTTTTAAATTGGCTGTATTTGTCCGCCACAGGTTTAGAGGATGACTTGTGGGCCTACCAGGTTGACGCGTACACAATCAGGACACGATTGTACATGGAGAGGATGACAGCGGGGACCCACCAAGGTCATGGCAGTACGCAAGCAAGTGCCTCCTTATTTGAAGCCAATAAAAAAATGGCTCCTCCTAATGGATTTCTGACCTCTGGGTCCCATGCCATTGTCAACATAGTCAATAAACTAGAGAATTGCACAACGATCAGCTGACACCAGGGACCCAGCAGCTCGCCCAGTTATTTTTGTTTTGGTTAATTTGATAAATTCCACTCCAAATCTGGTGATTCTGACAAATGCCACTGCAATTTCCAAACTTTGAAAAATGCCATTTCATGCCATTTCCAGTGGCATTTTTCGAAGTATGGAGTGGCGTTTTTCAAAGTTTGCAAATTGCAGTGCCGTTTTTCAAAGTTTGCAAAAATTGCAGTGGCATTTTTCAGAGTTTGAAAGTTGCAGTGGCATTTTTATGAATCGCCATAATTGGAGTGGCATTTATCTAATTTGTTTTTGAGACAGAAGCAGAGTGTCAACTGGGCTGTGCGGGGCACTCTGACATGTCTAGACAGCCTTTTCTTTTATGTTTACCACAAACCAGCCCAGTAGTTTTTTTGTTCTTTCTGAAAATGGCTAGCCCAGTTTTTTTGTGATTTGTCAAGTAAGTCGCTTTGTCAGGCATGTTGGGCTGCAAACTTTCTGTTGGGGAACGTAGTAATTTCAAAAAAATTCCTACGCACACGCAAGATCATGGTGATGCATAGCAACGATAGGGGAGAGTGTTGTCCACGTACCCTCGTAGACCGATAGCGGAAGCGTTAACACAATGCGGTTGATGTAGTCGTACGTCTTCACGATCCGACCGATCAAGTACCGAACGCACGGCACCTCCGAGTTCAGCACACGTTCAGCTCGATGACATCCCTCGAACTCCGATCCAGCCGAGTGTTGAGGGAGAGTTTCGTCAGCACGACGGCGTGGTGACGATGATGATGTTCTACCGACGCAGGGCTTCGCCTAAGCTCCGCTACGATATTATCGAGGTGTAATATGGTGGAGGGGGGCACTGCACACGGCTAAAAGATCGTAGATCAATTTTGTGTCTAGAGGTGCCCCCGTATATAAAGGTGCAAGGGAGAGGCCGCCGGCCAAGGAGGTGTGGCGCGCCAGGAGGAGTCCTACTCCTACCGGGAGTAGGACTCCCCCCCTTTTTCCATGTTGGACTATGAGTGGAAGGGGGAAGAGGTGGAGGGGAGGAAGGAAGGGGGGGCGCCGCCCCCCTCTCCTTGTCCTATTCGGACTGGGGGGAAGGGGGGCGCGGCCCTGCCCTAGCCTCCTCTCCTCTCTTCCACCCAGGCCCACTAAGGCCCATTAAGTTACCGGGGGGTTCCCGTAACCTCCCGGTACTCCGGAAAAATCCCGATTTCACCCGGAACACTTCCGATGTCCAAACATAGGCTTCCAATATATCAATATTTATGTCTCGACCATTTCGAGACTCCTCGTCATGTCCGTGATCACATCCGGGACTCCGAATAACCTTCGGTACATCAAAACATATAAACTCATAATATAACTGTCATCGTAACTTTAAGCGTGCGGACCCTACGGGTTCGAGAACTATGTAGACATGACCGAGACACCTCTCCGGTCAATAACCAATATCGGAACCTGGATGCTCATATTGGTTCCTACATATTCTACTAAGATCTTTATCGGTCAAACCGCATAACAACATACGCTGTTCCCTTTGTCATCGGTATGTTACTTGCCCGAGATTCGATCGTCGGTATCTCGATACCTAGTTCAATCTCGTTACCGGCAAGTCTCTTTACTCGTTCCGTAATACATCATCCCGTAACTAACTCATTAGTTACAATGCTTGCAAGGCTTATAGTGATGTGCATTACCGAGTGGGCCCAGAGATACCTCTCCGACAATCGGAGTGACAAATCCTAATCTCGAAATACGCCAACCCAACATGTACCTTTGGAGACACCTGTAGAGCACCTTTATAATCACCCAGTTACGTTGTGACGTTTGGTAGCACACAAAGTGTTCCTCCGGTAAACGGGAGTTGCATAATCTCATAGTCATAGGAACATGTATAAGTCATGAAGAAAGCAATAGCAACATACTAAACGATCGAGTGCTAAGCTAACGAAATGGGTCAAGTCAATCACGTCATTCTCCTAATGAAGTGATCCCGTTAATCAAATGACAACTCATGTCTATGGCTAGGAAACATAACCATCTTTGATTAACGAGCTTGTCAAGTAGAGGCATACTAGTGACACTCTGTTTGTCTATGTATTCACACATGTATTATGTTTCCGGTTAATACAATTCTAGCATGAATAATAAACATTTATCATGATATAAGGAAATAAATAATACTTTATTATTGCCTCTAGGGCATATTTCCTTCAGTCTCCCACTTGCACTAGAGTCAATAATCTAGATTACACAGTAATGATTCTTACACCCATGGAGTCTTGGTGCTGATCATGTTTTGCTCGTGGAAGAGGCTTCGTCAACGGGTCTGCAACATTCAGATCCGTATGTATCTTGCAAATTTCTATGTCTCACACCTGGACTAAATCCCGGATGGAATTGAAGCGTCTTTTGATGTGCTTGGTTCTTTTGTGAAATCTGGATTCCTTTGCTAAGGCAATTGCACCAGTATTGTCACAAAAGATTTTCATTGGTCCCGATGCACTAGGTATGACACCTAGATCGGATATGAACTCCTTCATCTAGACTCCTTCATTTGCTGCTTCCGAAGCAGCTATGTACTCCGCTTCATACGTAGATCCCGCCACGACACTTTGCTTAGAACTGCACCAACTAACAGCTCCACCGTTCAATGTAAATACGTATCCGGTTTGCGACTTAGAATTGTCCGGATCAGTGTCAAAGCTTGTATCAACGTAACCATTTACGATGAGCTCTTTGTCACCTCCATAAACGAGAAACATATCCTTAGTCCTTTTCAGGTATTTCAGGATGTTCTTGACCGCTGTCTAGTGATCCACTCCTGGATTACTTTGGTACCTCCCTGCTAAACTTATAGCAAGGCACACATCAGGTCTGGTACACAGCATTGCATACATGATAGAGCCTATGGCTGAAGCATAGGGAACATCTTTCATCTTCTCTCTATCTTCTGCAGTGGTCGGGCATTGAGTCTTACTCAATCTCACACCTTGTAGTACGGGCAAGAACCCTTTCTTTGCTTCATCCATTTTGAACTTCTTCATAACTTTGTTGAGGTATGTGCTTTGTGAAAGTCCAATTAAGCATCTTGATCTATCTCTATAGATCTTGATGCCTAATATATATGCAGCTTCACCGAGGTCTTTCATTGAAAAACTCTTATTCAAGTATCCCTTTATGCTATCCAGAAATTCTATATCATTTCCAATCAGCAATATGTCATCCACATATAATATCAGAAATGCTACTGAGCTCCCACTCACTTTCTTGTAAATACAGGCTTCTCCAAAAGTCTGTATAAAACCAAATGCTTTGATCACACTATCAAAGCATTTATTCCAACTCCGAGAGGCTTGCACCAGTCCATAAATGGATCGCTGGAGCTTGCGCACTTTGTTAGCTCCCTTTGGATCGAAAAAACCTTCCGGTTGCATCATATACAACTCTTCTTCCAGAAATCCATTCAGGAATGCAGTTTTGACATCCATTTGCCAAATTTCATAATCATAAAATGCGGCAATTGCTAACATGATTCAGACAGACTTAAGCATCGCTACGGGTGAGAAGGTCTCATCATAGTCAATCCCTTGAACTTGTCGAAAACCTTTCGCAACAAGTCGAGCTTTATAGACAGTAACATTACCATCAGCGTCAGTCTTCTTCTTGAAGATCCATTTATTTTCAATGGCTTGCCGACCATCGGGCAAGTCAACCAAAGTCCATACTTTGTTCTCATACATGGATCCCATCTCGGATTTCATGGCCTCAAGCCATTTTGCGGAATCTGGGCTCACCATCGCTTCTTCATAGTTCGTAGGTTCGTCATGGTCTAGTAACATAACCTCCAGAATAGGTTTACCATACCACTCTGGTGCGGATCTTGATCTGGTTGACCTACGAGGTTTAGTAATAACTTGATCTGAAGTTTCATGATCATTATCATTAACTTCCCCACTAATTGGTGTAGGTGTCGCAGAAACTGATTTCTGTGATGATCTACTTTCCAATAAGGGAGCAGGTACGGTTACCTCATCAAGTTCTACTTTCCTCCCACTCACTTCTTTCGAGAGAAACTCCTTCTCTAGAAAGGATCCATTCTTAGCAACGAATGTCTTGCCTTCGGATCTGTGATAGAAGGTGTACCCAACAGTCTTCTTTGGGTATCCTATGAAGACACATTTCTCCGATTTAGGTTCGAGCTTATCAGGTTGAAGTTTCTTCACATAAGCATCGCAACCCCAAACTTTAAGATACGACAACTTTGGTTTGTTGCCAAACCATAGTTCATAAGGTGTCATTTCAATGGATTTTGATGGTGCCCTATTTAGAGTGAATGCAGCCGTCTCTAAAGCATAACCCCAAAACGATAGCGGTAAATCAGTAAGAGACATCATAGATCGCACCATATCTAGTAAAGTACGATTACGACGTTCGGACACACCATTATGCTGTGGTGTTCCGGGTGGCGTGAGTTGCGAAACTATTCCGCATTGTTTCAAATGTAGGCCAAACTCATAACTCAAATATTCTCCTCCACGATCAGATCGTAGAAATTTTATTTTCTTGTTACGATGATTTTCAACTTCATTCTAAAATTCTTTGAACTTTTCAAATGTTTCAGACTTATGTTTCATTAAGTAGATATACCCATATCTGCTCAAATCATCTATGAATGTGAGAAAATAACGATATCCGCCACAAGCCTCAATATTCATCGGACCACATACATCTGTATGTATGATTTCCAATAAATCTGTTGCTCTCTCCATAGTTCCGGAGAACGGTGTTTTAGTCATCTTGCCCATGAGGCACGGTTCGCAAGTACCAAGTGATTCATAATCAAGTGATTCAAAAAGTCCATCAGTGTGGAGTTTCTTCATGCGCTTTACACCGATATGACCTAAACGGCAGTGCCACAAATAAGTTGCACTGTCATTATCAACTCTGCATCTTTTGGCTTCGACATTATGAATATGTGTGTCACTACTATCGAGATTCATTAAAAATAGACCACTCTTCAAGGGTGCATGACCATCAAAGATATTATTCATATAAATAGAACAACCATTATTCTCTGATTTAAATGAATAACCGTCTCGCATCAAAAAAGATCCAGATATAATGTTCATGCTTAACGTTGGCACCAAATAACAATTATTTAGGTCTAATACTAATCCCGAAGGTAGATGTAGAGGTAGCGTGCCGACTGCGATCACATCGACTTTGCAACCATTTCCCACGCGCATCGTCACCTCGTCCTTAGCCAATCTTCGCTTAATCCGTAGCCCCTGTTTCGAGTTGCAAATATTAGCAACAGAACCAGTATCAAATACCCAGGTGCTACTGCGAGCATTAGTAAGGTACACATCAATAACATGTATATCACATATACCTTTATTAACCTTGCCATCCTTCTTATCCGCCAAATACTTGGGGCAGTTCCACTTCCAGTGACCAGTCTGCTTGCAGTAGAAGCACTCAGTTTCAGGCTTAGGTCCAGACTTGGGTTTCTTCTCCTGAACAGCAACTTGCTTGCTATTCTTCTTGAAGTTCCCCTTCTTCTTCCCTTTTCCCTTTTTCTTGAAACTAGTGGTCTTATTGACCATCAACACTTGATGGTCCTTTTTGATTTCTACCTCCGCTGCCTTTAGCATTGCGAAGAGCTCGGGAATTGTCTTATTCATCCCTTGCATGTTATAGTTCATCACGAAGCTCTTGTAGCTTGGTGGCAGTGATTGAAGAATTCTGTCAATGACGCTATCATCCGGAAGATTAACTCCCAGTTGAATCAAGTGATTATTATACCCAGACATTTTGAGTATATGCTCACTGACAGAACTATTCTCTTCCATCTTGCAGTTGTAGAACTTATTGGAGACTTCATATCTCTCAATCCGGGCATTTGCTTGAAATATTAACTTCAACTCCTGGAACATCTCATATGCTCCATGACGTTCAAAACGTCGTTGAAGACCCGGTTCTAAGCCGTAAAGCATGGCACACTGAACTATCGAGTAGTCATCAGCTTTGCTCTGCCAGACGTTCATAACTTCTGGTGTTGCTCTTGCCGGAGGCCTGGCACCCAGCGGTGCTTCCAGGACGTAATTTTTCTGTGCGGCAATGAGGATAATCCTCAAGTTACGGACCCAGTCCGTGTAATTGCTACCATCATCTTTCAACTTTGCTTTCTCAAGGAACGCATTAAAATTCAACGGAACAACGGCACGGGCCATTTATCTACAATTAACATAGACAAGCAAGATACTATCAGGTACTAAGTTCATGATAAATTCAAGTTCAATTAATCATATTACTTAAGAACTCCCACTTAGATAGACATCCCTCTAATCATCTAAGTGATTACGTGATCCAAATCAACTAAACCATGTCCGATCATCACGTGAGATGGAGTAGTTTCAATGGTGAACATCACTATGTTGATCATATCTACTATATGATTCACGCTCGACCTTTCGGTCTCCCTGTTCCGAGGCCATATCTGCATATGCTAGGCTCGTCAAGTTTAACCTGAGTATTCCGCGTGTGCAACTGTTTTGCACCCGTTGTATTTGAACATAGAGCCTATCACACCCGATCATCACGTGGTGTCTCAGCACGAAGAACTTTCGCAACGGTGCATACTCAGGGAGAACACTTTTATCTTGAAATTTTAGTGAGAGATCATCTTATAATGCTACCGTCAATCAAAGCAAGATAAGATGCATAAAAGATTAACATCACATGCAATCAATATAAGTGATATGATATGGCCGTCATCATCTTGTGCTTGTGATCTCCATCTCCGAAGCACCGTCATGATCACCATCGTCACCGGCGTGACACCTTGATCTCCATCGTAGTATCATTGTTGTCTCGCCAACATTTGCTTTTCCGACTATCGCTACCGCTTAGTGATAAAGTAAAACAATTACATGGCGATTGCATTGCATACAATAAAGCGACAACCATATGGCTCCTGCCAGTTGCCGATAACTCGGTTACAAAACATGATCATCTCATACAATATAATATAGCATCATGTCTTGACCATATCACATCACAACATGCCCTGCAAAAACAAGTTAGACGTCCTCTACTTTGTTGTTGCAAGTTTTATGTGGCTGCTACGAGCTTAGCAAGAACCGTTCTTACCTACGCATCAAAACCACAACGATAGTTTGTCAAGTTGGTGTTGTTTTAACCTTCGCAAGGACCGGGCGTAGCCACACTCGGTTCAACTAAAGTGAGAGAGACAGACACCCACCAGTCACCTTTAAGCAACGAGTGCTCGCAACGGTGAAACCAGTCTCGCGTAAGCGTACGCGTAATGTCGGTCCGGGCCGCTTCATCTCACAATACAGCCGAACCAAAGTATGACATGTTGGTAAGCAGTATGACTTATATCGCCCACAACTCACTTGTGTTCTACTCGTGCATAGCATCAATGCATAAAACCAGGCTCTGATACCACTGTTGGGGAACGTAGTAATTTCAAAAAAATTCCTACGCACACGCAAGATCATGGTGATGCATAGCAACGATAGGGGAGAGTGTTGTCCACGTACCCTCGTAGACCGATAGCGGAAGCGTTAACACAACGCGGTTGATGTAGTCGTACGTCTTCACGATCCGACCGATCAAGTACCGAACGCACGGCACCTCCGAGTTCAGCACACGTTCAGCTCGATGACGTCCCTCGAACTCCGATCCAGCCGAGTGTTGAGGGAGAGTTTCGTCAGCACAACGGCGTGGTGACGATGATGATGTTCTACCGACGCAGGGCTTCGCCTAAGCTCCGCTATGATATTATCGAGGTGTAATATGGTGGAGGGGGGCACCGCACACGGCTAAAAGATCGTAGATCAATTGTGTGTCTAGAGGTGCCCTCCTGCCCCCGTATATAAAGGTGCAAGGGGGAGGCCGCCGGCCAAGGAGGTGTGGCGCGCCAGCAGGAGTCCTACTCCTACCGGGAGTAGGAGTCCCCCCTTTTTCCATGTTGGACTAGGAGTGGAAGGGGGAAGAGGTGGAGGGGAGGAAGGAAGGGGGGCGCCGCCCCCCTCTCCTTGTCCTATTCGGACTGGGGGGAAGGGGGGCGCGGCCCTGCCCTAGCCTCCTCTCCTCTCTTCCACCTAGGCCCACTAAGGCCCATTAAGTCACCGGGGGGTTCCGGTAACCTCCCGGTACTCCGGAAAAATCCCGATTTCACCCGGAACACTTCCGATGTCCAAACATAGGCTTCCAATATATCAATATTTATGTCTCGACCATTTCGAGACTCCTCGTCATGTCCGTGATCACATCCGGGACTCCGAACAACCTTCGGTACATCAAAACATATAAACTCATAATATAATTGTCATCGTAACTTTAAGCGTGCGGACCCTACGGGTTCGAGAACTATGTAGACATGACCGAGACACCTCTCCGGTCAATAACCAATATCGGAACCTGGATGCTCATATTGGTTCCTACATATTCTACGAAGATCTTTATCGGTCAGACCGCATAACAACATACGTTGTTCCCTTTGTCAACGGTATGTTACTTGCCCGAGATTCGATCGTCGGTATCTCGATACCTAGTTCAATCTCGTTACCGGCAAGTCTCTTTACTCGTTCCGTAATACATCATCCCGTAACTAACTCATTAGTTACAATGCTTGCAAGGCTTATAGTGATGTGCATTACCGAGTGGGCCCAGAGATACCTCTCCGACAATGGGAGTGACAAATCCTAATCTCGAAATACGCCAACCCAACATGTACCTTTGGAGACACCTGTAGAGCACCTTTATAATCACCCAGTTACGTTGTGACGTTTGGTAGCACACAAAGTGTTCCTCCGGTAAACGGGAGTTGCATAATCTCATAGTCATAGGAACATGTATAAGTCATAAAGAAAGCAATAGCAACATACTAAACGATCGAGTGCTAAGCTAACGAAATGGGTCAAGTCAATCACGTCATTCTCCTAATGAAGTGATCCCGTTAATCAAATGACAACTCATGTCTATGGCTAGGAAACATAACCATCTTTGATTAACGAGCTAGTCAAGTAGAGGCATAATAGTGACACTCTATTTGTCTATGTATTCACACATGTATTATGTTTCCGGTTAATACAATTCTAGCATGAATAATAAACATTTATCATGATATAAGGAAATAAATAATACTTTATTATTGCCTCTAGGGCATATTTCCTTCACTTTCAAGACGAGGAGAGCTTCATTCGCCTGGCCGAGAAAATGGTCTATCAGTAATGAGAAATGGGTTGTACATTTTTAAAACACATCAAACCGACAATTAGTTTCAAATTTCGTTTTTTTATTTCAAGATTTTAAATTGCATTAATTTTTATGCGTGGACAATTTTTTGGATTTTATATTGATATAGATTTATTTAGTTTGAATGTGACTCGAAATTTCGGGATTAAAAACGGTTCGGACCGCACCGAAATATGCAAATTTTCGTATAATTTTTTAACCGTGGCCACATTATGGGTTGTAATGCTAACAAAAAGAATATGGGCTCCAAAAAAACCTTAAGAATTAGCAAATGGGCTGTAAATTATTAGAAATAATGGCAGATGGGTCGTATGATGTTTCCCACATATTTGAGGCTTTCCTAAAAAAAGTTTACGCACAAGCCGTGACTGTTGGATGTCCATCCAACGACCGTCGTGCTTCTTCAATCTCTGCTCTTCCTGCTCCAGCCGCTCAAACAAGCGCCGGCGGGACTGCCTGCTTCCTCCTCCTGCGGCCGATTGTGCTGCCGCGCAAGCCTCACCACCCCACCGTACTCCCATCGCTGGCCTAGCCATCCCTCTACTCACCCACACCTGCTATTATTCTCCGGCGACGGCAGGCGAACCAGTCAACCCTCGTACTCCCCACCGCGTGGGTAGCCACTATCGTGTCTTCCCCGGCTCCGTGTCGTTCCCATCGTAGGCCTCGCTGTCGTCCACCGCCCTGGTGCTCTCGGCGCGGTGTGGTCAACATGGTCAACGAACGACATCCATCGGAAGTGGACTGTACGTGGAGAGGCTGACAGCTGGGTCTACGGCCGCCCACAAGGAAATGCCTCCTTATTACACGCAAAATAATGATTCCTCCACCTGACATCTGGGACCCACCGGAAGGGCCTCTGTATTTCGCGAAAAATACGTTCCCCCCGCTGACAGCTCGGACCCACCAGCTATATCTTCGCACGCAAGGAAGTGCCTCCTTTTTGCGCACAAAAAAATGAATACTCCCCCTGCTAGCTGGGACCCAGCATAGTGGGAGGCTGACTTGTGGGCCTCCTAAGTTGACGGGGACGGAGGGCTTTGTCAGCTTAGTCAACATGAACGATTCTAGCTCCAGTGACCGTACGATGTCCATCCAACGGCCGTAGTGCTTCTTCAACCTCTGGTCTTCTTGCTCCAGCCACCCAAAGCAACGCCGGTCGTGCCGCCTGCTCCTTCCTCGCGTGGCCGGCTGTGCTGCCGCAGAGTCCTCACCGCCCCCTACTACTCCCACCACTGGCCAGACCCTGCGGCGATGGCAGCCTCACACCGCAGTCGAACCAGTGAACCCTCGTACTCCTCTCCGCGTGGGCTTCCACTGCCGCGTCTTCCCCGGCTCCGTGTCGTCCCCTTCCTAGGCCTCGCCGTCGTCCACCGCCCTGGTGCGCTCGGCGCGGCGTGGTCAACGTGGTCAAGGAATGACTTCCATCGAAAGAGCACTGTACGTGGAGAGGCTGACAGCTGGGTCCACGGCCGCAGCAAGGAAGTGCCTCCTTATTATGCGCAAAATAATGATTCCTCTACCTGACAGCAGGGACCCACCGGACGGGCCACCGTATTTCGTGAAAAAAAACGTTTCCCCTGACTACTGGGACCCACCAGCTACATCTTCACACGCAAGGAAGTGCCTGACAGTCGGAACCCACCTGGTCGAAGCGTACGTAGTGATGTCATTCTGGTCGCGAACGTGTACGTACATACTGGTCGATGTAGAGGCGCGCACGTGTGGTAGTAGAGGCGCGCACGTAGCATGTACACGTACGTACAGCGGCCAGGGTGCAAGAAAGTAAATACGGCCACGTACGTACATACGGGAGGGGTCTCGAATGCCTACTCGCACATACGTATGGGCAGGGCTCGTGTACATGGCTGTGGCTAGGTCGGAACGGAGAAACTGCATTGTCGTCATGTTCATGGGGAGGCAACGGAATGCGTCGTGTTCATCGGGAGAAAACGGAACACGTGCTGTTCATCGGGAGCCAACCGGCTTGGACGGAACAGGCGGTGGAAATGAGGCCTGGCGTACCGCAGAACGGAGGAAACGGCCTTGTGTTCGACCGGCCACGGTGGAAACAGGATCCTGTTCATCGGGAGGGGTCTGGCGTACCGCAAAACAGAGGAAATGGACCTCCTACATCCGAAACGGGGTCCTGTTGATCGGGAAGGGTGTGGCGTACCGCAAAATGGAGGAAACGGACTTGTGTTGGAGCGCTATGGTCGAAACGGGGGTCCTGTTCATCGGGAGGGGTGTGGCGTACCGCAAAACGGGACTCCACGGGATACTGTTCATCTCCACCGTTGACCTCCTCCAGCCTCCACGGGCTCCTGCTCATCCACCGTCGACCTCCTCCAGCCTCCACCTGCGACTGTTCATCTATGGGCTCCTGTTCATCCAGCATCCACTGCGCGCTCCTCCACCGGCTAATGTTCAACCAGCCCTCTCCACAGGGGTCCTGTTCAACCACCCCTCCACGGGCTACTATTCATCCAGCCTCCCACCGGCTACTGTTCAACCAGCCCTCCACCGGCTATTGTTCAACCAGCCCTCCACGGGGTCCTGTTCATCCACCGGCTCGATCGATCGGGGTACTGTTCATCCAGCGGCAACGGCCTCTACTACCACGGGGTCCTGTTCATCCAACCCCCATCGGGAACTATTCATCCAAACCCCCCAACAACGCTCACTGTTCATCCAGAGGCAGCATCGATCGGCTTCAGTTAGCAGCAGTATCGAAGGAATCGCTCGTTCGGGTTCAGTTAACAGCAAGGGATTGATCGATCGCTCGGGTTCAGTAAGGAGTAGCCTGCAGTGCAATCGCTCAGGTTCAGTTAGAGCCCAACGCCTCGCTCGGGTTCAGTTAGAGCCCAACGCCTCGCGCCCACGTGCGTACGTGTACGAGAGAAACGCGCATCGCTCGGCCCCCGACCACCCACCGTAACCGGGAACTCCCCGATATTTTCCGCGCCCTCGCTTCTACCACAGTTTTTACCGTCATGGACGGCCCAAAGAATGTCATGCAGCTACGTCTCCGGCCCGCCCAGGACGAAAAGCCCATTTTCTGTCATGATTTTTTGTCATATAAGCAGGAGCCCACCACATCTATGATGATACCGGGTTTTGTCACTATTATCGTCATAGAAGTGTCATAAGTATGACAGAAAAAAATTTCGTTCAGCCCAAAATGTCACGGATGTGTCTTTTTTTAGTGCAGGTCTATGCATAGATGATATGCACGAGTATAACACAAAGAAGTTGTGGGCGGTGATGTTCATACTGCTTACCACCAATGTCTTATTTTGATTCGGCGGCATTGTGGGATGAAGCGGCCCGGACCAACCTTATATGTCCACGTAAATGAGACCGGTTCCACCGACAGACATGCAACTAGATTTGCATAAAGTTGGCTGGCGGGTGTCTGTTTCTCATACTTTAGTTGAATCGAATTTGACTGTGGCCGGCCCTTGAAGAAGGTTAAAACAGCAAACTTGATAATTCACCATTGTGGTTTTTGCCGTAGGTAAGAACGGTTCTTGCTAGAAGCCCGTAGCAGCCAACTAAAACTTGCAACAACAAAGTAGAGGACGTCTAACTTGTTTTTGCAGGGCATATTGTGATGTGATATGGTCAAGACATGATGTGATATACGTTGTTGTATGAGATGATCATGTTTTCTAAGTTATCGGCAACCGGCAGGAGCCTTATGGTTGTCGTTTTATTGTATGAAATGCAAACACCATGTAATTGCTTTAATTTTTCACTATGTGTTAGCGACAGTTGTAGAAGCAATAGTTGGCGAGACGACCACGACGCAATGATGGAGATCAATGTGTCGAGCCGGTGACAATGGAGATCATGATGATGCTTTGGAGATGGAGATCAAAAGAACGAGATGATGATGGCCATATCATGTCACATATTTTGATTGCATGTGATGTTTATCTTTTATGCATCGTATTTTGCTTAGTACGGCGGTAGCATTATAAGATGATTCCTTCACTAAATTTGAAGATAAAAGTGTTCTCGCTGAGTATGCACCGTTGCCACAGTTCATCGTGTTGAGAAACCACGTGATGACGGGTGTGATAGACTCTATGTTCACATACAACGGGTGTAAGACAGTTTCGCACATGCAGAATACTTGAGTTAAACTTGACGAGCCTAGCATGTACAGACATGGTCTCGAAACACTGGAGACTGAAAGGTTGAACATGAATAGTAGATATGATCAAGATAGAGATGTTCATCATTGATGACTACCCCATGTCACGTGATGATCGGACATGGGTTAGTTGATTTGGATCACGTATCACTTAGACGACTTGAGGGATGTCTATTTAAGTGGGAGTTCTTAAGTAATTTGATTAACTGAACTTAATTTATCATGAACTTAGTCCTGTTATTATTTGCAAATTATGTTGTAGATCAATAGCTCGCGATGTAGCCCCCCTATATTTTTCTGATATGTTCCTAGAGAAAACTAAGTTGAAAGATGATAGTAGCAATGATGCGGACTGGGTCCGTGATCTGAGGATTATCCTCATTGCTGCACAGAAGATTTATGTCCTTGATGCACCACTAGGTGACAGACCTATTGTAGGAGCAGATGTAGACATTATGAATGTTTAGCAAGCTTGATATGATGACTACTTAATAGTCTAGTGCGCCTTGCTTTACGGCTTAGAACCGGGACTTCAAAAACGTTTTGAATGCCATGGAGCATATGAGATGTTCCTAGAGTTGAAATTGGTATTTCAGACTCATGCCCGTGTTGGGAGGTATGAGACCTCTGACAAGTAATTTGCCTACAATATGGAGGAGAATAGCTCAGCCAGTGAGCGTGTGTTCAAAATGTCTGGGTATTACAATCACTTGAATCAAGTGGGACTTAATCTTCCAAATAAGATAGTGATTGACAGAGTTCTCTAGTCACTATCACCAAACTACTAGAACTTTTTGATAAACTATAATATGCAAGGGATGAAAAAAAATGATTCCCAAGCTCTTCGCGATGCTGAAATCGGCGAAGGTAGAAATCAAGAAAGAGCATCAAGTGTTGATAGTTAACAAGACCACTAGTTTCAAGAAAAAGGGCAAAGGGAAAGAAACGGAACTTCAAGAAGAATGGCAAGCAAGTTGCCACTCCCGTGAAGAATCCCAAAGCTGGACCTAAGCCTGAAACTAAGTGCTTCTACTTCAAAGGAAATAGTCACTAGAAGTGGAATTGCCCCAAATGCTTGGCGGATAAGAAGGATGGCAAAGTGAACAAAGGTATATTTGATATACATGTTATTGATGTGTACCTTACTAGTGTTCATAGTAACCCCTGGGTATTTTATGCCGGTTTAGTTGCTAAGATTAGTAACTCGAAAGAGGATTTGTAGAATAAACAAAGAATAGTTAAGGGCGAGGTGACGATTGATACGTCTCCAACGTATCTATAATTTTTGATTGCTCCATGTTATATTATCTTCTGTTTCGGACATTATTGGGCTTTATTATTCACTTTTATATTATTTTGGGACTAACCTATTAACCGAAGGCCCAGCCCAGAATTGCTATTTTTTGCCTATTTCAGAGTTTAGCAGAAAAAGTATATCAAACGGAGTCCAAACGGAATGAAACCTTCGGGGGCATGATTTTTGGAACGAACAAGATCCAGGAGACTTGGACCCTACGTAAGAGAAGCTTCCAGGAGGCCACGAGGTAGGGGGCACGCCTACCCCCCAGAGCGCGCCCTCCACCCTCGTGGGCCCCCTATTGCTCCACCAACGTACTCCTTCCTCCTATATACCTACGTACCCCCAAACGATCAGAACAGGAGCCAAAAACCTAACTCCACCGCCGCAACCTTCTGTACCCACGAGATCCCATCTTGGGGCCTGTTCCGGAACTCCGCTGGAGGGGGCATCCATCACGGAGGGCTTCTACATCAACACCATAGCCTCTCCGATGAAGTGTGAGTAGTTTACTTCAGACCTTCGGGTCCATAGTTAGTAGCTAGATGGCTTCTTCTCTCTTGTTGGATCTCAATACAATGTTCTCCCCCTCTCTCGTGGAGATCTATTCGATGTAATCTTCTTTTTGCGATGTGTTTGTTGAGACCGATGATTGTGGGTTTATGATCAAGATTATCTATGAACAATATTTGAATCTCCTCTGAATTCTCTTATGTATGATTGGTTATCTTTGCAAGTCTCTTCGAATTATCAGTTTGGTTTGGCCTACTAGATTGATCATTCTTGCAATGGGAGAAGTGCTTAGCTTTGGGTTCAATCTTGCGGTGTCCTTTCCCAGTGACAGTAGGCGCAGCAAGGCACGTATTGTATTGTTGCCATCGAGGATAACGAGATGGGGTTTTTATCATATTGCATGAATTTATCCCTCTACATCATGTCATCTTGCTTAAGGCGTTACTCTGTTTTCATGAACTTAATACTCTATATGCATGCTGGATAGCGGTCGATGAGTGGAGTAATAGTAGTAGATGCAGGCAGGAGTCGGTCTACTTGTCTTGGACGTGATGCCTATATACATGATCATACCTAGATATTCTCATAACTATGCTCAATTCTGTCAATTGCTTAACAGTAATTCGTTCACCCACCGTAAAATACTTATGCTCTTGAGAGAAGCCACTAGTGAAACCTATGGCCCCCGGGTCTATCTTCATCATATTAATCTTCCAACACTTATTTATTTCCTTTGCTTTTACTTTGCTTTTATTTTACTTTGCATCTTATCATAAAAATACCAAAAATATTATCCTATCATATCTATCAGATCTCACTCTCGTAAGTGACCGTGAAGGGATTGACAACCCCTTATCGCGTTGGTTGCGAGGATTTATTTGTTTTGTGTAGGTACGAGGGACTCGCGCGTAGCCTCCTACTGGATTGATACCTTGGTTCTCAAAAACTGAGGGAAATACTTACGCTACTTTGTTGCATCACCCTTTCCTCTTCAAGGGAAAACCAACGCAGTGCTCAAGAGGTAGCAACGATGTACGTTGGAAATGTTTCCAAGATTGATATGATCACCATCGCACACTCCCTCTACCTTCGGGATTAGTGTTGAGCCTAAATAAATGTTGTTTGGTGTTTGTGTTGAGCATGAATATGATTGGATCATGTTTATTGCAATATAGTTATTCATCTAAGTCAGAGAATAATTGTTGTTCTGTTTACATGAATAAACCTTTTATGGTCATAGACCCAATGTGAATGGTTTATTGAATCTCGATCGTAGTGATACACATATTCATAATATTGATGCCAAAAGATACAAAGTTGATAATGATAGTGCAACATACTTGTGGCACTGCCATTTAGGTCATATTGGTGTAAAGCGCATGAAGGAACTCCATGCAGATGGACTTTTGGAATCAATTGATTATGAATCATTTGATACTTGCGAACCATGCCTCATGGGCAAGATGACTAAAACTCCGTCCTCCGGAACAATGGAGCGAGCTAATGACTTATTGGAAATAATACATACCAATGTATGCAGTCCGATGAGTGTTGATGCACGCGGAAAGTATCATTATTTTCTGACCTTCACAGATGATTTGAGTAGGTATGGGTATAACTACTTAATGAAACACAAGTCTGAAACATTTGAAAAGTTCAAAGAATTTCGGAGTGAAGTGAAGAATCATCGTAACAAGAAAATAAAGTTTCTATGATCTGATCACAGAGGCAAATATTTGAGTTACGAGTTTGGCCTTCAATTAAAACAATGTGAAATTGTTTCACAACTCACGCCACCTGGAACACCACAGCGTAATGGTGTGTCCGGACGTCGTAACCGCACTTTATTAGATATGGTGTGATCTATGATGTCTCTTACTGATTTACCACTATCGTTTTGGGGTTATGCATTAGAGACAGCCACATTCACTTTAAATAGGGCACCGTCTAAATCCGTTGAGGCGACGCCATATGAACTGTGGTTTGGCAAGAATCCTAAGCTGCATTTCTTAAAATTTGGGATTGCGACACTTATGTCAAAAGGCTTCAGCCTGATAAGCTCGAACCCAAATCGGAGAAGTGCATCTTCATAGGATACCCTAAGGAAACAATTGGGTACACCTTCTACCATAGATCCAAAGGCAAGATCTTTGTTGCCAAGAATGGAACATTTCTAGAGAAGGAGTTTCTCTCAAAAGAAGTGAGTGGGAGAAAAGTAGAACTTGATGAGGTAATTGTACCTTCTCTCAATTTGGAAAGTAGCACATCAGAGAAATCCGTTCCCATGATGCCTACACCAACTAGAGAGGAAGTTAAAGATGATGATTATGAAACTTCGGATCAAGTTACTACTGGACCTCGTAGGTCGAACGGAGTGGATCCTATCATGGAAGTCATGTTACTAGACCATGACGAACCTACGAACTTTGACGAAGCTATGATGAGCCCAGATTCCGATAAATGGCTTGAGGCCATGAAACCTAAGATAGGATCCATGTGTGAGAACAAAGTGTGGACTTTGGTGGACTTGCCCGATGATCAGCAAGCCATTAAGAATAAATGGATCTTCGAGAAGAAGATTGATGTTGATGGTAATGTTACTGTCTACAAAGCTCGACTTGTCGTGAAAGGTTTTCGACAAGTTCAAGGAGTTGACTATGATGAGACTTTCTCACCCGTAGCGATGCTTAAGTCTGTCCGAATCATGTTAGCAATTGCCGCATTTTATAATTATGAAATCTGGCAAATGGACGTCAAAACTGCATTCCTTAATGGATTTCTTAAAGAAGAATTGTATATGATGCAACCAGAAGGTTTTTTTGATCCTAAAGGTGCTGACAAAGTGTGCAAGCTCCAGCGATCCATCTATGGACTGATGCAAGCATCTCAGAGTTGGAATATACACTTTGATGAGATGATAAAGCATATGGTTTTATACAGACTTACGGTGAAGCCTGTATTTACAAGAAAGTGAGTGGGAGCTCTGTAGCATTTCTGATATTATATGTGGATGACATATTGTTGATTGAAAATGATATAGAATTTCTGGATAGCATAAAAGGATACTTGAATAAGAATTTTTCAATGAAAGACCTCAGTGAAGTTGCTTACATATTGGGCATCAAGATCTATAGAGATAGATCAAGGCGCTTGATAAGATTTTGTCGGGTGGTAGGTGCGACATATGCCAATGGGTGGCTTATCATTGTGGGAGCCAGTAAGACATCGCCGGTGCGTGGAAATGGGATAAGGCGAAGACATGCACGCCGGCGAATCTTACCCAGGTTCGGGGCTCTCCGTGGAGATAACACCCCTAGTCCTGCTCTGCGGGGTCTCCGCATGATCACTAGATCAACACAAGTAGCTACAAGTGCTCCTTGAGCTGTTTGGCTAGAGGAGGAAGAAAGGCAATGCTAGCTCTCCTCTTCCCTCTACGTGGTGGCTAAAACTATCTTAGAGATCAACCCTTTGCATGGGTGCCCTGGGGGGTTTATATAGGCCTACGCCCCAGGGATACAATGGTAATCCGGCTGGGTGCGGGTCCCAGCCGTCAGTGTCTGTGCTCGCCGGCTTCTCCGCCGGCCATTGGGTCCCGCCGACTGGTGGGTCCCGCCGGCTGCCGGCCTCTTGGTCGACAGGCCGGTCCCACCGCCTGGGGCCTTGTCGGCGGCTGGTTACTGTTGCCTCGCCCCTAATGATGAGGGCTTTGTCGAGTTAAGCGTGGCTACAGTGCCGCCGCCTGGCGGGCTCTCACTGTAGCCTCACCTCATCTTGTCTCCTTAATGATGCACATACTTCGAGGGAGGGAGGTAGCCGGCTATTGGGAGCCAGCTATGCCTCAGGCCGACTAGGGGAGGCCGGGACGCCTTCGAGCGTCTCTCTGGCTGAGGGGGCCTGCCGCCCGCGGGCCGTACTGGCGCCTGTCGTGGGTGACGTCACGGTCAACATGGAAACAGTGCCACGCCGGACGGGGGATGGCTGACCCGTACGGCGCACTGTGGCCATGCATGCTCCGAGATTCGGGGGTGGCAGGTTGTACTGTGGCCATGCCCCGTCTCATCACTGTTATGTGGGCGCAGCCCTGGTGGGTGCAGTCTTGGCCGGCTTCCGGGAGTTGGTCTTCTTGTGGCCGGCTTCTGGGAGTCGGTCTACTTATGGCCGGCTTCTGGGAGTCGGTCTACTTATGGCCGGCTTCTGGGAGTCGGCCATCTTATGGTTATCTTTGGGAAGGTTTTTGGAGGTCGGGTCGCCTTCCGGTAGTCGGCCTGTGAGATAGCCGACCAGGGGAAGGCGGCCCTGTGTTTTGGATGCTTGAAGGCCAGATTGGCCTGGTAATTTTTTGAAGAGCCAGTGGGAGTCGGTTAGGCTACCTGTGGCCATTTACTCTGACAAATTTTCAGTGAGTATATACCTTGACAAGATTTTGAAGTAGTTCAAAATGGATCAGTCAAAGAAGGTGTTCTTGCCTGTATTGTAAGGTGTGAAGTTAAGTAAGACTCAAAGCCCGACCACGGCAGAAGATATATAGAGAGAAGAATGAAAGTCATTCCCTATGCCTCAGCCATAGGTTCTATAAAGTATGACATGCTGTGTATCAGACCTGTTGTGTGCCTTGCCATGAGTTTGGAAAGGGGGTACAATAGTGATCCAGGAGTAGATCACTGGACAACGGTCAAAATTATCTTAGATGCCTTAAAGAGGACTAAGGAAATGTTTCTCAGTTATGGAGGTGATAAAGATTTCGTCGTAAAGAGTTACCTTGATGCAACCTTTGACACTAATCTAGATGACTCTAAGTCTCAATCTGGATACATATTGAAAGTGGGAGCAAATTAGCTAGAGTAGCTCCATGCAGAACATTGTAGACATAGAAATTTGCAAAATACATACGGATCTGAATATGGCAGACCCGTTGGCAAAATTTCTCTCATAAGCAAAACATGATCACATCTTAGTACTCTTTGGGTGTTAATCACATGGCGATGTGAACTAGATTATTGACTCTAGTAAACTCTTTTAGTACTGGTCACATGGCGATGTGAACTATGGGTGTTAATCACATGGTGATGTGAACTAGATTATTGACTCTAGTGCAAGTGGGAGACTGAAGGAAATATGCCCTAGAGGCAATAATAAAGTTGTTATTTTATATTTCTTTATTCATGATAAAGGTTTATTATTCATGCTAGAATTGTATTGATCGGAAACCTAAATACATGTGTGAATACATAAATAAACACCGTGTCCCTAGTGAGCCTCTACTTGACTAGCTCGTTGATCAAAGATGGTTAAGGTTTCCTAAACATGGACATGAGTTGTCATTTGATAACGGGATCACATCATTAGGAGAATGATGTGATGGAAAAGACCCATTCGTTAGCTTTGCATAATGATCGTTCAGTTTTATTGCTATTGCTTTCTTCATGTCAAATACATATTCTTTCAACTATGAGATTATGCAACTCTCGGATACCAGAGGAATGCCTTGTGTGCTATCAAACGTCACAACATAACTTGGTGATTATAAAGATGCTCTACAGGTATCTCCGAAGGTGTTTATTGAGTTGGCATAGATCGAGATTAGGATTTGTCACTCCGAGTATTGGAGAGGTATCTCTGGGCCCTCTCGGTAATACACGTCATAAGCTTGCAAACAAATGACTAAGGAGTTAGTCACGAGGTGATGTATTACAGAATGAGTAAAGAGACTTGCCGGTAATGAGATTCGCAGAAAACTTGCAGTTCAAGGCCAGTCCACTATTCAAGTTGCTTACTAGTGTAGCATAGAGTTCTAGGTGGAAGTTCAACTTAACAGTCTCCACTGCAGTACCGGTATATAAAACAGTGTTTTCGAACCAAAGGCAAACTTTTGTGTGCCTCTCGGATCTGGTGGGGGGTTGCTAGAATTTTGTCTATTTTGGGCCTAGCCCAATAGCAGTTTCAGAAATTCCTAATAAATCCTAGAGGCCCACGCAGCCCATTCGTGCAAGGCAAGAGGTGGAACAAAAGTTTAGTCCCACATTGCTAGTTTAGATGGAGTTGGACCTCTTTATAAGGGAGGTTCTTTCCCCACTTGTATGAGCATGAGAACAAGAGGGACATCCACGCGCGCTCCTCCTCCGCCGCCTGCCTCGCCACACCACGCCTCGTCACGACGCGCCGCAGGTTGCGGGAATGAGCCGAGCCGATGTATAAATTTTTGCCACGCACTACGGGTATACGAAAGGTCACACGGAAGCTGAAAAGATTTTTGCGAAAGTGGAGTTAGAATGCGAACGGTGCAGCCCTTCGGCTGTTCGCTTCATCTCCGTCTCTTCGTTTCCCGTCCCGTCGCTGTCCTCTCGCCTCCTTCTCTTGCGCCTATAAAAGGGAGGTCGCTCCTCTCAGAGAGACGCACCAGAACTTCTTCTTCCTCTCGCCACCGGTTCCAATTTCTGAGCTGCTGCTGTCTTCATCCTGGCTTGCGGCGTGCACCGCGAGTCGGGACAGTAGGCCTCCGAGACCGCACCACTTTGAGTCCTGTACGGGAGAAGGGTGATAAGGTTTTTGGGGAGCGCTCCGCGAGACTACTGACTTTTCCATCACGGACTCCGACGACTACTTCCCCGACGAAGACTTCTTCCCCGACGTCGACAATCTCATCGACGACATGGCTAGAGAGGATGTCGACCCCATGTCCAGTGCTTCTGCTGCTGCTGTCCCGTACGTGTTCTTCCTCTTTCTGTTAGAGACCCTGCTACAGTTCCTTGTTCTAGTGTTTGCCCTAGATATGTTAGACTCTGTTTCATATATGCAACTTGCTATACTATCTGCTCTAGATGTGTTTAGTTACAGTTCATATATGAAGATGTTGTTTACCTTCTCTTTATCAAATCGCATGACTTGTTTTATCACTGCTACACTAGTCGTGCTTTATCTAGTATTTCTGATAATAAAATCATTTGGTAAATTGCTCATTTTTTCAACAATCCAAAAACCTTATTATAGGCAATTTACCCCGAGTGGTTTTGCTGCATCCATGAAACCTGCTATGTTTGACGGTATCCACTATAAGAGTTGGCGCGTGAGAGCAGTCTTACGGTTTCAAACCATGAGTTTCTATGACGCCACTCTTGGCAAACCTGAAGGAGAGCTTGATGCTCAACAGGCACAAGCTTTTCAAAAAATGGATACTCTGTTTAAGGCTGCTCTCTTGAGTGTTCTTGGTGAGAACATAGTTGATGCTTATGCGTCAATTGATAATGGAAAAGATATGTGGGACGCACTCGAGGCCAAGTTTGGGGTCTCGGATGCTGGCACTGAGCTGTACATCATGGAGCAATTCTATGATTACAGGATGACTGAAGAGCGCTCCGTGGTTGAGCAAGCTCACGAGATACAGTCATTTGGTAGAGAACTTGAGCACTTCAATTGTATGCTACCGGACAAGTTTGTTGCCGGAGGTATTATCACTAAGCTTCCTCCTTCATGGAGGAACTTTGCTACCTTACTGAAGCATAAGAGACAGGAGTTTTTCGTCCCGGATCTCATTCGTACTCTTGATGTGGAAGAAAAGGCGAGAGCAAAGGACACACGTGCTCGAGGTATTGAAGGAGGATCTAGTGCCAATCTGGTACAGAAGAAGAACTTCCAGCCCCACAAGTTCAAGAACAAGGGCAAGTTTGATGGTAAAGCAAAGTTTGATGGGAAGAACAAGGCTGTGCAACACACGAACTTCAAGAAGAAGAATGACAAGAAGAAAGGTGCTTGTCATGTGTGTGGGGATCCTCATCATTGGGCTCCTAGTTGCCCTAATCGCTATGACAAGCGTCATCCTGGGAAAGGCGGCAAGACCGCTAATGTTGTCATTTGAGACACTGACATGAAGGACGCTGGGTATGGTATATTTCCCACTATTCTTTCAGTATGTCATTCTCCTGATTGGTTGATTGACACGGGTGCTAATGTGCATGTATGCGGTGATATTTCCATGTTTTCGTCTTATCAGACCGCAGGGACTTCAACCGTGCTGATGGGCAACGGTTCAAGTGCTTCTGCTCGTGGTGTTGGCACGGTCGATCTGAAGTTTACTTCGGGGAAGATCGTGCGGCTGAAGAGCATGCATTATGTCCCCTCCGTCAATAAAAATCTTGTTAGCGGATCTCTTCTATGTAGAGATGGCTACAATCTTGTCTTTGAGTCGAATAAATTTGTAATATCCAAGTATGGAATCTTTGTTGGTAAAGGTTATGAGTCAGGAGGTCTATTTCGTTTATCCTTATCAGACGTTTGCAATAAAGTTGTTAATCATATTTGCAACAATAGTGAATCAAATGTGTGGCATTCACGTCTTTGTCATGTTAACTTTGGTTGCATGTAGCGACTAGTGAAGTTGAACTTAATCCCTAGTTTCACCACTGTCAAGGGATCTAAGTGTCAAGTGTGTGTGCAAGCTAAGCAACCTCGTAAGTCTCACACGACAGCGGAAACGAGAAATCTTGCACCACTAGAGCTCATACATTCAGATCTATGTGAAATGAATGGTGTTTTGACAAAAGGTGGAAAGAAATATTTCATGACGTTAATTGATGACACCACTAGATACTGCCGTGTGTATCTTCTGAAATCTAAGGATGAGGCTTTGAACTTTTTCAAGATCTATAAAGCTGAAGTGGAAAACCAACTTGATCGGAAAATCAAGAGGCTTAGGTCCGACCGTGGTGGAGAGTATTTTTCCAATGAATTTGATGCTTTTTGTGCGGAACATGGTATAATCCATGAGAGGACGCCTCCCTATTCACCTCGGTCAAATGGGGTGGCCGAAAGAAAGAACCGTACTCTAACTGATTTGGTTAACGCCATGTTAGACACATCGGGTCTCTCCAAGGCATGATGGGGGGAGGCGATATTGACGGCATGTCATGTCCTAAACCGAGTTCCCACAAAGAACAAAGAGATAACTCCATTCGAGGAATGGGAGAAGAAAAGGTTAAAACTCTCTTATCTACGAACATGGGGTTGTTTGGCGAAAGTCAATGTTCCAATTCCAAAGAAGCAGAAGCTTGGACCAAAGACTGTGGATTGTGTTTTCCTGTGATATGCTTTTCATAGCATTGGCTATAGATTCTTGGTGGTAAAATCTGAGGTACCTGACATGCATGGCGGTATGATCATGGAGTCGAATGATGCGACTTTCTTTGAAGATATCTTTCTCATGAAGGATATGGCTATCTCATCTAATCAGGAGATGCATAGTTCATCGAATCAGGAACCAGTTACAATTACCGAACCTACCAATTCGATGGAACACTTTGAAAGTCCTGTGGAGGAGAACAATGAAGTTCCTATTAGGAGCAAGAGACAGAGGACTGCAAAGTCCTTTGGTGATGATTTTCTTGTGTATCTCATAGATGACACTCCCAGTTCTATTTCAGAGGCCTATGCATCTGAAGATGCTGACTACTGGAAGGAAGCGGTTCGTTGCGAGATGGATTCCATCTTGGCGAATGAAACTTGGGAGATAACTGGTCGTCCTTATGGGTGCAAACCTATAGGATGCAAATGGGTAATCAAGAAGAAGCTTAGACCTGATGGTACTATTGAAACGTACAAGGCTCGGCTCGTGGCTAAGGGTTATACCCAAAAGGAAGGTGAAGACTTCTTTGATACTTACTCACCTGTGGCTCGACTGACCACTATTCGAGTTCTACTTTCACTAGCTGCCTCGCATGGTCTTCTCGTTCATCAAATGGATGTTAAGACTGCTTTCCTAAATGGAGAGTTGGACGAGAAAATTTATATGGAACAACCAGATGGGTTTGTACTAGATGGTCAGGAAAGAAAAGTGTGCAAGTTGCTGAATTCTTTGTATGGACTCAAGCAAGCACCCAAACAGTGGCATGAGAAGTTTGAAAGAACTTTAACAGTTGCAGGCTTTGTTGTAAACGAAGCTGACAAATGTGTGTACTATCGCCATGGTGGGGGCGAGGGAGTTATCCTTTGCTTGTATGTTGACGCCATACTGATTTTCGGAACAAATCTGAATGTTATTAAGGAGGTCAAGGATTTTCTCTCGCTGTTTTGAGATGAAAGATAAAGGAGTGGCTGATGTCATTCTGAACAACAAGTTGTTGAGAGACGATGATGGAGGGGTCACATTGCTTCAATCTCACTATGTGGAAAAGATCTTGAGTCGCTTTGGCTATAGTGACTGCAAGCCCTCTCCAACACCATATGATGCTAGTGTGTTGCTTCGAAAGAATCGAAGAATTGCTAGAGACCAATTGAAGTATTCTCAGATTATTGGCTCGCTTATGTACTTAGCTAGTGCTACAAGACCTGACATCGCTTTTGCTGTTAGCAAACTGAGTCGGTTTGTCTCAAAACCAGGAGATGTGCATTGGAAAGCTCTAGAGAGAGTTTTGCGTTATTTGAAAGGCACTGCGAATTATGGAATTCACTACACCGGGCACCCAAAGGTGCTTGAAGGGTATAGTGACTCAAGCTGGATCTCAGATGCTGATGAGATAAAGGCCACGAGCGGTTATGTATTCACTCATGGAGGTGGCGCTGTTTCTTGTAAGTCTTGCAAGCAGGCCAACTTAACGAGGTCAACAATGGAAGCAGAACTCACAGCACTAGATACAGCTACGGTCGAAGCAGATTGGCTTTGCCGACTCTTGAATGACTTGCCGGTTGTTGAGAAACCTGTACCGGGTATCCTTATGAACTGCGACAATCAAACTGTGATCTCACGAAAGTGAGCAGCTCAAAGGATAACATGAAGTCATCAAGACACGTTCAGAGAAGGTTAAAGTCTGTCAGGAAAATGAGAAACTCCGGAGTTATTGCATTGGATTATATCCAAACGTCTAAAAATCTGGCAGATCCTTTTACAAAGGGTCTATCACGTAATGTGATAGATAATGCATCGAGGGAGATGGGTTTGAGACCCACAATATGAGTTGGTCACAGTGGTAACCTATTCTTTGTGATCGGAGATCCCGTGAATTAGATGTGGAAGACAAGTTGTTGATCAACTGAGAGGAGAGTATCCTTACTATTAACAAAACCACTCCATGAAGATGCAATACTCTCCTAATCTGCATTGCAGGTTGATGTATATCTTAATGTGTTCTAAGTGGCTCATTGAAGCAGAGATGTCGTCCTGCAGAACATCTTTTGAAGAACGCACCTATATGAGTCTGATTGTTAAACGTCGCAATCTATGAGAGTAGGGTTCTCTCTAATAAACTCATGAAAGGTCTCAGAGTATGACGCATAAGCTCCACCCGCGGGGAAGACCCACGGTAACCAAGTATCGGTCAAGGCTTTTTGTGAAGCTAGATTCGCAGAAAACTTGCAGTTCAAGGCCCAATCTACTGTTCAAGTTGCTTAATAGTGTAGCATAGAGTTCTTGGTGGAAGTTCAACTTAACGGTCTCCACTGCAGTATCGGTATATAAAACAGTGTTTTGGAACCAAAGGCAAATTTGTGTGTGCCTCTGGGATCTGGTGGGGGATTGCTGGAATTTTGTCTATTTTGGGCCTAGCCCAATAGCAGTTTCAGAAATTCCTAATAAATCCTAGAGGCCCACGCAGCCCATTCGTGCAAGGCAAGAGGTGGAACAAAAGTTTAGTCCCACATTGCTAGTTTAGAGGGAGTTGGACCTCTTTATAAGGGAGGTTCTTTCCCCACTTGTAGGAGCATGAGAACAAGAGGGACATCCACGCGCGCTCCTCCTCCGCCGCCCGCCTCGCCACGCCTCGCCACGACGCGCCGCGCCGCGCCGCGCCGCGCCGCGCCGCGGGTTGCGGGAATGAGCCGAGCCGATGCGTAAATTTTTGCCACGCACTACGGGTATACGAAAGGTCACACGGAAGCGGGGAAGATTTTTGCAAAAGTGGAGTTCGAATGCGAATGGTGCAGCCCTTCGGCTGTTCGCTTCATCTCCATCTCTTCGTTTCGCCTCCCGTCGCTGCCCTCTCACCTCCTTCTCTTGCGCCTATAAAAGGGAGGTCGCTCCTCTAAGAGAGACGCACCAGAACTATTTCTTCCTCTCGCCATCGGTTCCAATCTCTGAGCTGCTGCTGTCTTCCTCATCCCGACTTGCGGCGTGCACCGCGAGTCCGGACAGTAGGCCTCCGAAACCGCACCAGTTTGAGTCATACGGGAGAAGGGTGATAAGGTTTTTGGGGAGCGCTCCGCGCGACTACTGACTTTTCCGTCACGGACTCCGACGACTACTTCCCCGACGACGACTTCTTCCTCGACGTCGACAACCTCATCGACGACATGGCTGGAGAGGATGTCGACCCCAAGTCCAGTGCTTCTGCTGCTGCTGTCCCGTACGTGTTCTTCCTCTTTCTGTTAGAGACCCTGCTACAGTTCCTTGTTCAAGTGTTTTCCCTAGATATGTTAGACTCTGTTTCATATATGCAACTTGCTATACTATCTGCTCTAGATGTGTTTAGTTACAGTTCATATATGAAGATGTTGTTTACCTTCTCTTTATCAAATCGCATGACTTGTTTTATCACTGCTATACTAGTCGTGCTTTATCTAGTATTTCTGATAATAAAATCATTTGGTAAATTGCTCATTTTTCCAACAATCCAAAAACCTTATTATAGGCAATTTACCCCGAGTGGTTTTGCTGCTTCCATGAAACCTCCTATGTTTGAGGTTATCCACTATAAGAGGTGGCGCGTGAGAGCAGTCTTATGGTTTCAAACCATGAGTTGCTATGACGCCACTCTTGGCAAACCTGAAGGAGAGCTTGATGCTCAACAGGCACAAGCTTTTCAGATAATGGATACTCTGTTTAAGGCTGCTCTCTTGAGTGTTCTTGGTGAGAACATAGTTGATAGTTATGCGTCAATTGATAATGGAAAAGATATGTGGGACGCACTCGAGGCCAAGTTTGGGGTCCCGGATGCTGGCACTGAGCTGTACATCATGGAGCAATTCTGAAGAGCGCTCCGTGGTTGAGCAAGCTCACGAGATACAGTCATTTGGTAGAGAACTTGAGCACTTCAATTGTATGCTACCGGACAAGTTTGTTGCCGGAGGTATTATCACTAAGCTTCCTCCTTCATGGAGGAACTTTGCTACCTTACTGAAGCATAAGAGACAGGAGTTTTTCGTCCCGGATCTCATTAGTACTCTTGATGTGGAAGAAAAGGCGAGAGCAAAGGACACACGTGCTCGAGGTATTGAAGGAGGATCTAGTGCCAATCTGGTACAGAAGAAGAACTTCCAGCCCCACAAGTTCAAGAACAAGGGCAAGTTTGATGGTAAAGCAAAGTTTGATGGGAAGAACAAGGCTGTGCAACACACGAACTTCAAGAAGAAGAATGACAAGAAGAAAGGTGCTTGTCATGTGTGTGGGGATCCTAATCATTGGGCTCCTAGTTGCCCTAATCGCTATGACAAGCGTCATCCTGGGAAAGGCGGCAAGACCGCTAATGTTGTCATTTGAGACACTGACATGAAGGACGCTGGGTATGGTATATTTCCCACTATTCTTTCAGTATGTCATTCTCCTGATTGGTTGATTGACACGGGTGCTAATGTGCATGTATGCGGTGATATTTCCATGTTTTCGTCTTATCAGACCGCAGGGACTTCAACCGTGCTGATGGGCAACGGTTCAAGTGCTTCTGCTCGTGGTGTTGGCACGGTCGATCTGAAGTTTACTTCGGGGAAGATCGTGCGGCTGAAGAGCATGCATTATGTCCCCTCCGTCAATAAAAATCTTGTTAGCGGATCTCTTCTATGTAGAGATGGCTACAATCTTGTCTTTGAGTCGAATAAATTTGTAATATCCAAGTATGGAATCTTTGTTGGTAAAGGTTATGAGTCAGGAGGTCTATTTCGTTTATCCTTATCAGACGTTTGCAATAAAGTTGTTAATCATATTTGCAACAATAGTGAATCAAATGTGTAGCATTCACGTCTTTGTCATGTTAACTTTGGTTGCATGTCGCGACTAGTGAAGGTTAACTTAATCCCTAGTTTCACCACTGTCAAGGGATCTAATTGTCAAGTGTGTGTGCAAGCTAAGCAACCTCGTAAGTCTCACACGACAGCGGAAACGAGAAATCTTGCACCACTAGAGCTCATACATTCAGATCTATGTGAAATGAATGGTGTTTTGACAAAAGGTGGAAAGAAATATTTCATGACGTTAATTGATGACTCCACTAGATACTGCCGTGTGTATCTTCTGAAATCTAAGGATGAGGCTTTGAACTTTTTCAAGATCTATAAAGCTGAAGTGGAAAACCAACTTGATCGGAAAATCAAGAGGCTTAGGTCCGACCGTGGTGGAGAGTATTTTTCCAATGAATTTGATGTTTTTTGTGCGGAACATGGTATAATCCATGAGAGGACGCCTCCCTATTCACCTCAGTCAAATGGGGTGGCCGAAAGAAAGAACCGTACTCTAACTGAAACTTGGGAGATAACTGATCGTCCTTATGGGTGCAAACCTATAGGATGCAAATGGGTATTCAAGAAGAAGCTTAGGCCTGATGGTACTATTGAAAAGTACAAGGCTCGGCTCGTGGCTAAGGGTTATACTCAAAAGGAAGGTGAAGACTTCTTTGATACTTACTCACCTGTGGCTCGACTGACCACTATTCGAGTTCTACTTTCACTAGCTGCCTCGCATGGTCTTCTCGTTCATCAAATGGATGTTAAGACAGCTTTCCTAAATGGAGAGTTGGACGAGGAAATTTATATGGAACAACCAGATGGGTTTGTACTAGATGGTCAGGAAAGAAAAGTGTGCAAGTTGCTGAAGTCTTTGTATGGACTCAAGCAAGCACCCAAACAGTGGCATGAGAAGTTTGAAAGAACTTTAAGAGTTGCAGGCTTTGTTGTAAACGAAGCTGACAAATGTGTGTACTATTGCCATGGTGGGGGCGAGGGAGTTATCCTTTGCTTGTATGTTGACGACATTCTGATTTTCAGAACAAATCTGAATGTTATTAAGGAGGTCAAGGATTTTCTATCTCGCTGTTTTGAGATGAATGATTTAGGAATGGCTGATGTCATTCTGAACATCAAGTTGTTGAGAGACGATGATGGAGGGATCACATTGCTTCAATCTCACTATGTGGAAAAGATCTTGAGTCGCTTTGGCTACAGTGACTGCAAGCCCTCTCCAACACCATATGATGCTAGTGTGTTGCTTCGAAAGAATCGAAGAATTGCTAGAGACCAATTGAAGTATTCTCAGATTATTGGCTCGCTTATGTACTTAGCTAGTGCTACAAGACCTGACATCTCTTTTGCTGTTAGCAAACTGAGTCGGTTTGTCTCAAAACCAGGAGATGTGCATTGGAAAGCTCTAGAGAGAGTTTTGTGTTATTTGAAAGGCACTGCGAATTATGGAATTCACTACACCGGGCACCCAAAGGTGCTTGAAGGGTATAGTGACTCAAACTGGATCTCAGATGATGATGAGATAAAGGCCACGAGCGGTTATGTATTCACTCATGGAGGTGGCGCTGTTTCTTGAAAGTCTTGCAAGCAGACCATCTGAACGAGGTCAACAATGGAAGCAGAACTCACAGCACTAGATACAGCTACGGTCGAAGCGGATTGGCTTCGCTGACTCTTGAATGACCTGCCGGTTGTTGAGAAACCTATACCGGGTATCCTTATGAACTGCGACAATCAAACGGTGATCACGAAAGAGAGCAGCTCAAAGGATAACATGAAGTCATCAAGACACGTTCAGAGAAGGTTAAAGTCTGTCAGGAAAATGAGAAACTCCGGAGTTATTGCATTGGATTATATCCAAACGTCTAAAAGTCTGGCAGATCCTTTTACAAAGTGTCGTGGAATTGTCACGGCAGATGTCCTAGTGTCAGGACTTAGTCGTGAGGCCAACGCATCTATGTAGTTGCTTGAGAGGGGTTGAGCGGAATCGAGAAACGCAACACAAGACGAGGGTTTAGACAGCTTCGGGCCCCGGGAAACATCATCCGGTAATAACCCTACATGTTGTTTGTGGCTAGGTCTCATTATCATCACCAGGCAGTCGCCGGTGAACCGACTCTTTGTGTCTAGCCCTAGAGATTGTTTCTTCTTGCTTGTCCTTCTTTGGGGAGCCCTGCCCCTCCTTATATAAGTTGAAGGGGCGGGTTACATGTGGAGTCCTATTAGGATTAAGACTAGTCTACCTTCTAATACAAACCGGATACAAGTCCGGGTCTTGACCCCTTGTAAGGGAAATATTCTTCACGCCTTGCCTCTTAAACCGGCCCACCATTAACATAAACCGGCCTTCTGGGCCTTGGGCCTTGTCATCCGTCTGACCCGCCCGCCGGGTCACCAGTGAGTCATAATGACCAGGTGGGTTGCTTGTAAACCGCCAGGTCAGGGCGGGTCGCCAATGAATCGCCAAGTGTCAGTCGGGTCTCAAGTAAACCGCCAAGTCCGGTCGGGTTATACTTCCAGCCGGTTTACACCGCGGGGTATATCCCCGACATTAGCCCCCAGTTTAATTTGGATTTATCCATGTTAAACTGATCATGTAAAATAAACACAAGAACAAACTTGACAGATTATGCTCCGGGTTAAGAATTCTTGTAAACCGGCACCTGATCATCATTAACTCTTTGTCATTTCCTTCTTCTAGAAAATCCAGGTCAATAAGCTAGCTTCATACTCAATTTGCTGACATTGGTTTCTCACAGAGAAATGTTGTGAAGAATAATCCACTTGAGTCGGCTTCCAAAGCGCCGGCTTAAGAAATATTTGGTCTTGAAATACTCATCTGATATTCAGCCGGTTTGAAGATGTAAAACTTGCTGGTTTAATATTACCAAAATTACCGGTTTGTAAATATGGATGGCATCGAGTCATAATTGTTACCGACGCCGGATCATAATTGCAAACACCGCGTCAATCTGGTTTGCTCAGAACTGAGAATTTGAAGATTTTTCTCCCTTATATCCATATTACCTGTAGCCCCCAAGTCTTGAGCAGAACAAAGTGATGGCTTAAAACTTGTTTCCGTATAATTACTGCCACTTTGAAGAAACCCATGTTGTTCATCTCAGCCACTATTAAAAACTAAATACTCCATATATGTAGCCCCCAAGTGCCGGGTCATTATGCAATAATGAGCAGGGACTTTATAAATATGATCATGTAGATTTGAACAATAACGTGTAGCCCCCAAGGGCCGGCTCAGTAAGATAATATTGAGCTGGTACTTTATATATACTTCTTTGAAAAGAACATCATATGATGTAACCCCACCATGGGGCTTGAATTGTTGACAGGAGCAATTGGTAGCCCCCAAGGGCCGGCTCATTATGATGTGATGAGTCGGGTCTTCAATAAGGCCAATAAAAATGACTTTGCATTAGCCCCCAAGTGTCATGGTGCATGCTTGCAGCGACATGAGACTTGCATGTAATCTCAATTTGAATAATGTAGCCCCCAAGTGCCGGGTCGTAAGCCTGCAGCGACTCGGCACTATTCCTTCCATTGTGAAAACCTCAATAATACCGGTTATTAATAACCATAATAAAATCTAGCCATGTTGGCTATTCAAGATAATATAATCCGGTATGAAAACCTTATTCATTCAATATCATAATGAAAATTCAACCAAGTTTGGCTATTTGAATAATATAACCCAATGATTTATAAGCGCATGATTCCAATGGCGCAATCCAAATATATACTGGCGACTTATAGTCCAAATCCGGATTATGACTGATCATATACTGACAACTTGTAACTGAAATTCAAACCGGGTGAACGAATGTCGGTTGATCAAAACAGTAGAAATCTCATCCAAGACTTCATTCCGGGTTGTAATAAACACTGGTTTATTCCATACTGGTGACTTTGAGCCAAAACCAGACCGGGCTGATAGTCTCCGGATTATAATTTGATTGTATACTGTCAACTTGTAGTTGACAGCCTAACCGGGTTGATAAACACCGGTTTAAAAACGTCACAAATCTTATGGAAACAAAGAAAACTCAGCAAAAGGCAAATAAAAACCGTTGTAGTCGAGGCTTTTCACGGGCTGCCAGGCCCCAAATTCGATCAAGAGGTGTAGCTATGGTTCGGATACGACCAAGCCCCCAAGTGATGATGTGGCATTGCGCTGATCAAGAGGTGTAGCTATGGTTCGGATACGACCAAGCCCCCAAGTGATGCTGTGGCATTTCGCCGATCAAGAGGTGTAGCTATGGTTCGGATACGACCAAGCCCCCAAGTGATATTGTATAAAGCTTTGATAAGCTGAATCAAGGGTAAACCAGACACCGCTTTATGAAATAGAAACCCCCACGTGATCAATAATATGAAAGCCAATAAGGCAGGATACCCATGTTTGAACCGCGCATCATGGCAGCAGGTCCTCTTCGGCAACCTTTAACTTTTTGCAAGAGATAAATTCTTCTTGAACTGGGATTTTGAACCAGATATTGAGAGCTTCAAAGCCTTGTGGGAGACATATTTTCCCTTGAACCGGATTTTAAACCGGAATCTTCATTTTCAGCCGGAAATTTTCTGACGGCCTTTAAACTCGAACTTGCGAGAAGTTAATTCCTTTTTGAACCGGACATTTTCAAACCGGATTTGAGAGCTTCAGAGCTTTGTGGGAGACAGATTTCCCTTGAACCGGATTTTAAACCGGAATCCTTTCTGATGACCCGGAACTTCTTCATTGAGCCGGGATTTTGTAACTGTCATATACTTTCTAAGCCGGAAATTTTCTGACGGTCTTTAAATTTTCATCAATATAGCAGTAGCCTCCGGGACCGGGTTATCTTTCCCTCCATCATCCTGGGGTTCTTAAATTTGCTAAAACTGGCAAGATTTGCTGAGTCATGTCATCGTAGCCCCCGAGTCTCAAAGGTGACTCGATGAGTTGGCTTGAAACTCTCCATATTTGACCGTGATATAAACCGGCATAACTTGTATATCATTGGTGTTGATAGCACGATGTGAATCCACAGAAGGTTGAGGTGACTGCTGCGGGTTGTAAATGATCCTGTATGAGCCATGTCAGCAACTCGGCCAATGGTTCCTTCCAACTGGTGATTTGAAGTTAACCAAACTGTAGTGGCGGCGACTTGTGCGCCTGCCCATTGAGCCACCCAGTGCAGACGGCGGTTGATAGTATATGATAATTTGCCTCCATTTTGTTGAAAGAAAAACCGGGCTACCCAAGCTGTGACTTGCTCATACTCAATAAACAGCTCATGCAGACAGGTGCGGCCCGGTATGTTGATGTAGACCAGGCCGCGAGAAACGGACAACAAAGACGACCACAACATCAGAGGCAGCTCGGACAGATGAGTCGGCCGTGGCGTTGTAAACCGGCGTGGGCGGGAGAATCGGCTGCTGGGGCAGACAATAAGTCAATCGCATGTGTTGATGTAGTGGGGGTGGCAACCTGCGCAGGATGAGTGCTAGTGCAAAAAAAATATTTTGTCACGCCCCTTTTGCAACACCTTTTTTGTAAGGAATAATGGTCCTGCGAAAAAAAATATCATAGACCAAGTAATTGTTCTTTGATAAAAACAATATGTGCTAATATAATAAACTTGGACAAATATCACCTGAGTTGCCCAAATGACTTGTGTATGACGTCCGTAGATGATCTTCAATAATTTCAATGGCGATTTAAGCCCTCTCTGGCCGGCTTATCCGTACTGGAATATTTGCATTGATGCTTCTGTTGTAACACTAGCTTCGCCTTTTCTTTTTCTTTGCCGACAGGCTCCACTTGTGTCCATTGGACAGTGCCAAAACCAGTGTTGTGTTGTAGCTTTATCAGCCAGAGACAAATAACCAACAACAGCAAAAATAGTAATCTGATGTAATTCCGAGGAACTGCAGCCTCTTTCTTTTCTTTCTCAACCTCCCAGTCCGCTCCTGCTTTCCTTTCTTCAGGAAACAGCTAGCAGCTTTCAAGTGAGCATGCAAGGGCGCAGCCGGGGTCGCGCGGGAGCCTAGTGGGTAACCGGCGACGGGCAACTTGACACCTAGTAGAAGCGGAGCCAGCGGGCCGGAGTACCGTGAGGGAGACAATCCATGCAGCTCCAAAACGGAAACAACAGCGGGCGTAGGCACGACGTCGTAACACACACGGGTGGCTTGTGCGGCCGCTCGGTGACGGGCACGCAAGCGCAGAAATAAGGCCAAGGTGGGCCACAACCAGCGAGGACGATGCAGCTTGACCCGGCGGTGACTCGGCAAATTTGATGGACGTGACCCACAGCACAGCCGGATACACGGCAGAGGCAGAGATGCGTTGAATTAGGGCAGCTCGTGGCGGCTCACAGCGGTGGCTCGGAACAGCGGTTCAAGGCGGCAACAAAGGCGGCGGCTCAGAGTAGCAGCTCGGAGGCAGCGTGCAGCAAAGGCGGCTCGGTGGTGCGGCGGTGGAGACACCGGCTTGCGGCGGACGGCAAGGCCTCTCAAGGCGGCCCGGGACAGCAGCGGTTTATCCAACACCGACGAGGAGACGCCACAGTAACAATTTCGGCAGGCGACAGGGGCAGAACGAGGAGGAGCCTGACACGGCGTCTCTCATGCGGAAGCGAGCAACGAGGCGAGGGGAGCAGCCTAGTGGAGGTGGAAACGACGCGCCACAGATGAGGTGAGGCGGCGGCAACTTAGCGCAAGGCTGCGGGGGAGAGGTGGCCAGGAGTAGAAACGGAGCGCTGCCGGGATGAATCTAGGACGGCTCGCTGAGTCGGGGCCACTTGGCGTGGTGGCTGAAGCAAATCGACTCAGAAGTGGCCGTGGACGTTTCGGAACACGGCCGGGATGACTTGGAGTGGCGAAGGCAAGTCCGAGCAGGGGCGGTGAAGGCGAATCCGAGTGGATATGGCTTGAAGGCGGAGACCAGGATGACTCGAGGTCGGGTCGTGAAGGGGTCAAGGCGAGGCGGCGCTGGCAAGAGCGGCTCGAGCCCCCCTGGCGAGGTGAATTCGGGCTTGGAAGGCGACAGCTCGGGACCACACAGCGTAGGCAGAAACGGAGTCGTGCAGTGGCGAGGTGAGCCGTGGCGGCGGCGAGGCCGCTCCGGCAAGGGCGGCGCCTGGAAGCGAGGCGGCTTCATCGCAAGGACGGAGTGACGAGGCGGGGCGACTTGATCTATCGTGGGCAGTCGACCAGTCCACGTCCACATCCTCAGGACGTGGCCATCCTTTTTCTTTTTTTTCTTGATAACCACGAGCCAGAGCCATGTATTATTCTCCTGGTAGATTCCTTGTATGCGTACAGCAACTAGATTTGACAAAACAAAAACCCGATCTGGCTTCAGGTAATGGTCTCTCCGATTCCCGTACTGTAAGCGGCGGCGGCGACTTAGCGAATCCGAGAAAAACAACGTAATTTGATGATTTTGATCTATACTAATGGAACCTTCTCTGCCCTTGGCTCCTCGCGGTGGCGCTGCGGAAAGTGATCCGACCATAATATATCGCCTGGTCACGTGTGATGGTGTACACAAACGCAAACCGGCTCTTCTTCATCTGAAAATCATGAACTTCTCGAACCCTAAGATTGATCCCTCCAAGAACTCAACACCACCGTGCGCAAGCCCCACGGTGGGCGCCAACTGTTGTGGAATTGTCACGGCAGATGTCCTAGTGTCAGGACTTAGTCGTGAGGCCAACGCATCTATGTAGTAGCTTGAGAGGGGTTGAGCGGAATTGAGAAACGCAACACAAGACGAGGATTTAGACAGCTTCGGGCCCCGGGAAACATCATCCGGTAATAACCCTACATGCTGTTTGTGGCTAGGTCTCATTATCATCACCAGGGAGTCGCCGGTAAACCGGCTCTTTGTGTCTAGCCCTAGAGATTGTTTCTTCTTGCTTGTCCTTCTTTGGGGAGCCCTGCCCCTCCTTATATAAGTTGAAGGGGCGGGTTACATGTGGAGTCCTATTAGGATTAAGACTAGTCTACCTTCTAATACAAACCGGATACAAGTCCTAGTCTTGACTCCTTATATGGGAAATATTCTTCACGCCTTTCCTCTTAAACCGGCCCACCATTAACATAAACCGGCCTTCTGGGCCTTGGGCCTTGTCATCCGTCTGACCCGCCCGCCGGGTCACCAGTGAGTCATAATGACCAGGCGGGTTGCTTGTAAACCACCAGGTCAGAGCGGGTCGCCAGTGAATTGCCAAGTGTCAGTCAGGTCTCAAGTAAACCGCCAAGTCCGGCCGGGTTATACTTCCGGCCGGTTTACACCGCGGGGTATATCCCCGACACAAAGGGTTTATCACGTAATGTGATAGATAATGCATCGAGGGAGATGGGTATGAGACCCACAATATGAGTTGTTCACAGTGGTAACCTATTCTTTGTGATCGGAGATCCCGTGAATTAGATGTGGAAGACAAGCTTTGATCAACTGAGAGGAGAGTATCCTTACTATTAACAATACCACTCCATGAAGATGCAATACTCTCCTAATCTGCATGGCAGGTTGATGTATATCTTAATGTGTTCTAAGTGGCTCATTGAAGCAGAGATGTCGTCCTGCAGAACATCTTTTGAAGAACGCACCTATATGAGTCTGATTATTAAACGTCGCAATCTATGAGAGTAGGGTTCTCTCTAATAAACTCATGAAAGGTCGGAGTATGACGCATAAGCTCCACCCGCGGGGAAGACCCACGGTAGCCACGTATCGGTCAAGGCTTTATGTGAAGCTAGATTCGCAGAAAACTTGCAGTTCAAGGCCCAGTCCACTGTTCAGGTTGCTTACTAGTGTAGCATAGAGTTCTAGGTGGAAGTTCAACTTAACAGTCTCCACTGCAGTACCGGTATATAAAACAGTGTTTTGGAACCAAAGGCAAACTTTTGTGTGCCTCTGGGATCTGGTGGGGGATTGCTAGAATTTTGTCTATTTTGGGCCTAGCCCAATAGCAGTTTCAGAAATTCCTAATAAATCCTAGAGGCCCACGCAGCCCATTCGTGCAAGGCAAGAGGTGGAACAAAAGTTTAGTCCCACATTGCTAGTTTAGAGGGAGTTGGACCTCTTTATAAGGGAGGTTCTTTCCCCACTTGTATGAGCATGAGAACAAGAGGGACATCCACGCGCGCTCCTCCTCCGCCGCCCGCCCTCGCCACGCCACGCCTCGTCACGACGCGCCGCGGGTTGCGGGAATGAGCCGAGCTGATGTCTAAATTTTTTCCACGCACCACGGGTATACGAAAGGTCACACGGAAGCTAAAAAGATTTTTGCGAACGGTGCAGCCCTTCGGCTGTTCGCTTCATCTCCGTCTCTTCGTTTCGCCTCCCGTCGCTGCCCTCTCACCTCCTTCTCTTGCGCCTATAAAAGGGAGGTCGCTCCTCTCAGAGAGACGCAACAGAACTATTTCTTCCTCTCGCCACCGGTTCCAATCTCTGAGCTGCTGCTGTCTTCCTCATCCCGGCTTGCGGCGTGCACCGCGAGTCCGGACAGTAGGCCTCCGAAACCGCACCAGTTTGAGTCATGTACGGGAGAAGGGTGATAAGGTTTTTGGGGAGCGCTCCGCGCGACTACTGACTTTTCCGTCACGGACTCCGACGACTACTTCCCCGACGACGACTTCTTCCTCGACGTCGACAACCTCATCGACGACATGGCTGGAGAGGATGTCGACCCCAAGTCCAGTGCTTCTGCTGCTGCTGTCCCGTACGTGTTCTTCCTCTTTCTGTTAGAGACCCTGCTACAGTTCCTTGTTCTAGTGTTTTCCCTAGATATGTTAGACTCTGTTTCATATATGCAACTTGCTATACTATCTGCTCTAGATGTGTTTAGTTACAGTTCATATATGAAGATGTTGTTTACCTTCTCTTTATCAAATCGCATGACTTGTTTTATCACTGCTATACTAGTCGTGCTTTATCTAGTATTTCTGATAATAAAATCATTTGGTAAATTGCTCATTTTTCCAACAATCCAAAAACCTTATTATAGGCAATTTACCCCGAGTGGTTTTGCTGCTTCCATGAAACCTCCTATGTTTGAGGGTATCCACTATAAGAGGTGGCGCGTGAGAGCAGTCTTATGGTTTCAAACCATGAGTTGCTATGACGCCACTCTTGGCAAACCTGAAGGAGAGCTTGATGCTCAACAGGCACAAGCTTTTCAGAAAATTGATACTCTGTTTAAGGCTGCTCTCTTGAGTGTTCTTGGTGAGAACATAGTTGATGCCTATGCATCAATTGATAATGGAAAAGATATGTGGGACGCACTCGAGGCCAAGTTTGGGGTCTCGGATGCTGGCACTGAGCTGTACATCATGGAGCAATTCTATGATTACAGGATGACTGAAGAGCGCTCCGTGGTTGAGCAAGCTCGTGAGATACAGTCATTTGCTAGAGAACTTGAGCACTTCAATTGTATGCTACCAGACAAGTTTGTTGCCGGAGGTATTATCACTAAGCTTCCTCCTTCATGGAGGAACTTTGCTACCTTACTGAAGCATAAGAGACTGGAGTTTTCCGTCCCGGATCTCATTGGTACTCTTGATGTGGAAGAAAAGGCGAGAGCAAAGGACACACGTGCTCGAGGTATTGAGGGAGGATCTAGTGCCAATCTGGAACAGAAGAAGAACTTCCAGCCCCACAAGTTCAAGAACAAGGGCAAGTTTGATGGTAAAGCAAAGTTTGATGGGAAGAACAAGGTTGTGCAACACACGAACTTCAAGAAGAAGAATGACAAGAAGAAAGGTGCTTGTCATGTGTGTGGGGATCCTGATCATTGGGCTCCTAGTTGCCCTAATCGCTATGACAAGCGTCATCCTGGGAAAGGCGGCCAGACCGCTAATGTTGTCATTGGAGACACTGACATGAAGGATGCTGGGTATGGTATATTTCCCACTATTCTTTCAGTATGTCATTCTCCTGATTGGTTGATTGACACGGGTGCGAATGTGCATGTATGCGGTGATATTTCCATGTTTTCGTCTTAACAAACCTCAGGGACTTCAACTGTGCTGATGGGCAACGGTTCAAGTGCTTTTGTTCGTGGTGTTGGCACGGTCGATCTGAAGTTTACTTCGGGGAAGATCGTGCGGCTGAAGAACGTGCATTATGTCCCCTCCGTCAATAAAAATCTTGTTAGCGGATCTCTTCTGTGTAGAGATAGCTACAAGCTTGTCTTTGAGTCGAATAAATTTGTAATATCCAAGTATTGAATCTTTGTTGGTAAAGGTTATGAGTCAGGAGGTCTGTTTCGTTTATCCTTATCAGACGTTTGCAATAAAGTTGTTAATCATATTTGCAACAATAGTGACTCAAATGTGTGGCATTCACGTCTTTGTCATGTTAACTTTGGTTGCATGTCGCGACTTGCGAAGTTGAACTTAATCCCTAGTTTCACCACTGTCAAGGGATCTAAGTGTCAAGTGTGTGTGCAAGCTAAGCAACCTCGTAAGTCTCACACGACTGCGGAAACGAGAAATCTTGCACCACTAGAGCTCATACATTCAGATCTATGTGAAATGAATGGTGTTTTGACAAAAGGTGGAAAGAAATATTTCATGATGTTAATTGATGACTCCACTAGATACTTCCGTGTGTATCTTCTGAAATATAAGGATGAGGCTTTGAACTTTTTCAAGATCTATAAAGCTGAAGTGGAAACCCAACTTGATCGGAAAATCAAGAGGCTTAGGTCCGACCGTGGTGGAGAGTATTTTTCCAATGAATTTGATGCTTTTTGTGCGGAACATGGTATAATCCATGAGAGGACGCCTCCCTATTCACCTCAGTCAAATGGGGTGGCCGAAAGAAAGAACCGTACTCTAACTTATTTGGTTAACGCCATGTTAGACACATCGGGTCTCTCCAAGGCATGGTGGGGGGAGGCGATATTGACGGCATGTCATGTCCTAAACCGAGTTCCCGCAAAGAACAAAGAGATAACTCCATTCGAGGAATGGGAGAAGAAAAGGTTAAAACTCTCTTATCTACGAACATGGGGTTGTTTGGCGAAAGTCAATGTTCCAATTCCAAAGAATCGGAAGCTTGGACCAAAGACTGTGGATTGTGTTTTCCTGGGATATGCTTTTCATAGCATTGGCTATAGATTCTTGGTGGTAAAATCTGAGGTACCTGACATGCATGTCGGTACGATCATGGAGTCGAATGATGCGACTTTCTTTGAATATATCTTTCCCATGAAGGATATGGCTACCTCATCTAATCAGGAGATGCCTAGTTAATCGAATCAGGAACCAGTTCCAATTACCGAGCCTACCATTTCGATGGAACACTTTGAAAGTCCTGTGGAGGAGAACAATGAAGTTCCTATTAGGAGCAAGAGACAGAGGACTACAAAGTCCTTTGGTGATGATTTTCTTGTGTATCTCCTAGATGACACTCCCAGTTCTATTTCAGAGGCCTATGCATCTGAAGATGCTGACTACTAGAAGGAAGCGGTTCATAGCGAGATGGATTCCATCTTGGCGAATGAAACTTGGGAGATAACTGATCATCCTTATGGGTGCAAACCTATAGGATGCAAATGGGTATTCAAGACGAAGCTTAGGCCTGATGGTACTATTGAAAAGTACAAGGCTCGGCTCGTGGCTAAGGGTTATACCCAAAAGGAAGGTGAAGACTTCTTTGATACTTACTCACCTGTGGCTCGACGGACCACTATTCGAGTTCTACTTTCACTAGCTGCCTCGCATGGTCTTCTCGTTCATCAAATGGATGTTAAGACTGCTTTCCTAAATGGAGAGTTGGACGAGGAAATTTATATGGAACAACCAGATGGGTTTGTACTAGATGGTCAGGAAAGAAAAGTGTGCAAGTTGCTGAAGTCTTTGTATGGACTCAAGCAAGCACCCAAACAGTGGCATGAGAAGTTTGAAAGAACTTTAACAACTGCAGGCTTTGTTGTAAACGAAGCTGACAAATGTGTGTACTATTGCCATGGTGGGGGCGAGGGAGTTATCCTTTGCTTGTATGTTGACGACATACTGATTTTCGGAACAAATCTGAATGTTATTAAGGAGGTCAAGGATTTTCTATCTCGCTGTTTTGAGATGAAAGATTTAGGAGTGGCTGATGTCATTCTGAACATCAAGTTGTTGAGAGATGATGATGGAGGGATCACATTGCTTCAATCTCACTATGTGGCAAAGATCTTGAGTCGCTTTGGCTACAGTGACTGCAAGCCCTCTCCAACACCATATGATGCTAGTGTGTTGCTTCGAAAGAATCGAAGAATTGCTAGAGACCAATTGAAGTATTCTCAGATTATTGGCTCGCTTATGTACTTAGCCAGTGCTACAAGACCTGACATCTCTTTTGCTGTTAGCAAACTGAGTCGGTTTGTCTCAAAACCAGGAGATGTGCATTGGAAAGCTCTAGAGAGAGTTTTGTGTTATTTGGAAGGCACTGCGAATTATGGAATTCACTAAACCGGGCACCCAAAGGTGCTTGAAGGGTATAGTGACTCAAACTGGATCTCAGATGCTGATGAGATAAAGGCCACGAGCGGTTATGTATTCACTCATGGAGGTGGCGCTGTTTCTTGGAAGTCTTGCAAGCAGACCATCTTAACGTGGTCAACAATGGAAGCAGAACTCACAGCACTAGATACAGCTACGGTCGAAGCAGATTGGCTTTGCCGACTCTTGAATGACGTGCCAGTTGTTGAGAAACCTGTACCGGGTATCCTTATGAACTGCGACAATCAAACTGTGATCTCACGAAAGTGAGCAGCTCAAAGGATAACATGAAGTCATCAAGACACGTTCGGAGAAGGTTAAAGTCTGTCAGGAAAATGAGAAACTCCGGAGTTATTGCATTGGATTATATCCAAACGTCTAAAAATCTGGCAGATCCTTTTACAAAGGGTCTATCACGTAATGTGATAGATAATGCATCGAGGGAGATGGGTATGAGACCCACAATATGAGTGGTTCACAGTGGTAACCTATTCTTTGTGATCGGAGATCCCGTGAATTAGATGTGGAAGACAAGCTGTTGGGAGTAGATCTGAGTGAATTTACTCACATAGAGGTGGCAATGAGCGCACCACAAACACGGTCTGTTAGTCAGATGAAAGAATGGATTGCGGCAAGTTTAGGTCTTGATACTAAAACACACACCGTCGGGTTCATGCATTGTGGACACGGTCAAGTTCAAAAATTTACTTTTATTTGAGGCCAATAGAGGGAGACTCCGATTGGGTGCGGTGGTTACAAGGTTGTGAACGAAGGGGATGCAATCCTGTTGCTTTAGTGCTTCCCGTCGTGAAGGAGGTCACTGCACATGAAGGCGAGGGTGGCTACGAAGGACAGAGCAGTCAGGTAGAAGGAGGAAATGCTTATGGTTACGAACAAGGACAGAGCAGTCAGGTAGAAGGAGGAAATGCTTATGGTTATGAACCAGGGCAGAGTAGTCAGGTAGAAGGAGGAAATGCCGATGGTGATTACAATGGCGAGGTGGACGCTGACGAGGTACATGGGCACATGCAGAACCAGATGGAAGAAGAAGACACCGATGTTGAAAGGGGTCATGCCGATGATTCTGGCGAGTCAGATGGAGAAGAAAATGCAGAGGAGGTCCCGAATCCTGCATGGTGGAATCATGACTTATCATCTGCAATGACCGTGAATGATGGACATGATTCAGCCTGGCAATATCACCAGAACAATATTGCGACGGGTGCTATGTATCCGAACAAGCAAGCCCTGAAGGATGTAATAATTAATTGGGCAATGTCCACGCAAAGGGTTTTCACAGCTCAGGTGTCCAGTCAAAAATTCCTGACAATGGTATGCAAGAACGCAGATTGTCCCGCCAGGGTGCACGGCTTTCTCCCTAAGTATGGCACAAGTTGGGTGATAAGTGACTTAGTTAATCACACTTGTCTTATTCCCTGCATCCCTCAAGATCATGCCAACCTTTCATCCACGCTTATTGCTCGATTGTTTTACGATGAGATAGTGCAGGGCAAAGCTATGGAAGTGAAGGCAGTCCAGACAAAAGTCTTCGCCAGGTTCAAGTACAGAATTTCTTATGGCAAGGCTTGGACGGCTAAGAATGCAGCGCTTGAGAGGAGATTTGGTTCTTATTTTGATGCATATGACTCTGTTGTCCACCTCCTCCACACCCTGCAGCAGTGGCATCCAGGCACCTATATCGATATCCAAGACATGTTCATGCCAGAGTTCCCAACTGTGAGGGTGTTGCATCGTCTCTTCTTCTCTTTCGGTGTATGCATCGAAGCTTTTAGGCATTGCCGACCGGTGATATGTGTTGACGGTACTTTTCTCACAGGCAAGTACAAGGGTCAGATCCTGACAGCCATAGGTCAAGACGGCCAAAATCAAGTCGTCCCACTGGCATTTGTTTTTGTGGAGAGTGAGAACATTGAAAGTTGGACATGGTTCTTCAGGCAGTTGAAAATATCAGTTGTGAAGGAGAAGCCCAATGTGTGCATCCTTCATGACAGGCATGCAGGTATACTCAGTGCGATAAGGACACTGACAAACCCAGGCCCTGAGGAACAAGTTCCATGGCAGGACTTGCAGAGTCGTTGGTGAATGCGCCATCTGGGGGCTAATTTCTTCTCGCAGTTTAGAAATAAGAACCTGATGAATCTGTTCAAAAAACTCTGCAAGCAGAACCAGTTATGGAAGTACAATTTGATACGCGACAGACTTAATGTGTGCACGCAGAGACACATGAGGGACAGGAAAGCTACAAGAGATGCAGCGGTGAGGGCACATGTTGAAGTAGTAGCTGCACAGTTGGCAACAGGAACAGCGGCCGTGGAGGAGGAGCCTGTTGGACTATGTGACCTGCCAGGCTTTGACCCACCTGGTACTAGGAGAAGGCTCGGGAGGTCGATTAAAACCTTCGAGCAGTGGATAGAGCATGAGCCTCTGGAGAGGTGGTCTTTGCTACATGACACACATGGAGCAAGGTACGGTGTCATGACAACGAACCTCGCGGAAACATACAACTTTGTCCTCAGAGGAAACCGGGCATTGCCACTTACAGCCATCGTTGAGGGTATTTTCTATGGCACTGTCAAGTATTTCAGAGACAGACGTCAAATAGCAGAGCAGCATATCTTGAACAACCCAAATACACGGTACTGTGAAAGAGTCACGAAGTACATGGACAACAAGATGCAAAAAGCTAGGTCACACACTGTAGTCGCCATCGGTAATCAAGAAAGAAGGTTTGAGGTCCGCTTAGCCAACAACAAATTCAGATGTGCAAATGAGTTGAGGACGCATGAGGTGAAAATTGGCAATGAAGCCTGGCCAACGTGTGAGTGCACATGCAATAAACCGAAATTGCTTCACCTACCTTGCTCACATGTACTTGCTGCTTGAGGGCAGCTTGGAATGGATGCAATATCGTTTGTGTCTCCATATTTTCTGAAAGAGTCTGTCCTCAATACCTGGACAGGTGAGCTGATGGGTTTTCGATCAATGGGTAATTTCAACAGCGTCAACCCCGCCGAAAGGCGTTACATTCCAAACCCAGAGCATATGCGTACAAGTAGAGGCAGACGGCAGTGTCAGCGCATCCGAAATGATATGGATGAATCTGAAGCAGGAGGTCCGACTAGGCAATGCATTCTATGCAATGAATTTGGCCATAGGGACACTAATTGTCTCACTTTCGTCACTGGGCGTGGACGAGGCAACCGGGGAAGAAGAGGAGGTAGAGGCAGTAGAGGAGTAAGGGCGAGAGGAAGAAGCTAAGCTAGCAGTAGAATGTTCTGAATTTGTATTAAGTGTGGTGTGGCACTATGTTCTGAAGTTGTATTAAGTGTGGTGTGGCACTATGTTCTGAATTTGTATTAAGTGTGGCACTATGTTCTGAATTTGTATTAAGTGTGGCACTATGTTCTGAATTTTTAGTAAGTGTGGCACTATGTTCTGAATTTTTATTAAGTGTGGCACTATGTTCTGAATTTTTATTAAGTGTGGCACTATGTTCTGAATTTGTATTAAGTGTGGTGTGGCACTATGTTCTGAAGTTGTATTAAGTGTGCTGTGGCACTATGTTCTGAATTTGTATTAAGTGTGGCACTATGTTCTGAATTTGTATTAAGTGTGGCACTATGTTCTGAATTTTTATTAAGTGTGGCACTATGTTCTGAATTTTGTATGTGCAGGAATGTCGGGATTGTGGTTGCTGAACGGGGACATTGATAGGGGTCATCGTGCTGCGATATGGTATGAGCGCAAGCTTGAGCCTCTGGTCACTCGCACTCCTAAGGAAAACTGGAAGATACACTCAGGATGGCTTCAGCGGTACGTGCTTTATTAATTTGCACACTGACATGCATATTAATGGTTGAAACGGGAGACACTAACTAAAAAGTTCTCTGATGAAGGTTGAAATGGGCCGGCCTTTTACCTTTCGCGCGTCTGGTTGAGTCTATCCCGGGTGAGAAACGCCTCGCCATCGATGGGTCTTTGCTGAGCTGCTTAGTGGACCGTTGGAGGCCAGAGACCCACACGTTTCGCTTCAGATGGGGAGAGATGGCTCCTACTCTGGAGGATGTGTCACTTTTGCTCGGACTACCGTTGGCAGGTCATGCCGTAGGACCGTTGGACGCACCGGCTGGTTGGGAGCGAGCTCTTACAGAACGTTTTCATGGTATTTTTCCGGATGCTCCGGATCCGGTATGGGAGCATCACGGACCGAAGTATGAGTGGTTGCTAAATTTCCGGGTAATTTCCCCTACCTATTATCTTCAAGTTATCGTGCATAAAGTTTTACAGAAAATAATTGCGGCTTACTAAAACTTTCTCTTCGCTTAATGCAGATCCAGAACTTCCGGGCGCCGTTGACTGCGGAACAGATCACTCGGAGCCTGGAGGCCTACTTACTGTGGCTTTTCGGCAAGGTGATGTTCACGGAGAACCATGTCACCACTATTAGCGCCCTCTACATCCCTATGGCACTCGAGATAGCGAGCGCTCAGACGGCGGATCAGATCAGACAGAGGAGTTGGGGTTCGGCGGTCTTAGCGGCTACATACCGAGGTATGTGCAACGGTTGCCAGCTTACATCGAGAAAGCCAGCCCTTCTTGGATGCCCTCTATTCCTATAGCTGTGGTCGTGGGAGAGGTTCTCTATAGGGCGACCAGATGTACGTGTTCATGAGCCTATAGACGCCATGTTTGATGTTGACGGCATCGACATGCCTACTTTCGGTCTGTGTTGGACTCGTCGCGAGGTATGCACCGTGTTGTAGTTTAATGCAACTTTTTCTGCACAAGAGATAGTTCGATGCTAGCGGCTACTAACTTTTCTTCTCTGCAGAGACGCTTTGCTAGTGATCAGACCAGGAAGGCATACACAGCATTGAACAAGCAGTTCGATGCGTACACCGGGGTCATATGGCAGCCCTACACGGAAGCAGCCATACAAGCGAGATACCCTGGTGGTATGTCTGTGCTATGCACAAGGGACCGAGATTACTGGATGACAAAATATAAGATCATCTTCGATGTCTTCGTCGAGGAGATGGCACAACAGAGGGTTATGAGGGAATTTGGTCTTCTGCAGTTGGAGCTAGCTCCCCCTAAAGAGAACCCGGTGCCAGCACACATCCACAGGTATTAACCAGTTTTTCAATGTTGCATTATCTTTCATAGTACTCCATTCGAAGCTTTAGGTAATTGTTGAACACACACCACAATTTTAGGACGACAAGGAAGGGCATGAACAGGACAACTGCTGACTGGCTAGTTAGACTAGAGCCGTATGTTATAGAATGGGAGACAGCAAACACAAATCTATGGCACGAGAATCACAATTTCGATCTCGATGAATTCAATCTCTATTTGCGGCGCTACATGACCGGAACACGGTTACGCATTGTTGAGTACTCCCACCCAGAGGAGATACCGGATCCTACTCCGTCGGATATGTACCCGAGCTATGATACTTCGGGCTCTAGGCAGTACGCGGTAAGATATATTTTCTTTACGTAATGTTGTCACATACTTTGACGTGCAAGAGACAGACATTATTAATCGTCATGGAAATTTGCAGGCTACCTTGACACGCGAACTCTACGACGACGTGACCACCTTTGGACGATCACTATTGTCTGGACCTCTTCTTCATCATCGTCCAGTGGTACAGCCCTTCTTGGAAAGAATTTAGAATAAGATACGGACTGTGTACGAGGCTATCACGTGCACCCGGAGAACCGATGTTGTTCAGCACCAGCAGGAGCAGCCGCGTCACTCCATGCACCGACATCAACCACGTCCACGTCTAGCACATCAGCCGACAACCAGGCCACCACGTCCTGACCAACCTGGCAGTTCTACGTGGCACCCGCATCACTATGGTCCCACGTCGAGCTTCGTGTTTTCTCCACAGCCACAGCAACACGGTCCCTCATCGAGCTTCGTGTTATCTCCACAGCCACAGCAGCATGGTCCCTCATCCAGTTTCGTGTTTGAGCCGGGGCAGACGTCACAGCCAGCAGGTATGTGTCTTCATATTTACTGTTTTCAATATTAATTGACGCGACCTCATTCTTCATGATGAAACGTTCCATCGCGTAGGAGCCTATGGATATCAGGCGTCTATGTCGGCATCACATGATACGTTGGGGAGTGATCAACATCCCGAGGACAACATACAGGCTCAGATGTCGCAGCACACCCAGTGGATGAACATGTTTTCGACTCCTCCACCAGGCCCCACACAGGATACACAGCATGACCAGGGAGAGTCTGAGATTCCTCCTCGTCACATTAGGGCACCCGACAGGTTGGGATGGTCCCCGATTCCAGATCCGCCTCCCCGCCAGGCCAGACGTCGTCACTGACGCTTCTATCTATCAGTAGAGACATTACCATCTATTTCTGTGTGAGACTTATGTCTATTCTATGTATGAGACAAATGACTATGTACTTATGTACGAGACATATGCCTACTCTATTTTAGTACTCTGTTATCGGAACTACAAGATCATATTTAGATAGAACATAATATTCATACAACGAGACATTACAAACAATTAGATAGAACTACATCTAAATTAAATGGTACGTAACTGAACTCACAACATACAGCATAAAAACTACATGAAGTCATCATCGTCATCCTCAATCGATGCAGAAACCTTGCCCTTCGATGATGAAGAACCCTTTCCCGCCATATGTTCGCGCCAACTTTTTCCTGCCACCCGTTTCCCGCCACCCGTTTCCCTCCTCCTATTTCCCGCCACCCGTTTCCCTCCTCCCATTTCCCGCCAACCCTTTCCTGCCATACCGCAGTCGTTCTTTCCCGCCATTTTCTCCTATCTACCTATAAAACCCCCTTCAGACGGAGGTGGATAAGCATTGCAGTGTGGTGGTGGTGAAGTTGGGGCAGTGTGGTGGAGGTGAAGCTGTTGTTCGTCGTTCTTCGTTGGAAGCGGAGCACCGGCAGTTTGGTGGCCGCCGTTCGTCGTTCTTCGTTCGCACGCACGCTTCAAAGGTATATTTCAGCCCACATTTTATTTTTCGTAGGTGCTCCGGTAGTATGGCTAAGGGGTAGGTTAGGTACTCAATGCGATTTGTGTGTTGCAGATGGCTAAGGGTACTCAGTGGGTGCTTAGCCCTATTGTTCATGTCCAAGGCTTTTCTCCAAGTGTTGTGCAAGTTAGTGAAGTGGACCTCACTTTTGATTGGTTGAAGACTAAATTCATGTTGAAGCAAGGGTTGAAGGAAGACGATTTTGTGTACTACGTCAGCAGGAAGCAGTCAGATGGCCCTGGGGAAAGAAAATTGATTGACATAACTGATGATGGCAAGATTCAAGAAATGCTGAGCGAATGGGAATGGAAAAGGGTTGTTGAGTTGCATTGCTGCAGGAAACCGGGTTATATGTGATGAATTTGTCATTCGAGATCCGCCTCTCCGCCAGGCCAGACGTCATCACTGACGCTTCTATCTATCAGTAGAGACATTACCATCTATTTCTGTGTGAGACTTATGTCTATTCTATGTATATGAGACAAATGACTATGTTCTTATGTACGAGACATATGCCTACTCTATTTTAGTACTCTGTTATCCGAACTACAACATCATATTTAGATAGAACATAATATTCATACAACGAGACATTACAAACAACTAGATAGAACTACATCTAATTGGTAATGGTACGTAACTGAACTCACAACATACAGCATAAAAACTACATGAAGTCATCATCGTCATCCTCGATCGATGCAGAACTCTTGCCCTTCGACGATGAAGAACTCTTGCCCTTCGACAATGCAGAAACCTTGCCCTTCGATGATGAAGAACTCTTGCCCTTCGACGATGCAGAACCCGGAAGCGGCGGCATGAAGATATCATCTTCGTCCTCGCTCTCCTCAGTCCATAAACATGGATTATTTGCTGCAATCCTTCTGAAAGTTTCACTCTTCGGCACCACTACCTTCTTCCACCTGTCATGCAACCTAAGAAGTTCTTTACGTACCTCCTCATAGGTCCTTTCAGGCCACCCAGACCTACGTAATTGGTGAGCCAACTCATTCATTATGGTGTCACTACCGGTGAGTTCGTCCCATGGAACTATCCTATTATCCATCCTGAAATCGGTAGCTAGCCTCAGAAGAGTCCTGCTCATCCCAGGGTGAAAACTACGATCGAAAGGATAATGGGACATCTCAACTACACTACACTGCAATGCTTATCCACCTCCGTCTGAAGGGGGTTTTATAGGTAGAGAGGAGAAAATGGCGGGAAAGAACGACTGCGGTATGGCGGGAAAGGGTTGGCGGGAAATGGGTGGCGGGAAACGGGTGGCGGGAAAGGGTTGGCGGGAAATGGGTGGCGGGAAATGAGTGGCGGGAAACGGGTGGCCGGAAACGGGTGGCGGGAAACGGGTGGCACAAAAAAACCAGCGATCATTCGGAAAAAAAATGGTGGCATGCACCAGTCGGCCCACAGCAGGCCAACTGAGCCTAGTCGGCCCACTGCAGGCCTATCGGCCAACTGCAGGCCGACTGGACCCTGTCGGCCAACTGCAGGCCGACTGGGCTTGATCTGGTGGCCGACAGCCCAATCGGCCAGCAGCAAGCTGATGGGCCACCAGTCGGCCTGCTGTGGGCCGACTGGGCTCAGTCGGCCTGCAGCGGGCCGACGGTGTATTATTTTTGAAAATTCTTTTTTCAGCGTAATATTTCTGTAATTTAATAAAAAATGTATTATTTAAAAAAAATAGCCTAGAAAGAGATACCGGGGCAAGCTCAAAGACAAATCCGATTTGCTGAGATCCCCTAACTACAACCATGGCTATACAACAGGAGGGACCCTTGCCCGCCCCACTCAACTCCGGCGGTCGTCGGAAAAGGGAGGCGAGGGACCGATGGCGAGGAGTTTTTTTTTCATGGTAATACGTGTCTCATTTCATATTATAAAGAACAAAGTACAAGTCACGTAAAGACCGACATGATAAAACTGAAAAGATAGCAGAACATCTCTGAGCTTGACACCAACGCCCGTCACCTGCCTCCGGCACCACCACAGTAGCCACCGAAGAAAAGAATGACGAATCACCTTCTCACCCGAGCTCGACGCGGCTCCATCGCTGATATGCAGCTTTGCGGACCTCCAAGGTGGCTCACCAAAAGTGAAGCCCTTACCGTCGAACGAATCAGACCGGGGCAACACCCCGGACACGCCATCGAACTCCAGATCTAGCACCCCACCACGACTAAAATGCCGAAGGAGTAAACCATATCTGCCATCCACGAACCACAAGCCCAGCACATCTCCGTCTTCCAGATGTCGTCGATGCAGACAACAATCTGAACCTGCTCCTGGACTACCTCCCAAGCTACGCGCCGACACTAGAGCAAACGCCGTCGCAATGGCGGAGCCTGAGGACACAGGTCCACCATGAGGATGCCGCCGCCGCCACGCCATCCTTGCTTGAACAGACTGGTTTCCAAATCCATCCCCAACCATAGGACCGATGGCCTCGTCAGGGAAGGATCCGAAGAATCTTTATTCGGCGTTGTCATCGTCACCGCCGAAGCAAAGACGATGAACAACCTAAAAACCTAGACTACGAGAGAGTAAAAACGATCCACACGCGTGGATCCGGCGACCCCCCTCACCACCAACGACCGAGGTCGCCGGCGGAGGGGAGCCGCCGGAGAGCGGTGTTGAAAGATCGGCCTCCCCTGGCGGCGGCTAGGGTTCTAGCCGCCAGGGACGAGAGGAAAACAGGGACGAGACTCGAGGGGAAAACGATCTGAATTTGGCAGGGTTCTCGAAGCCTCGTTTGTTTCGTCGCGAGGGGAGGATAAACGTCCCGAATACTTTTCTTTTGACCGTGAAACATCTGGAATACTGGTGTTGTGTTTCGGAAGTCTTCCCCAATGTTCTGTCCGATACAGGGGTGTTTTCGCATGAGTGTGAGTCACGTGGCTAGAGGACAGCCCATCTCAATCTCAGCCATACATTTCAGATCGGACGATACACATGACGCGAAGGCAGGCACATCATCATCAACAACGGACATTTTTATAGGAGTAGAGTGAAGGGACGAGGATTTAGAGCTCTAGGGTGCTTCGCACCCCTATACGTACAATACCAGGAAAAAAAACCAAGAAATTTGAAAACAAATCTGGGATTTTGGGATATCAAACGTGGGTTCTCGATGTACTTCGGTCTGAAATTTGGTGAAAAAATAACAGGAAACGTATTCGCGGCAAAAAAAGACAAAAATTTCCTATGTATAGCAAAACACTGTTTGGGTACATTTATTTTCGGACAGTAATTCCTTCGCTACGGATACGTTTCTTGGTATTTTTTTCACGAAATTTCACACGGAAGTAGATTGGGAAACCAGGTATGACATCCCGAAATTTTGGATTTTTATTTTATTTTCTGGGAATTTTTATGCATATTTTTCGTATAGGGGAGCTCATGTGTATTTTTCTAGAGTGAAGCGCTTTCTTTTCTCTCTCTCTCCTCTCTCTCACTTCCCCTATAGGTATCCATGCCTCTTTTGAACCATCTATTTTTTCATGTCTATCACCGCCTCTTCGGCCCCACCTATCTCTCTTATGTGTGGTAGTGGTAATTCTACGTACAAGCCGCGTGTCAGCTGACATCACAACTAAATGTAGCCTAAAATAATTATTGTAGACTATGAAAAAATCTAGAAAATAGTAATGAACCCATAGATTATTTCGGCTGGCTTCGCCACTTATCCCTGGGCATTGCCGTCTAGTGCTCTTCCTCTTCCTCACTTATCCGACTGGTCGAGAAAGAGATTGTCCTTCTATATTTCTATATTGATTGAAAATACGAGATAGATAAGTCTATAGACATCTTATTACACACTTTATAATTCGAGTAAGTAACTGATTTTTCACTAGCACTTGTGAGTTGAGAGATATCAAGATTCTTATATTCTCCTTCCAAATAAGATAACTAGGTATAAATGCGATGTGTTGTGCGCCTGTGACACTACTAACATAAACAAACATTTTACCCTTTCTTAAGGTTTTCAACAGGTTTGTTTTGGCTTCTTTCATTTTTCTTCGGTTTTGTTTTCACTTTTTTTTTTTTGCTATGGTTTCCTTCGGTTTTCACAGTTTTATTTTATTTTGTTTTCCTTTCTCATTTTTTCTTTCCTTTCTCTGTTTCATTGCTGGTTTTTTTCGCAACAAATGTCTATTTTTCTCTCCCGCAATATAAATTTTCGTATACATCAGACGCATGTTTTTAGACATGTTTAATTTATTTTTGGAAGCCTGGAGCTGCTGGTCGGCGCCTCTGCGCCGCTTAGGCTAGTTGGCGCTCGAAGTCAAGCGGTCATGGGCCAGGCCAGCATCACTCGCGTTCAGCAAGAAAAAAAAATTAACACTGTTCTTGTGCAAGAAGTGGGGTTTTAACGTGCATGCCATCGTCGATGAACTTAGCGCAACAACCACTGCAATCCGATGACTTTGACGTTTCATATCCGAAGACAGCGGTTATTTGACTCTTGTTTCAGTCCTATTATAAATTATTTGATAAAAGAACACGTATTTTTGGCAAAGAAATTACTTTTAAAACAAATGTTCATAAATTTTAGAAAATGAATATACGTATTTTAAAAAATTGTTCAAAAATAAAAAGGTTCTCATTTCTTGAAAATGTTCAGAATTTCTGAAAAAAAAATCATCGGGTTTTCAGAAAAAATGTTCACAAAATTTAAAAATGATGAACAATTTTAAAAATAGTTCAACAATTTTTTAAAAATAATCTTAATTTTCAGAAACAATTCATGAATTTGTAGAAATTTCACCGGAATTTGAAAAAATCATCAATTCTGAAAAAAGTTCATTGGTTATTAAAAATGTTCATAAATTTTGGAAAAAAGCTTCATCGATTTTGAAAAATTTCACGACTTTGAAAAAAGTTCATCGATCTTGATGAAAAGTTCATTAATTTATAAATTATTGACGAATTTGAAGAAAAAGTTCACACCTTTAATGAAAAAATGAAATAAAAACCAAACAAAACCGTTCCAAGAGAAAGGAAAAAAGAATATAAAAGTTACGTGAACTAGAGAGTATAGAAGGGAGAAATTATATGAATTGGCACAATCGATCGAGATGGCCTAGTGATTACACATCCATGCTCTGAACCAGAGGTGTCTCTTTTTTTTTGAGGAATTCTGAACCAGAGGTGTCCCATACCAACCATGTTGTCGAACCCTTTTTTGGTCATTAACAAAAAAGAAAGAAAAGTTTAAACGGGCTGGCCCAGCTCACGGGAGGGGGAGTGTACGCCAGTTTGCAAACTGGCCTATAACGGGCGACCCAAGCGCCGAATAGGATCGCAACAACCATTGCAATCCGATGACTTTGTCGTTTTATATCCGAAGACAGTGTTATTTACTCTTGTTTCAGTAGTATTATCATTTTTTTATATAAAATAACACGTATTTTTAGCAAAGAAATTACTTTTAAAAAATCATCAATTTTTAAAAATCAATTTACGTATTTCAAAAAATAGTTCACAAAATCTAAAAGGTTCATCATTTTTGGAAAATGTTCAGAAGTTTTGGAAAAAAAATCTTCGGATTTTCGGAAAACAATGTTAACAAAATATAAAAATTATCATCCATTTTGAAAATAGTTCAACAATTTTTAAAAAATAATCTTAATTTTGAGAAACAATTCATGAATTTGTAACAATACCACCAGAATTTGAAAAAAATCATCAATTCTGAAAGAAGTCCATTGATTATTGAAAAATGTTCATAAATTTTGGAAAAAAGCTACATCAATTTTGAAAATTTTCAGGACTTTGAAAAAAAGTTGATCGATCTTGTGAAAAGTTCGTCAATTTATAAATTATTGACGAATTTGAAGAAAAATTTCACACCTTTAATGAAAAAATGAAATAAAAAACCAAACAAAACAGTTTCAAGAAAAAAGAAAAAATAATATAAAAGTTACGTGAACTGGAGAGTATAGAAGGGAGAAAATATGTGAATTGGCACAATCGATCGAGACAGCCTACTGGTTACCCGTCCATGCTCTGAACCAGAGGTGTCTTTTTTTTTTGAGGAATTCTGAACCAGAGGTGTCTGGTACCAACCATGTTGTCGAACCCTTTTTGGTCTTTAATAGAAAAGAAAGAAAAGGTTAAACGGGCTGGCCCAGCTCGCCGGAGGGAGAGTGCGCGCCCGTTTGCAAACAGGCCTATAACAGGCGCCGAATAGGATCGCAACAACCACTGCAATCCGATGACTTTGACGTTTTATATCCAAAGACACCGTTATTTGACTCTTGTTTCTGTCCTATTATCAATATTTTGATAAAATATCACGTATTATTGGCAAAGAAATTACTTTTAAAACAAAAGTTCATCAATTTTTAAAATCAATTTACGTATTTCAAAAAATTGTTCACAAATCTAAAAGGTTCATCATTTTTGGAAAATGTTCAGAATTTTGAAAACAATAATCATCGGATTTTCAGAAAACAATTTTCATAAAATATAAAAAAATTATCATAAATTTTGAAAATAGTTCAACAATTTCTAAAAATAATCTTAATTTTGATAAACAATTAATGAATTTGTAAAAATTCCACCGGAACTTTTAAAAATCATCAACTCTGAAAAAAGTTCATTGATTATTATACATGTTCATAAATTTTGGAAAAAAGCTTCATCAATTTTGCAAAAATTTCACGACTTTGAAAAAAAGTTCATCGATCTTGATGAAAATTTTATCAATTTATAAAATAATTGATGAATTTGAAGAAAAAGTTCACACCTTTAAGGAAAAATCAAATAAAAAATCAAACAAAAACGTTTCAAGAAAAAAGAAAAAAGGAAAAAGAATATAAAAGTTACGTGAACAGGAGAGTATAGAAGTTAGAAAATATGTGAATTGGCACAATCGATCGAGATGGCCTAATGGTTACACGTCCATGCTCTGAACGAGAGGTGTCTTTTTTTTCTTGAGGAATTCTGAACCAGAGGTGTCTGGTACCAACCATGTTGTCGAACCTTTTTTTGTTCATTAACAAAAAAGAAAGAAAAGGTTAAACGGGCTGGCCCAGCTCGAGGGAGGGCGAGTGTACGCCCGTTTGCAAACTGGCCTATAACGGGCGCCCCAAGCGCCGAATAGGATCTGCCCCGTAAAACCAAGAGCGTGCACCCCCGCACCCCCCCCCCCCCCCTCTCATGGGCAGGCCCATGCGCGGAGCGGGAAGCCCCTAGTATGTTTTTTTCTTTGCTTTATTCTGTTTCAAGTTTTTCCCTTTCAAAAATAATTTGGGATTTCAAAAAAGATTCAAATTGCGAAATGTTCGTAAATTAAAAAATGATTATTTTCAAAAAAATTGGGGAATCATAAATGCTTATGGATTTCAAAAGTAAGCTCGCGATTTCAAAATGAATGTTCATCTATTAAAAAATGTTTGTAATTTTAAAAAAGTTCATTAATTATTACTCCCTCCATCCCATAATGTAAGACCTTTTTCACTCTAGTGTAGTGTCAAAAAATGTCTTACACTATGTGACGGTGGGAGTAGAAAAAATCACAATATGGAATTTTTTGTGAATTTTGAAAAATGTTCCAAATTTAAAAAATATTAGAATTTTCAAAAAATATTCGCTGATTTCTGGAAATATTCATGAACTAATTTTTTTCCGTAAAAGACAGAACAAAACCTGGATTAAAAAAAATCCCAAATTTCATAAAATGTTCACATGTTCCAATGAATGAACGCAATTTCAAAAAATATCATGATTTACAAAATGATTAAGATTTTAAAAAATGTTCACGAATTTAGAAAATATTCAGGAATTTAGAAAAATACAATTTAAAAGAAAAAATGTTCATAATTTCAGAAAATGATCCCGATAGTAAAAAATGTTCATGAATATGAAAACGTATTCGCGATTTAATAAAGATGTTACATATTTGAAGAAAAATTGTGTAAAAATAAGAAAAATTAAAAGGAAAAAGGAACGAAAGTAAAGGAAAAGGAAACGAAACGTAAAGGAAAAAAGAAAAAGAAAGGAAAATCCGGAACAAAATACAAAAAAAAAAACCTTTGAAAACCGCTGAGGAAATATACCTATAATGGGCTGGCCCATACGCTGATGGAGCGCACTCGTTGAGGTACGGGCGACCTGCGCGCCAAATAGGACGCGCGGCTCCCCCGAAACGACGACAAAAGCGGCGACGCCTCACCCTCCGCAACGTCCCCCAACCGCCGGGCATGTCGCAGCGGCGACTCCGTACATCGCCGTGTGGCACGCTCGCCGCGCGCGGAAGCAGCAGCGGGTACGCGGTCGTCTTCGCCGCCCGCACAGAATGGCCTCCGTCCGGGTCACTCGATTCCGTTCAGGTTCAGGGGCCACTGCCACGCCCGCGCGACAGGGTTCGGTTTGGTTCTGGTTCGTGCCGAGCGCAACGTCGCCGCGACCTTAAATATGGTACTCCACTCCATGCATGCGCGCGTCGCCGTCGCCTCGATTGATTGCCTCCCGACCGACCGACCGACGATGGCTTGTCTCGTCCGTTCGCTGGTTCCGTTCCTTGGGACGCACCCCAGCGTCGTACGAGTCTGACCGAACCCGAAACCATGCCATTCTCCTATTTATTTCTCCGTGCTTTCTGGTGACGACCGAGGTGGTGCATGCTCGTCGGTCCTTGTTGGTGTTTGAATTGTGCATGTGCAGTTTACCATCACTCTCGATCACAACATTTGCGCAGCCCTATGGGTGCATGCGAGGACACCACAAAGGATTCGGATTCTCTTTCCTGGGCACGCACCAGACCAGCAAGTCGGCCACAGTAGTTAATCAAGCGGGCAATCATCTTGGAAGCGAGTCATGGACCATATACCATCCATCCATGCTGTCCTACGTAAAGTTCAAGAAAGGCGATGCACAGTAAGCGCTTCATGTGCAGGACAGGCACAACTCAGTTCAGTGATCATCGTCGGCAGACCCATCCTTCATTAGGAGAAAGCTTTGCAAAGAAGAACCCAACATCAAAGGGAACAGCAACGCACACGCACTGCAAGTCTGCACCTCACCAACCAAGGAGAAGGAGTGGAAACAATCTGATAGACGGCCACCACCACAGTTCACAGGACCACAGCCACCACATGGCATCCAGAAAGAAGAAACGAAGCTCTCACGGGCGCTCCTCAGAGCTTAGAGCTTCTCAGCCGTCGGATCGTTTCCTTGATGTCGTTTGGACCGTCGGATCTCGTCCCGGATTGATCTCGGCCGTCGGATCAAACTGAGACCGTTGTGTGCGCCCCGGTCGTGCCACCGCGCGCGGGGCATTTTCGTCATTTCGTGCACTTGGGTATAAAAGGTGGGCGCTCCTGTAACGGAGACCTAGCCGCCTCCTCCCTCGCTCGCTCCTGCAACCGCCTCCCTCCCTCCCTCCCACGCAGCCGCCTCCCTCACTCGCTCGCTCCTCATCCGGCGGCGGCGGCGGATCCCGCGCCCGCGTTCTTCCTCCCCCAACACGCCCCCCGCGGCCCCGCACGCCTAGGCGGCTCCCACCAACCACGGCGACGGCGACAACGGCCACGGAGGAGGGCGGCGGATCAGCGGCGCCGGCGATGGCGTCCGTGGCGGCGGTGGATTCCTGCCGTCCACTCGATCCCGCGCTCGATCTCCTAGCCCCCTCCTCTCCTGTGCTTGTTTCCCTGCTGCCTCTCTCATGCCGCGGCCTCCCCATCTCCTCTCGCACTTCCCGTCGCCGGGCTCGAGCTGCAGAGACGCGCCAGTGCTCGACGCGAGCAGCGCGGTCCCTTGCTCGTGCCAGAGGTGCCCCTCCTCCTCGGTCCTTGTCTGTTGCTCTGCTTTCCGAGCGTGGGCTGCTACTGCCACTCGGCGTCGTGGCTGCACCGTAGCTCGGGCCGCAAGCACACTGCACCATGGTGCTTCACCTCTGCTGCACTCGTCGATCCATAGGTATGTCACTATTTTGTTCCGTTTTGGTTATTGGCTGCTGCTAATCTTTTTTTTCATCTTTTTTTCATGCAGATTGGTCCACGATTCATGATCTTCTGGTCAATCCCCTGGTTGGTGACTCCTTCGATCTGTGCGTGCACATCGTCTATTAGCAGCCTCGTCCATCTTCGTTCACGGATCTGCGGGTCAACCCCTCTTCTCCTCCTTTCCCCTCCTCTTCTTTCCAGACCTAGGTGTAGGATTGTATGGCAGTATGCATTTTTTGCCTCGCTCCGTTCTGCTTGTAGGTCATGCCCTTTCTGTTAAAGGCCAAAAGTATCTTGTCTTTGTGCATTGGATGTTTGTCGTTTCCTTCATTCACTGCTTGTTTTTAATGGAGCCTGGATATATGCCTGTTGTTCCTTGTCTGGATCTTTGTAGGGCCTATGATTGTTGGTCCTTTCACCTTTGTGCATGGAATGTTGGTGATTGTGTTCCTTTGCTTGTTTTATTTATTGTTTCATTCTACTGTGCTCCTATGATTCAACAATAACCAAGGCAAGTGTGTCATGATCTGAGTTTCCAAATCTTGAATTGCAATTATGGTTTAATTGATGTTTGCATTAGTGAGGAACAGGGGTGGTCTCACTAGCAGAATGGCCACACTAGGTGTTTTTCTCAATCAGATCACATGCATCTCTTAAAGATAATACCATAGAAAGTATGATTTACAGATTATTAGATATTTATTCGTCTATGCTTCGTGTGTTTGCAGTGTTCCTAAATCTAGATCTGTTGTTTACATATGTGCCAATTTCTGTGACTAAATAGACTAGCAGTTCTGTCAATGGTTCTAAATACTTGCAGCTAGGAAATACCAGTCCCCATACTGGAAGGCTTGTCTATTTTATGTCTTGAGTTGAAAGAATTATTGTCAGTTCTATCAAACATATCTATTAAAATAGTGCTTCTCTTCATATAGTATAAATAATTAAATGAGAAGCTAATGCAATAGCTCAAGGTAACAAAGAGAAGAGAAAAGCTTTGCTATGGGATGGCATCTTTTTGTCAGGCATATGAATTCTTATTCTGAACAAGTTAAAAATTTGACATGGCGCCGGTTTGTAGGTTATATCCTTTGGATCTATATAGGCTATAGTTGACTACATTTTACTCTGTTTTTTCTGTATATATAGATCAGATGCTTTCTACATGCTCTTGCTCTTCATAGATCATCTATTTGTCAGGCCTATCACCTTATGAGTTTCAAATAACAACCTAGGTCTTGCAGAATGCAACTACATGAATTTTAGGCCTATGCTCACTCGCCGATTGTTGTAGGTGTTCTCTCATTGTCGCACTACTGGCCACCTCTCCTCTCCGTGGCGCTCAATTCCGTGACAGGAGCCTGTTTCGTGTGCAGCACGGCTATCCCAAAGGTGTAGCTGTCATTGTACAGAGTTGTACTTCCTTGCCGGCAACCTCTCCAATTCAGGTATACCACCTCCCTCCCGTCTTTTTCATTCGTTTGTGCGATTCATGATTTATGGACGTGTGATGTGGAATGTCTTTAATGGTAAATTTTTGGATTGTTATTTTGTGGTCGATACAGCTGCAAAAGCAGATATGCAAATTTGAGACCAATGATACAGTGATTACTAAAAATAACAACTCTGATAATTGCACAGAGGATAGGTCTGAAACTATTATTTACATATTTAGCTTCATTTTTTCTGATAAGAGTATCCTCAAAGTATGGCAACTATTCACTTACTTAATTGTTGTTGGACTTTTCTTCATTTACTTGTACTAATTGAAACCTTCCCCTTTTGTTTGTAGTGGTGCCAGCTATGGCCTGGAGAGAGGTGTTTAGACTCCCTGAGATGGCATGTGTCGCCGAGGAGACGTGATCTCCGAGCAGCCCTTCTCATAGCTCGCAGTCCAGGTCGATGCCAAATTCAACTTCCAGGAGGCTTTTGTGCTGTGGCTGCAGGTTCGTGTTATCGTGGGAAAATATCTTTTGTTTGTTTCTTATATTGGTAATGTGGGTGAGTTGATTTCTACTTGATTTGTTCCTTTCCATCTTGATCTGAGTAGCGTTAAGCATTTGAATGGAGCACATATAGGCATGCCCCGGTTCATCTTAGGTGAGTGTGGATCTGCAGCTTCCTTATGTTCATGTCATTCTGGTTTTTTGTTGCTGGCAATTAATGCCCTTTGTTTTCTTTAGCGATTTTGATTACATGAACCAGCACTAGGAGTCTAGGACTGGCATGTAACTGGAGTATTGAGTGTAAAGTTTGTGGTATGCACCTCTTTTTTTCTTGAGAGAACACCTACTTTTTTAGTATCTAAAGAGTTACTATGACTACCATGGGACTTGAGTATTCAGTCCGGGTACCTCCAAGGTCTACATCTTAACATGAACCAAGCACTAGGACTGACATGTAAGGGTATGCTCTGCTTATTTGTGCTACTATGTAATATTCATGTCCATGCCTGTTAGGTACATACTTACCTTGAGCATTTGTTGGTCATGTCTTCAAATCTAGGCTGTATTGTATATTCTTCTAGCAAAATAAGCGGTAGGATGCTTCGATAGTCCACAATATGAATCTTTTAGATTATAACTGAGGTTCGGTACACCTCGTCGATTAACCTGTGTACAAGTCATTCAACAGTCCACAATATGAATCTTTTTAATTATAACTGAGTTTCAATACACCACGTCGATTAACCTCTGTCCAAGGCGAACATGAGAATGATACTCTAGATATGGTCCCACTTATTCTGGTTCACAAAATGCAGTAGGTAAGGAATTCATTTATTTTAGTTCCTAGATTACCTCGCCATCGCCGCCGCCTGTGCTCGCCCTCGCATTTTCCAATAAATATTAGTATCTGAAAAGGCAGACAAGTTTTGCAATTAATATTTACATTTTCCATTACATTTGGTCATAAGATTTTACTTTGCTTTGCCAGGAGAGTTTCACTTCATGTAGCGGCGTGGATGTGCGGTGTAGGAAGCGGTTCCTCGCCGGCTGGACGGTGTTCAGGCGCAACCCCGGCGCCCACTGAGTACTGCCTCGGCTACAACCTCCCTCGATGAGCTCCAACTTCCTCCTGCTCCTCTGCTTTGGCTACTGTATGGGACATGGCCAGGGCTATGATGATCAGATATGGCTGATATAGGCATGCTCTCAAGCAATCGAGGCACCTGGGGGTATTAAGTTGGACCCCCTCATTTCTTTGAGCCGTTTTGATCACATTCTTATTTTAGTGGCTCTGTACTTGCATGGTCATTTCTGATGAGTGATAACCATCCAGAGACAAGAACGGAGGGGGGCTACGGGCGCTCTCAGCGATTTGGAACATCTGGCCGTCCATTTTGTTGGCTTGATGAGATCTGGGCCATTGGATCGAGGCGCTGGAGGACCTCGACCGTCGGATCGAACCCGAGCTCCTGTAGCAATGAGTAGTTACTCCCGCGGTGAAATATCTCGTGCCACCGCCTGTAATTCGTGTGCCCCACCGGTCGAATGCCATTCTTGCTAGGGCGATGATGATTAGCCATGGCTGAAATAGGTGTGCCTTTGAGCAATCAAGGGGCCTGTGGGTATCAAGTTGGATCCTCCCTCTTGTCTCTAGAATCCTTTTTGATCCTGTGATACTTATTGTTCTGTCCTTGGATGATCATTCTTGTTCAGTGATAACCAGGGCAGCTCCACTGTATAAACAGATTAATCTAGTGACAAGAGATTGCGGGGGTAGGTTATATGATCGAGGAAAGGCAAATCTTAGCCCACTATGCATTTAACCCTGAACCCTTTTTATTTGTATTTAAAGGTGTTGCTTATTTATGCTCCAGTGTTTATAACTGTCTTATGTGAATATTTCTTCTCTCTCATACCATTATTGCATATAAGTTGTTCTTGACTTTTATTGTTTGTTGTTGGTCCTTGATTTCATCTGGTTAAGAGTAATCAAGTTGTCGGTTCAATGGCTTGTTTTAATTTGTTGATAAACCAGCATAAACCACGGTGTCATGTTTCTAATAACAGTGTCTTTAGGATGGTTAATGTTTGTATTGGAGCACACTATCTTTTATTTCTCTTGTTCTTACCATCTTCCTTGCTTCTCTGGTTGTTTCACGGTTGGGACGGTGGCGTGGCGTTGAGGCTGTCTTGCGGGTCGGCCGGAGAGGGAGCTGAAGGAAATATGCCCTAGAGGCAAAAATAAAGTTATTTTTATTTCCTTATATCATGATAAATGTTTATTATTCATGCTAGAATTGTATTAACCGGAAACTTAGTACATGTGTGAATACATAGACAAAAACAGAGTGTCCCTAGTTTGCCTCTACTTGGCTAGCTCGTTTATCAAAGATGGTTATGTTTCCTAACCATAGACATGTGTTGTCATTTGATGAATGAGATCACATCATTAGGAGAATGATGTGATGGACAAGACCCATTCGTTAGCTTAGCATTATGATCGTTACAGTTTCATTGCTACTGCTTTCTTCATGACTTATACATGTTCCTCAGACTATGAGATTATGCAACTCCCGAGTACCGGAGGAACACCTTGTGTGCTATCAAACGTCACAACGGAACTGGGTGATTATAAAGATGCTCTATAGGTGTCTCTGAAGGTGTTTGTTGGGTTGGCATAGATCGAGATTAGGATTTGTCACTCCGTGTATCGGAGAGGTATCTCTGGGCCCTCTCGGTAATGCACATCACTATAATCCTTGCAAGCAATGTGACTAATGAGTTAATTGCGGGATGATGCATTACAGAACGAGTAAAGAGACTTGCCGGTAACGAGATTTAACTAGGTATGATGATACCGACAATCGAATCTCGGGCAAGTAACATATCGATGACAAAGGGAACAATGTATGTTGTTATGCTGTTTGGCCGATAAATATCTTCGTAGAATATGTGGGAGCCAATATGAGCATCCAGGTTCCGCTGTTGGTTATTGACCGGAGATATGTGTCGGTCATGTCTACATAGTTCTCGAACCCGTAGGGTCCGCACGCTTAACGTTCGATGACGATTTGTATTATGAGTTTATGTGATGTGATGACAGAAGGTTGTTCGGAGTCCCAGATGAGATCACTGACATGACGACGAGTCTTGAAATGGTCGAGAGGTAAGGATCGATATATTGGAAGGCTATATTCGGACATCGGAAAGGTTCCGAGTGATTCGGGTATTTTTCGGAGTACCGGAGAGTTACGGGAATTCGTCGGGGGAAGTAGTGGGCCTTAATGGGCCATACGGGAAAGGAGAGAAGGGCCTCAAGGGGTGGCTGCAAGCCCCCCATGGCAAGTCCGAATTGGACTAGGGAGGGGGCGGTGCCCCCTCTCTTTCCTTCTCCCTCTCCTACTCCTTCCCTCTCTCCCCTCTTGGAAAAGGAAGGGGACTCCAACTAGGATTGGGAATCCTAGTTGGACTCCCCCTATAGGCGCGCCCTCCTAGGCCAGCCTCCTCCTCCTCCTCCCTCCTTTATATACGTGGCCAAGGGGGCACCCCAAGGCACAATAGACAATCTCTTAGCCGTGTGCGGTGCCCCCTCCACAGTTACACACCTCGGTCATATCGTCGTAGTGCTTAGGCGAAGCCCTGCGCCGGTAACTTCCTCATCACCATCGCCACGCCATTGTGCTCACGAAACTCTCCCTCGGCGTCAACTGGATCAAGAGTACGAGGGTCGTCATCGAGCTGAACGTGTGCTGAACACGGAGGTGCCGTACGTTCGGTGCTAGGATCGGTCGGATCGTGAAGACGTACGACTACATCAACCGCGTTGATATAACGCTTCCGCTTTCGGTCTACGAGGGTACGCGGACACACTCTCCCCGCTCGTTGTTATGCATCACCTAGATAGATCTTGCGTGATCGTAGGAATTTTACTGAAATTATTGCGTTCCAACACAGTGGCATCCGAGTCAGGTCTATGCGTAGATGTTATATGCACGAGTAGAACACAAAGAGTTGTGGGCGATAATAGTCATACTGCTTACCAGCATGTCATACTTTGATTCGGCGGTATTGTTGGATGAAGCGGCCCAGACCGACATTACATGACTGCGTTCATGAGACTAGTTCTACCGACGTGCTTCGCACACAGGTGGCTAGTGGGTGTCTGTTTCTCCAGCTTTAGTTGAATCGAGTTTGACTACGCCCGGTCCTTGTTGAAGGTTAAAATAGCACACTTGACGAAAAATCGTTGTGGTTTTGATGCGTAGGTAAGAACGGTTCTTGCTAAGTGAAGGAAATATGCCCTAGAGGCAATAATAAAGTTATTATTTATTTCCTCATATCATGATAAATGTTTATTATTCATGCTAGAATTGTATTAACCGGAAACATAATACATGTGTGAATACATAGACAAACATAGTGTCACTAGTAAGCCTCTACTTGACTAGCTCGTTAATCGAAGATGGTTGAGTTTCCTAGCCGTGGACATGAGTTGTCATTTGATTAACGGGATCACATCATTAGGAGAATGATGTGATTGACTTGACCCATTCCGTTAGCTTAGCACTTGATCGTTTAGTATGTTGCTATTACTTTCTTCATGACTTATACATGTTCCTATGACTATGAGATTATGCAACTCCCGTTTACCGGAGGAACACTTTGTGTGCTACCAAACGTCACAACGTAACTGGGTGATTATAAAGGTGCTCTACAGGTGTCTCCGAAGGTACTTGTTGAGTTGGCGTATTTCGAGATTAGGATTTGTCACTCCGATTGTCGGAGAGGTATCTCTAGGCCCTCTCGGTAATGCACATCACTATAAGCCTTGCAAGCAATGTGACTAATGAGTTAGTTGCGGGATGATGCATTACATAACGAGTAAAGAGACTTGCCGGTAACGAGATTGAACTAGGTATTGAGATACCGATGATCGAATCTCGGGCAAGTAACATACCGATGACAAAGGGAACAACGTATGTTGTTATGCGGTTTGACCGATAAAGATCTTCGTAGAATATGTGGGAGCCAATATGAGCATCCAGGTTTCGCTATTGGTTATTGACCGGAGACGTGTCTCGGTCATGTCTACATAGTTCTCGAACCCGTAGGGTCCGCACGCTTAAAGTTTGGTGACGATCGGTATTATGAGTTGATACGTCTCCAATGTATCTATAATTTATGAAGTATTCATGCTATTATATTATCCATCTTGGATGTTTAATGGGCTTTACTATGCACTTTTATATTATTTTTGGGACTAACCCACAGCCGAGTGCCAGTTTCTATTTTTTCCCTTGTTTTAGTGTTTCGCAGAAAAGGAATATCGAACGGAGTCCAAACAGAATGAAACCTTCAGGAGCGTGATTTTTGGAACGAACGTGATCCAGGAGACTTGGAGTTGAAGTCAGGGAAGCTTCGAGGTGGCCACGAGGCAGGGAGGCGCGCCTGCCCCCCTGGGCGCGCCCCCACCCTCATGGGCCCCTCGTGGCTCCCCTTACCGACTTCTTTCGCCTATATATATCCATATACCCTAAAAACATTGGGGAACAGAATAGATCGGGAGTTCCGCCGCCGCAAGCCTCTGTAGCCACCGAAAACCAATCGGAACCCTGTTCCGGCACCCTGCTGGAGGGGGAATCCTTCACCGGTGGACATCTTCATCATCCCGGCGCTCTCCATGACGAGGAGGGAGTAGTTCACCCTCGGGGCTGAGGGTATGTACCAGTAGCTATGTGTTTGATATCTCTCTCTCGTGTTCTTGAGGTGATACGATCTTGATGTATCGCGAGCTTTGCTATTATAGTTGGATCTTATGATGTTTCTCCCCCTCTACTCTCTTGTAATGGATTGAGTTTTCCCTTTGAAGTTATCTTATCGGATTGAGTCTTTAAGGATTTGAGAACACTTGATGTATGTCTTGCATGTGCTTATCTATGGTGACAATGGGATATTCACGTGATCTACTTGATGTATGTTTTGGTGATCAACTTGCGGGTTCAGTGACCTTGTGAACTTATGCATAGGGGTTGGCACACGTTTTTGTCTTGACTCTCCGGTAGAAACTTTGGGGCACTCTTTGAAGTTCTTTGTGTTGGTTGAATAGATGAATCTGAGATTGTGTGATGCATATCGTATAACCATACCCACGGATACTTGAGGTGACATTGGAGTGTCTAGGTGACATTAGGGTTTTGGTTGATTTGTGTCTTAAGGTGTTATTCTAGTACGAACTCTATGATAGATCGACGGAAAGAATAGCTTCGTGTTATTTTACTACGGACTCTTGAATAGATCGATCAGAAAGAATAACTTTGAGGTGGTTTCGTACCCTACCATAATCTCTTCGTTCGTTCTCCTCTATTAGTGACTTTGGAGTGACTCTTTGTTGCATGTTGAGGGATAGTTATATGATCCAATTATGTTATTATTGTTGAGAGAACTTGCACTAGTGAAAGCATGAACCCTAGGCCTTGTTTCCTAGCATTGCAATACTGTTTACGCTCACTTTTATCATTAGTTACTCTGCTGTTTTTATATTTTCAGATTACAAAAACCTATATCTACCATCCATATTGCACTTGTATCACCATCTCTTCGCCGAACTAGTGCACCTATACAATTTACCATTGTATTGGGTGTGTTGGGGACACAAGAGACTCTTTGTTATTTGGTTGCAGGGTTGTTTGAGAGAGACCATCTTCAACCTACGCCTCCCACGGATTGATAAACCTTAGGTCATCCACTTGAGGGAAATTTGCTACTGTCCTACAAACCTCTGCATTTGGAGGCCCAACAACGTCTACAAGAAGAAGGTTGCGTAGTAGACATCATGAGTTTTTGTGTTTTGATGTACCTAAGGTAGTTTGGAGTCCCGGATATGATCACGGACATGACGAGGAGTCTCGAAATGGTCGAGACGTAAAGATAGATATATTGGATGACTATGTTCGGACACCGGAAGTGTTTCGGGAGGTTTCGGACATTTACCGGAGTACCGGGGGGTTACCGGAACCCCCCGGGGAGTATATTGGGCCTAATGGGCCTTAGTGGGAGAAGAGGAGGGGCGGCCAGGGCAGCCGCGCGGCCCCTCCCCCTCTAGTCCGAATTGGACAAGGAGGGGGGCAGCGCCCCCCTTTTTCCTTCTCCTCCTCTCTCCCTTCCTTCCCTTCTCCTACTCCAACAAGGAAAGGAGGAGTCCTACTCCCGGTGGGAGTAGGACTCCCCCCTTGGTGCGCCCTCCTTGGCCGGCCGCCTCTCCCCCTTGCTCCTTTATATACGGGGGCAGGGGCACCTCTAGACACACAAGTTGATCTCTCCCAGCCGTGTGCGGTGCCCCCCTCAACCATATTCCACCTCGGTCATATCGTAGCGGTGCTTAGGCGAAGCCCTGCGTCGATAGCAACATCATCACCGTCATCACGCCGTCGTGCTGACGGAACTCTCCCATGAAGCTCTGCTGGATCGGAGTTCGCGGGACGTCATCGAGCTGAACGTGTGCTGAACTCGGAGGTGCCATACGTTCGGTACTTGGATCGGTCGGATCGTGAAGACGCACGACTACATCAACCGCGTTGTGCTAACGCTTCCGCTTTCGGTCTACGGGGGTACGTGGACAACACTCTCCCCTCTCGTTGCTATGCATCACCATGATCTTGCGTGTGCGTAGGATTTTTTTTGAAATTACTACGTTCCCCAACAGTGGCATCCGAGCCTGGTTTTATGCGTAGATGTTATATGCACGAGTAGAACACAAGTGAGTTGTGGGCGATACAAGTCATACTGCTTACCAGCATGTCATACTTTGGTTCGGCGGTATTGTTGGATGAAGCGGCCCGGACCGACATTACGCGTATGCTTACGCGAGACTGGTTCTACCGACGTGCTTTGCACACAGGTGGCTGGCGGGTGTCAGTTTCTCCAACTTTAGTTGAACCGAGTGTGACTACGCCCAGTCCTTGAGAAGGTTAAAACAGCACTAACTTGACGAACTACCGTTGTGGTTTTGATGCGTAGGTAAGAACGGTTCTTGCTCAGCCCATAGTAGCCACGTAAAACTTGCAACAACAAAGTAGAGGATGTCTAACTTGTTTTTGCAGGGCATGTTGTGATGTGCTATATTTTATTGTATGAGATGATCATGTTTTGTAACCGAGTTATCGGCAACTGGCAGGAGCCATATGGTTGTCGCTTTATTGTATGCAATGAAATCGCCCTGTAATTGCTTTACTTTATCACTAAGCGGTAGCGATAGTCGTAGAAGCAATAGTTGGCGAGACGACAACGATGCTACGATGGAGATCAAGGTGCCGCGCTGGTGACGATGGTGATCATGACGGTGCTTCGGAGATGGAGATCACAAGCACAAGATGATGATGGCCATATCATATCACTTATATTGATTGCATGTGATGTTTATCCTTTATGCATCTTATTTTGCTTTGATTGACGGTAGCATTATAAGATGATCTCTCACTAAATTTCAAGATAAAAGTGTTCTCCCTGAGTATGCACCATTGCCAAAGTTCGTCGTGCCGAGACACCACGTGATGATCGGGTGTGATAAGCTCTACGTTCATCTACAACGGGTGCAAGCCAGTTTTGCACACGCAGAATACTCGGGTTAAACTTGACGAGCCTAGCATATGAAGATATGGCCTCGGAACACTGAGACCGAAAGGTCGAGCGTGAATCATATAGCAGATATGATCAACATAGTGATGTTCACCATTGAAAACTACTCCAGCTCACGTGATGATCGGACATGGTTTAGTTGATTTGGATCACGTGATCACTTAGATGATTAGAGGGATGTCCATCTAAGTGGGAGTTCTTAACTAATATGATTAATTGAACTTAAATTTATCATGAACTTAGTACCTGATAGTATTTTGCTTGTCTATGTTGTTGTAGATAGATGGCCCGTGCTGTTGTTCCGTTGAATTTTAATGCGTTCCTTGAGAAAGCAAAGTTGAAAGATGATGGTAGCAATTACACGGACTAGGTCCGTAACTTGAGGATTATCCTCATTGTTGCACAGAATAATTACGTCCTGGAAGCACCGTTGGGTGCCAAGCCTACTGCAGATGCAACTGACGACGTTAAGAACGTCTGGCAGAGCAAAGCTGATGACTACTCGATAGTTCAGTGTGCCATGCTTTACGGCTTAGAATCGGGAGTTCAACGACGTTTTGAACGTCATGGAGCATATGAGATGTTCCAGGAGTTGAAGTTAATATTTCAAGCAAATGCCCGGATTGAGAGATATGAAGTCTCCAATAAGTTCTACAACTGCAAGATGGAGCAGAATAGTTCTGTTAGTGAACATATACTCAAAATGTCTGGGTATAACAATCACTTGATTCAACTGGGAGTTAATCTTCTGGATGATAGTGTCATTGACAGAATTCTTCAATCACTGCCACCAAGCTACAAGAGCTTCGTGATGAACTATAATATGCATGGGATGGATAAGACAATTCCCGAGCTCTTCGCAATGCTAAAGGCTGCGGAGGTAGAAATCAAGAAGGAGCATCAAGTGTTGATGGTCAACAAGACCACCAGTTTCAGGAAAAAGGGTAAAGGGAAGAAGAAGGGAACCAATTCAAGAAGAACGGCAAACAAGTTGCTGCTCAAGAGAAGAAACCCAAATCTGGACCTAAGCCTGAGACTGAGTGCTTCTACTGCAAGCAGACTGGTCACTGGAAGCGGAACTGCCCCAAGTATTTGGCGGATAAGAAGGATGGCAAGGTGAACAAAGGTATATGTGATATACATGTTATTGATGTGTACCTTACTAGAGCTCGCAGTAGCACCTGGGTATTTGATACTGGTTCTGTTGCTAATATTTGCAACTCAAAACAGGGACTACGGATTAAGAGAAGACTGGCTAAGGACGAGGTGACGATGCGCGTGGGAAATGGTTCCAAAGTCGATGTGATCGCCGTCGGCATGCTACCTCTACATCTACCTTCAGGATTAGTTTTAGACCTAAATAATTGTTATTTGGTGCCAGCGTTGAGCATGAACATTATATCTGGATCTTATTTGATGCGAGACGATTATTCATTTAAATCTGAGAATAATGGTTGTTCTATTTATATGAGTAATATCTTTTATGGTCATGCACCCTTAAAGAGTGGTCTATTTTTGTTGAATCTCGATAGTAGTGATACACATATTCATAATGTTGAAGCCAAAAGATGCAGAGTTGATAATGATAGTGCAACTTATTTGTGGCACTGCCGTTTGGGTCATATTGGTGTAAAACGCATGAAGAAACTCCATACTGATGGACTTCTGGAATCACTTGATTATGAATCACTTGGTACTTGCGAACCATGCCTTATGGGCAAGATGACTAAAACGATGTTCTCCGGAACAATGGAGCGAGCAACAGATTTGTTGGAGATCATACATACTGATGTATGTGGTCCGATGAATATTGAGGCTCGCGGCGGGTATCGTTATTTTCTCACCTTCACAGATGATTTGAGCAGATATGGGTATATCTACTTAATGAAACATAAAACTGAAACATTTGAAAAGTTCAAAGAATTTCACAGTGAAGTGGAAAATCATCGTAACAAGAAAATAAAGTTTCTATGATCTGATCGTGGAGGAGAATATTTGAGTTACGAGTTTGGTCTACATTTGAAACAATGCGGAATAGTTTCGCAACTCACGCCACCCGGAACACCACAGCGTAATGGTGTGTCCGAACATCGTAATCATACTTTACTAGATATGGTGCGATCTATGATGTCTCTTACTGATTTACCGCTATCGTTTTGGGGTTATGCTTTAGAGACGGCTGCATTCACGTTAAATAGGGCACCATCAAAATCCGTTGAGACGACGCCTTATGAACTGTGGTTTGGCAAGAAACCAAAGTTGTCGTTTCTTAAAGTTTGGGGCTGCGATGCTTATGTGAAAAAGCTTCAACCTGATAAGCTCGAACCCAAATCGGAGAAATGTGTCTTCATAGGATACCCTAAGGAAACTGTTGGGTACACCTTCTATCACAGATCCGAAGGCAAGACATTCGTTGCTAAGAATGGATCCTTTCTAGAGAAGGAGTTTCTCTCGAAAGAAGTGAGTAGGAGGAAAGTAGAACTTGATGAGGTAACTGTACCTGCTCCCTTATTGGAAAGTAGTTCATCACAGAAATCTGTTTCTGTGACTCCTACACCAATTAGTGAGGAAGCTAATGATGATGATCATATAACTTCAGATCAAGTTACTACCGAACCTCGTAGGTCAACCAGAGTAAGATCCGCACCAGAGTGGTACGGTAATCCTATTCTGGAGGTCATGTTACTTGACCAAGGCGAACCTACGAACTATGAAGAAGCGATGGTGAGCCCAGATTCCGCAAAATGGCTTGAGGCCATGAAATCTGAGATGGGATCCATGTATGAGAACAAAGTGTGGACTTTGGTTGACTTGCCCAATGATTGGCAAGCCATGGAGAATAAATGGATCTTCAAGAAGAAGACTGACGCTGACGGTAATATTACTGTCTACAAAGCTCGACTTGTTGCAAAAGGTTTTCGACAAGTTCAAGGAGTTGACTACGATGAGACTTTCTCACCCGTAGCGATGCTTAAGTCTGTCTGAATCATGTTAGCTATTGCCGCATTTTATGATTATGAAATTTGGCAAATGGATGTCAAAACTGCATTCTTGAATGGATTTCTTGAAGAAGAGTTGTATATGATGCAATCGGAAGGTTTTGTCGATCCAAAGGGAGCTAACAAAGTGTGCAAGCTCCAGCAATCCATTTATGGACTGGTGCAAGCCTCTCGGAGTTGGAATAAACGTTTTGATAGTGTGATCAAAGCATATGGTTTTATACAGACTTTTGGAGAAGCCTGTATTTACAAGAAAGTGAGGGGGAGCTCTGTAGCATTTCTAATATTATATGTGGATGACATATTACTGATTGGAAATGATATAGAATTTTTGGATAGCATAAAAGGATATTTGAATAAGAGTTTTTCAATGAAAGACCTCGGTGAAGCTGCTTACATATTGGGCATCAAGATATATAGAGATAGATCAAGACGCTTGGTAGGACTTTCACAAAGCACATACCTTGACAAAGTTTTGAAAAAGTTCAAAATCGATCAAGCAAAGAAATGGTTCTTGCCTGTGTTACAAGGTGTGAAGTTGAGTCAGACTCAATGCCCGACCACTGCAGAAGATAGAGAGAAAATAAAAGATGTTCCCTATGCTTCAGCTATAGGCTCTATCATGTATGCAATGCTGTATACCAGACCTGATGTGTGCCTTGCTATTAGCTTAGCAAGGAGGTACCAAAGTAATCCAGGAGTGGATCACTGGACAGCGGTCAAGAACATCCTGAAATACCTGAAAAGGACTAAGGATATGTTTCTCATTTATGGAGGTGACAAAGAGCTAGTTGTAAATGGTTACGTCTATGCAAGCTTTGACACTGATCCGGACGATTCTAAATCGCAAACCGGATACGTGTTTACATTGAACGGTGGAGCTGTCAGTTGGTGCAGTTCAAAACAAAGCGTTGTGGCGGGATCTACGTGTGAAGCAGAGTACATAGCTGCTTCGGAAGCAACAAATGAAGGAGTTTGGATGAAGGAGTTCATATCTGATCTAGGTGTCATACCTAGTGCATCGGGTCCAATGAAAATCTTTGTGACAATACTGGTGCAATTGCCTTGGCAAAGGAATCCAGATTTCACAAGAGAACCAAGCACATCAAGAGATGCTTCAATTCTATCCTGGACCTAGTCCAGGTGGGAGACATAGAGATTTGCAAGATACATACGGATCTGAATGTTGCAGACCCGTTGACTAAGCCTCTTCCACGAGCAAAACATGATCAGCACCAAAACTCCATGGGTGTTAGAATCATTACTGTGTAATCTAGATTATTGACTCTAGCGCAAGTGGGAGACTGAAGGAAATATGCCCTAGAGGCAATAATAAAGTTATTATTTATTTCCTCATATCATGATAAATGTTTATTATTCATGCTAGAATTGTATTAACCGGAAACATAATACATGTGTGAATACATAGACAAACATAGTGTCACTAGTATGCCTCTACTTGACTAGCTCGTTAATCGAAGATGGTTGAGTGTCCTAGCCATGGACATGAGTTGTCATTTGATTAACGGGATCACATCATTAGGAGAATGATGTGATTGACTTGACCCATTCCGTTAGCTTAGCACTTGATCGTTTAGTATGTTGCTATTGCTTTCTTCATGACTTATACATGTTCCTATGACTATGAGATTATGCAACTCCCGTTTACCGGAGGAACACTTTGTGTGCTACCAAACGTCACAACGTAACTTGGTGATTATAAAGGTGCTCTACAGGTGTCTCCGAAGGTACTTGTTGAGTTGGCGTATTTCGAGATTAGGATTTGTCACTCCGATTGTCGGAGAGGTATCTCTGGGCCCTCTCGGTAATGCGCATCACTATAAGCCTTGCAAGCAATGTGACTAATGAGTTAGTTGCGGGATGATGCATTACATAATGAGTAAAGAGACTTGCCGGTAACGAGATTGAACTAGGTATTGAGATACCGACGATCGAATCTCGGGAAGTAACATATCGATGACAAAGGGAACAACGTATGTTGTTATGCGGTTTGACCGATAAAGATCTTCGTAGAATATGTGGGAGCCAATATGAGCATCCAGGTTCTGCTATTGGTTATTGACCGGAGACGTGTCTCGGTCATGTCTACATAGTTCTCGAACCCGTAGGGTCCGCACGCTTAAAGTTTGGTGACGATCGGCATTATGAGTTTTTGTGTTTTGATGTACCTAAGGTAGTTCGGAGTCCCGGATATGATCATGGACATGGCGAGGAGTCTTGAAATGGTCGAGACGTAAAGATCGATATATTGGATGACTATGTTCGGACACCAGAAGTGTTTCGGGAGGTTTCGGACATTTACCGGAGTACCGAGGGGTTAGCGGAACCCCCCGGGGAGTATATTGGGCCTAATGGGCCTTAGTGGAAGAAGAGGAGAGGCGGCTAGGGTAGCCGCGCGTCCCCTCCCCCTCTAGTCCGAATTGGACAAGGAGGGGGGCGGCGCCCCCTTTTTCCTTCTCCTCCTCTCTCCCTTCTTTCCCTTCTCCTACTCCAACAAGGAAAGGAGGAGTCCTACTCCCGGTGGGAGTAGGACTCCCCCCTTGGCGCGCCCTCCTTGGCCGGCCGCCTCTTCCCCCTTGCTCCTTTATATACGGGGGCAAGGGGCACCTCTAGACACACAAGTTGATCTGTTGATCTCTCCTAGCCGTGTGCGGTGCCCCCCTCCACCATATTCCACCTCGGTCATATCGTAGCGGTGCTTAGGCGAAGCCCTGCGTCGGTAGCAACATCATCACCGTCATCACGCCGTCGTGCTGACAGAACTCTCCCGTGAAGCTCTGCTGGATCAGAGTTCGCGGGACGTCATCGAGCTGAACGTGTGCTAAACTCGGAGGTGTCGTACGTTCGGTACTTGGATCGGTCGGATCGTGAAGATGTACGACTACATCAACCGCGTTGTGCTAACGCTTCCGCTTTCAGTCTACGGGGGTACGTGGACAACACTCTCCCCTCTCGTTGCTATGCATCACCATGATCTTGCGTGTGCGTAGGAAATTTTTTGAAATTACTACGTTCCCCAACACTAAGCCCGTAGCAGCCACGTAAAACTTGCAAACAACAAAGTAGAGGACGTCTAACTTGTTTTTGCAGGGCATGTTGTGATGTGATATGGTCAAGACATGATGAGATATAAATTGTTATATGAGATGATCATATTTTGTTTAAAGTTATCGGCAACTGGCAGGAGCCTTATTGTTATTGCATAAGATGCAAGCGCCATATAACTGCTTTACTTTATCGCTATGCGATAGCAATAGTTGGAAAAGCAATAGTTGGCAAGACGACCATGTGACGACACGTTGATAGAGATCAAGATGATGGAGATCATGGTGTCATGCCGGTGACGATGGAGATCATGACGGTACTTTGGAGATGGAGATCAAAGGCACAAAATGATGATGGCCATATCATGTCACATATTTTGATTGCATGTGATGTTTATCTTTTATGCATCTTATTTTGCTTAGTACGGCGGTAACATTATAAGATGATCCCTCACTAAATTTCAAGGTATAAGTGTTCTCCCTGAGTATGCACCGTTGCGACAGTTCTTCGTGCTGAGACACCACGTGATGATCGGGTGTGATAAGCTCTACGTTCACATACAACGGGTGCAAGCCAGTTTTGCACACGCAGAATACTCGGGTTAAACTTGACGAGCCTGGCATATGCAAATATGGCCTCGGAACACTGGAGACCGAAAGGTCGAGCGTGAATCATATAGAAGATATGATCAACATAGTGATGTTCACCATTGAAAACTACTCCATCTCACGTGGTGATCGGACATGGTTTAGTTTATTTGGATCATGTGATCATTTAGATGACTAGAGGGATGTCTATCTAAGTGGGAGTTCTTAAGTAATATGATTAATTGAACTTTAATTTATCATGAACTTAGTCCTCGTAGTATTAGCATATCTATGTTGTAGATCAATAACTCGCGATGTAGCTCCCCGTTTATTTTTATATGTTCCTAGAGAAAATAAGTTGAAAGATGATAGTAGCAATGATACGGACTAGGTCCGTGATCTGAGGATTATCCTCATTGCTGCACAGAAGAATTATGTCCTTGATGCACCGCTAGGTGACAGACCTACTGCAGGAGTATATGCAAACATTATGAACGTTTGGCAAGCTCGATATGATGAGTACTTGATAGTTTAGTGCACCATGTTTTACGGCTTAAAACCAGGACTTCAAAAATGTTTTGAACGTCATGGAACATATAAGATGTTCCAAGAGTTGAAATTAGTATTTTAGACTCATGCCCATGTCGAGAGGTATGCGACCTCTGACAGTACTTTGCCTACAAGATGGAGGAGAATAGCTCAACCAGTGAGCATGTGCTCAGATTGTCTGGGTACTACAATCTCTTGAATCAAGTGGGAGTTAATCTTCCAGATAATATAGTGATTGATAATGTTCTCTAGTCACTATCATCAAGCTACTAGAACTTCGTGATGAACTATAATATGCAAGGGATGACGAAAACGATTCCCGAGCTCTTCACGATGTTGAAATCGGCGAAGGTAGAAATCGAGAAAAAGCATCAAGTGTTGATGGTTGACAAGACCACTAGTTTCAAGTAAAAGGGCAAAGGAAAAGAAAGCGAACTTCAATAAGAATGGCAAGCAAGTTGCCACTCCCATGACGAAACCCAAAGCTAGACCCAAGCCTGAAACTGATTGCTTCGACTGCAAAGGAAATGGTTGCTGGAAGTGGAACTACCCTAGATATTTGGCGGATAAGAAGGATGGCAAAGTGAACAAAGGTATATTTGATATACATGTTATTGATATGTACTTTACTAGTGTTTATAGCAACCCCTCAGTATTTGATACTAGTTCAGTTGCTAAGAGTAGTAACTCGAAACAGGAGTTGCAAAATAAACAGAGACTAGTTAAGGGCGGGCTGATGATGTGTGTTGGAAGTGATTCCAAGGTTGATAAGATCACCATCGCACACTCCCTTACCTTCGGGGTTAGTGTTGAACCTAAAATAAATGTTATTTGGTGTTTGCGTTGAGCATGAATATGATTGGATCATGTTTATTGCAAAACGTTTATTCATTTAAGTCAAAGAATAATTGTTGTTCTATTTACATGAATAGAAACTTCTATGGTCATACACTCAATATAAATGGTTTATTGAATCTCGATCGTAATGATACACATATTGAAGCCAAAAGATGCAAAGTTAATAATGATAGTGCAACTTATTTGTGGCACTGCCGTTTAGGTCATATTGGTGTAAAGCGCATGAAGAAACTCCATGCTGATGGACTTTTGGAATCACTTGATGATTGTGAACCATGCCTCATGGGCAAGATGACTAAGACTCCGTTCTCTGGAACAATGGAGCGAGCAACTGAATTATTGGAAATAATACATACTGATGTATGCGGTCTGATGAGTGTTGAGGCTCGCAGCGGGTATCATTATTTTCTGACCTTCACAGATGATTTGAGCAGATATGGGTATATCTACTTGATGAAATATAAGTCTGAAGCATTTGAAAAGTTCAAGGAATTTCAGAGTGAAGTGGAAAATCATCGTAACAAGAAAATAAAGTTTCTATGATCTGGTCGCGGAGGCGAATGTTTGAGTTATGAGTTTGGCATTCAATTAAAACAATGTGGAATAGTTTCACAAACTCATGCCACCTGAAACACCACAGCATAATGGTGTGTCCGAACATCATAAATGTACTTTATTAGATATGGTGCGATCTATGATGTCTCTTACCGATTTACCACTATGGTTTTGGGGCTATGCATTAGAGACAACTACATTCATGTTAAATAGGGCACCATCTAAATCCGTTGAGACGACGCCATATGAACTGTGGTTTGGCAAGAAACCAAAGTTGTCGTTTCTTAAAGTTTGGGGTTGCGATGCTTATGTGAAAAAGCTTCAACCTGATAAGCTCGAACCCAAATCGGAGAAATGTGTCTTCATAGGATACACAAAGGAGACTATTGGGTACACCTTCTATCACAGATCCGAAGGCAAGATATTCGTTGCTAAGAATGGATCCTTTCTAGAGAAGGAGTTTTTCTCGAAAGAAGTGAGTCGGAGGAAAGTAGAACTTGATGAGGTAATTGTACCTGCTCCCGAATTGGAAAGTAGTTCATCACAGAAATCAGTTCCAGTGATTCCTACACCAATTAGTGAGGAAGTTAATGATAGTGATCATGAAACTTCAGATCAAGTTACTACCGAACCTCATAGGTCAACCAGAGTAAGGTCCGCACCAGAGTGGTACGGTAATCCTGTTCTGGAGGTCATGTTACTTGACCATGACGAACCTACGTACTATGAGGAAGCGATGATGAGCCCAGATTCCGTGAAATGGCTTGAGGCCATGAAATTTGAGATGGGATCCATGTATAAGAACAAAGTATGGACTTTGGTTGACTTGCCCGATGATCGGCAAGCCATTGAGAATAAATGGATCTTCAAGAGGAAGACGGACACTGATGGTAGTGTTACTATCTACAAAGCTCGACTTGTCATGAAAGATTTTCAACAAGTTCAAGGTGTTGACTATAATGAGATTTTCTCACTTGTATCGATGCTTAAAAGTCTGTCCGAATCATGTTAGCAATTGCTGCATTTTATGAAATTTGGCAAATGGATGTCAAACCTGCGTTCCTTAATGGATTTCTTAAAGAAGAGTTGTATGTGATGCAACTAGAAGGTTTTGTCAATCCTAAAGGTGCTAACAAAATGTGCAAGCTCCAGCGATCCATCTATGGACTGGTGCAAGCATCTCGGAGTTGGAATATACGCTTTGATAAGTTGATCAAAGCATATAGTTTTATACAGACTTACGGTGAAGCCTGTATTTACAAACAGTGAGTGGGAGCACTACAGCCTTTCTGATAAGTATATGTGAATGACATTGTTGATCGGAAATAATGTAGAATTTTCTGGAAAGCATAAAGGAGTATTTGAAAGGAGGTTTTCAAAGAAAGACCTGGGTGAAGTTGCTTACATATTGAGCATCAAGATCTATAGAGATAGATCAAGACGCTTGATAAGTTTTTTCAATGAGTACATACCTTGACAAGTTTTTGAAGTAGTTCAAAATGGAACAGTCAAAGAAGGAGTTCTTGCCTGTGTTGCAAGGTGTGAAGTTGAGTAAAGGCTCAAAACCCGACCACGGTAGAAAATAGAAAGAGAATGAAAAGTCATTCCCTATGCCTCAGTCATAGGTTCTATAAAGTATGCCATGCTGTGTACCACACCTATTGTGTACCTCACCATGAGTTTGGCAAGAGGGTACAATAGTGATCCAGGAGTGGATCACTGGACAACGGTCAAAATTATCCTTAGTGGAATAAGGATATGTTTCTCGGTTATGGAGGTGACAAAAGGTTCGTCGTAAAGGGTTACATCGATGCAAGTTTTGACACTGATCCAGATGACTCTAAGTCTCAATCTGGATACATATTGAAAGTGGGAGCAATTAGCTAGAGTAGCTCCGCGCAAAGCATTGTTGACATAGAAATTTGCAAAATACATACGGATCTGAATATGGCAGACCCGTTGACTAAACTTCTCTCACAAGCAAAACATGATCACACCTTAGTACTCTTTGGGTGTTAATCACATGGCGATGTGAACTAGATTACTCAATCTAGTAAACCCTTTGGGTATTGGTCACATGGCGATGTGAACTATAGAGTGTTAAATCACACGACGATGTGAACTATTGGTGTTAAATCACATGGCGATGTGAACTAGATTATTGACTCTAGTGCAAGTGGGAGACTGAAGGAAATATGCCCTAGAGGCAATAATAAAGTTATTATTTATTTCCTTATATCATGATAAATGTTTATTATTCATGCTAGAATTGTATTAACCGGAAACTTAGTACATGTGTGAATACATAGACAAAAACAGAGTGTCCCTAGTATGCCTCTACTTGACAAGCTCATTTATCAAAGATGGTTATGTTTCCTAACCATAGACATGTGTTGTCATTTGATGAACAAGACCACATCATTAGGAGAATGATGTGATGGACAAGACCCATTCGTTAGCTTAGCATTATGATCGTTACAGTTTCATTGCTACTGCTTTCTTCATGACTTATACATGTTCCACAGACTATGAGATTATGCAACTCCCCAATACCGAAGGAACACCTTGTGTGCTATCAAACGTCACAACATAACTGGGTGATTATAAAGATGCTCTACAGGTGTCTCCGAAGGTGTTTGTTGGGTTGGCATAGATCGAGATTAGGATTTGTCACTCCGTGTATCTGAGAGGTATCTCTGGGCCCTCTCGGTAATGCACATCACTATAAGCCTTGCAAGCAATGTGACTAATGAGTTAGTTGTGGGATGATGCATTACAGAACGAGTAAAGAGACTTGCCGGTAACGAGGTTGAATTAGGTATGATGATACCGACGATCGAATCTCGGGCAAGTAACATACCGATGACAAAGGGAACAACGTATGTTGTTATGTGGTTTGACCGATAAAGATCTTCATAGAATATGTGGGAGCCAATATGAGCATCCAGGTTCCGCTGTTGGTTATTGACTGGAGATATGTCTCGGTCATGTCTACATAGTTCTCGAACCCGTAGGGTCCGCACGCTTAACGTTCGATGACGATTTGTATTATGAGTTTATGTGATTTGATGACTGAAGGTTGTTCGGAGTCCTGGATGAGATCACTGACATGACGAGGAGTCTCGAAATGGTCGAGAGGTAAAGATCGATATATTGGAAGGCTATATTCGGACATCGAAAAGGTTTCAAGTGATTCGGGTATTTTTTTGGAGTACCGAAGAGTTACGGGAATTCGCCGGGGGAAGTAATGGGCCTTAATGGGCCATACGGGAAAGGAGAGAAGGGCCTCAAGGGGTGGCCGCGCGCCCCCCATGGCAAGTCCCAATTGGACTAGGGAGGGGGCGGCGCCCCCCTCTCTTTCCTTCTCCCTCTCCTACTCCTTCCCTCTCTCCCCTCTTGGAAAAGGAAGGGGACTCCAACTAGGATTGGGAATCCTAGTTGGACTCCCCCTATAGGCGCGCCCTCCTAGGACGGCCTCCTCCTCCCTCCTTTATATACGTGGCCAAGGGGGCACCCCAAGGCACAATAGACAATCTCTTAGCCGTGTGCGGTGCCCCCCTCCACAGTTACACACCTCGGTCATATCGTCGTAATGCTTAGGCGAAGCCCTACGCCGATAACTTCATCATAACTGTTGCCACGCCGTCATGCTGACGAAACTCTCCCTCGGCCTCAACTGGATCAAGAGTACGAGGGACGTCATCGAGCTGAACGTGTGATGAACACGGAGGTGCCGTACGTTCGGTGCTAGGATCGGTCGGATCGTGAAGACGTACGACTACATCAACCGCGTTGATATAACGCTTCCGCTTTCGGTCTACGAGGGTACGTGAACACACTCTCCCCGCTCGTTGCTATGCATCACCTAGATAGATCTTGCGTGATTGTAGGATTTTTTTTTGAAATTATTGCGTTCCCCAACAGGAGCACACCGAGTGGCCTTATAAGATGGCTGAGGTGATTATTGGCTCCCTTGTTTGTCTTTCCCTTTGTGATGTGTATGTGCTCATCAAGGGCTTTGTTGTTTTTAGGAATTTGTCTAGGGTTTCCTGGTTAATCCATTTTGATTTTGGTCTGCTCATGCTCTTGGTTTCCAGACCGTGGTGCTCAAGGTGGTCTGGCTGTCGCCGCCGCCCCTGCTCAACGATGCTGCGCCCCTGCTCGATCACTTTATAAAAAATAGCGTATGCAGAAGTGAAAACGAGTCAAACAGATGATCAGTGCCTCAGTCCTTCAGTACTTGAGGTATGTGTTGACTGGATTAATGCTATTATGTTTTTAGTGGCCAATATTTCAGACGAGTGTATAAACCCACAGTTGACCATGGTCCGCATATGAGTTTAATTGGTGGCTAAGATAATTAGCAGCATGATTTTAAAAAGCTCAAGTTCCATGGTTCTGAGCACTTGTGTTTAATTGGAATCACTTGTTATTATGGAACTATAGTTTGTTGTTGATTGGACGGCTTCCGGCCCTCTTTAAGACATGTGCATCTAACTACACTGAACATTAGCAATGTTATTCCTAAAAAATAGAGACGAAATCAACTATCATTTCCATTTCATAGTTTCATTTGATGGTTCAAGAACCGAATTGCCAAACAAACTCTCGAAGTAAACTAATGATATCCTAATGAAAGTACATACTTCCCACTGTTGCTGCAGATACTGGCACCTCAGCTTGATCCCTTGACTGAACAGCAAATGGTTGGCATCTGCAGCCTTGAGAAGTCATTGCAGCAGGCAGAAGAAGCTCTCACCCAGGGCCTGGAGCGGCTCCATTATGTCAGTGTATGCTAGACTATTCGGTATTCGCTCATCTTAATCAAATTTGTAGATGAGTAATGAAGCTTTAACATGCATTTGGTGGTGACCAGTGTCCTGCGTTGCTCCACTGTGACCATTTAATTTAATCTTATTTTTTGCTGGCTGACATTTGCATCAACAAAATTACATATGTCCCTCAGGTTCCATTGATTAAAATGTAGTGCAAAATCTGATGGATGCTACAACGTGTAATTCAGGGGCCTTGATGATTGAAATTTTCTCTGTTGGAACTGCATATATGTAGTCTGCCCTGTGCCTAACAGTGATGTAGCAAACGAGAGCAGTGTTAACAGTTTGGGCTCAGCCTAAATGTTTGATAGCACCCTTATGTGTGCACAACTGCACATTTGTGTAGTCATAGGCTAACACATGCTTAGCGGTAGAAAGAGACTTAATGTAGGTAATTGTGTTGGATACAGCCTGAGGTAGGTCTTTTAGGCTAGGAAAATTTATATCAAGTTAGGAAGATAAGAGTTATGGTTCTGTAAAGAGTTCGTACTATGATCTGGCTTATGGATCAAGTTAGTTGGCTATATAAATGGCTATCGTGTAACTCTTTTTATCAACCAGTTAGTAATCCAATCATTCAACTTAGTTTCAGTGCCTTGTTACCAGCAGGGATTTGGCCCTAAAGTAGCTGGATGAGGCGAGTGTCCTGTAGTCCTCGTGTCGTTCGTGGTTGGCTCGAGTTTGTGTGTTAATCAGAAAATTAATTAATCCACTGCCGGTTAGAAATTTCTCCGGTGTGGTGCAAGTTAACATATTATGTCCACATAAATGGTTAACATAGTCTGTATCTGCCTCTCGGGTGATTTTGTGAGTTGTGATAGATTGCTCCTGATGATGCCTCCTCTACAGATTTCTAGGAATCAAGGTCCCCTGACCTTGGCCAAGGACTATGACATGGAGTGACCTGTTAATGTTGTTGACACATCTTCTCTACATTTATCCTGTATAAGCTCTTGTGCCAGACTTTATTTATATACACACATATACCATGTGCTTATGGTTTTATGAACACTTCTCCATACAATTTGATCTTAGAGTACATGGCTATATCTTGATTAAATAATATCAAGCACTCCAATAGTCATAATTAAGACATACATATTTAAGTACTCGAGCAGATGGAGTATCTCATTACCTTCGCAGATGTGATCTCAATGTTATTTCACTTCCCATCTTTTTATTGAGGGAGATGATATTTTACAGGTATAAGGATTCACTTCGATTGCAGTTCCCCTACCTGAAGTTCATCCATGGCTACTGGACTGGTTAGTGCACTTCATGCCAAGATTTACCATTGCCATTATCCATTTGATTTGTGTAATCCACCATGCAAGCACACTTGTTTTCTTGCTTTCGAAATAAACTGAGTAATGCATATATATCATAGCTAGGCCTTCTATATTCTTTCATTGAATGGAATTCACACCAAAAAAATGACTCGCTGTGTGAGAAGAATAGCAGTCTGTTAGTCAGGAAACAACCGGATGACTTCAGATATTTTGCATTTCCAGATTGTGCACATCTTAGCTCAGATCAGCAACTGTACTTGTCATGTTCTATATGGACATCCTCTACTGGTTCTGTAAAATAAATAACAAATTGAGTTTATCCATTATACATAAATTCTAATATAATGGGCAGCTATTTTCTATTAGTATACTTGAAATGATATAGAGGTATGCTCCCCTGTTTTAATCCATGATTTTGTTTTCGGAAAAATACAAGTAGTATTGGTCATACATAATTAAAGCACCGAAGATACCCATTTGCAGATACAGTAATTTCTGAATATTACCATTTTTTTCTTCTATGGTGGCTTGATTATAATTGTTTCAGGACAAACATGGTGGATATGGTGGTGGACCTGGGCAGGTTTGCTCTAACCTCAAACTCTTCTTAATTTCCCACATTGAGCTTCGGTAATACTAGCTTTAGGTTGGTTAATCTTTTGCATTAGTTCTTGAAATGGAATTTTAGGCAACCATGGAATTTTGGAACAGGCCATGTGAATGCTGGGCTGTAGAGATATTGGATCTGACATTACTTTCAAATGTTTGCTTCAAAATGAGTGCTTAGACCGTTCTAGGCTACATGACATGTTCACACGAATATACAAAAATAACTTCGACCAACCAATTTAGGGTTATAAGAACTTCGGAGGTATGTTTTATATGAAATATGTATCTGCGTGTTTGGTATTTGATGACCTAACGTGTTCATATAACTCAAGAAGCCTGCTGTAGTTGGCAAAGCTACCTTTTGTAGTGGTTTTGTTTGTCCATCTTTTGGAAGTTCAGAGATAGCATTAATCTTTTTTTTTGTTAATTGATCTACTGATTCGGTTTCATGTTCGGTGGGCTCACCTGTTTGTCTCCGGGCCCCTGCAGAGAACGGCGCCGCCGGGGAGGACGGCAGCGGCTCGCCCAATGGCATGCTCTGTTTGCGTTTAGTTAGAACACTGGCTCGTGTACTTCAGGAGCCCAACCACATACGTACTCAAGCAGACACACAGCCAGCTCTTTATATACTAGCAGCAGTATGTGTACGTGCGTGTCTCCTCTTATTTCTTCTCTTCATGGATTGATTGATCCCCTTACCTGTTTCTTCGATTCGGAGCAGCAGGAACCCTCCATGGATGAGGACGACCACCGGGACCTCCACACTGATGTCGACGCCCCGCACATGGTCGAGCTGGACGGAAGAACGGTGCCTTGGTCGCTAGCCGCTGTCGCGGTCGTCTGCACCGATGTGGTGCGGCCGAGCTGGCCCAGCGACCACGTCGTGTACAAGGGCCAACTCCACCTCTACGGCTCCTCAGGTAAGCAGCAACCCATGGTCCTTTCAGTTTTCAGAGTTTTTTTTTTTTTTTTGGTTTTTATGGTGCTGATGCCTTCTCTTCTCCATTGAGGATCCTCAACAGGCAAGAAGAAGTGCCATCACCAGTCTGAAACTCATGCCAGGGGAAGGGATTCCACCACTGCCTTTTGAGTAGCAAGTGTAATCTCCATTGAGGATCGTCCCTTTTCAGCATTCATCAACACAATGGTCAACTTACATTCCTGGATGTTTTCAGATTCATATTATTTTCGTAAGTTTAGGTTTGCACTTGGCTATATCGGAATTAGAATATTCTGAACATGTGTTGGAGAAGTGCCTATTTTGAAGCTTCATTGCTTTAACCATTTGTTTTCATGAAATAACATTCAGTAAGTTTAAAATCATTTTCGTGTAGATTGGATTTTGTTATAGGAATGCGCAAAGAAACTAAAGTTTGATCATAATTTAATAGCATATGCTAAATCTGAATTACTACTGACTTAGCATACCGCGCTTGATCAAAATGGTGGGACCGGCACCTTCGCGCCAAGGCGCGATCCCGATCTAGTGGACATGGAAGAGAGCTTTTGTCTGGCTCAATCTTGCACATGGACATGGAAAAGATTTTGGATTGTTTTTTTTGTCCTCCCATGGGTGAACGTCGGATATGGTGGTGAACAAGTGTGTGGCCGTCAAGGCGGGGGAGACTTGTGTGAGATCTCACATTAGGTGACATCAATGTGATCGTTTTTTTAAATCTACACGTTCAAACATTCTTAAAAAAATTGTAGACACACATCAACGGATGATGTTCAACCTCAAGAAGTTTCAGCTCCTAATTCAACCTACATTAATAGAAACAAAAAAGACAAAACTGGACGTGAATAGTGCCAAGATACTATTCACCCAAAGCTGTCACTATTCAATCTGAATTTGTCATTTTTGAATCTCCAAATATACTTCGAGTTTTGAGCTGAATTTTTTTGGAGTTGTAGACATACCCCACATGAATGTTATCAAATAATTTCAGATTTTTACGACATGTCTAAATATGAATTTTTAGGGTTGATCTCACGATCTCACCTAATGTGAGATCTCATACAAGTCTTCCCCCGGCTGAGCTTTCTACATGCCACTTTCTTACACTAAAAAATGGCACCTTTTTTTTCTTTTGCAATGATGATGATGATGGTTTTAATGGGAAGGAAGGGGAGTGGGAGCTTGCCATGAATGGACATGTGTAGGTTGCTGATTGGAGGATTCAAGACAAGAATCACACACCCCAGCTTCCTCTTGCACTGTGTAAACTGTTGGGAGGCCATACTTGATTTTTCTCCCCTGTGTTTTCTGTCAAGGGCAACAGTGGTTGGAGAAGTGTGTTACAGTATCTTTCATGGTCAGTAGCAATCTCTGACCTCAACTGAAAGGTGGCCATCGCCAGTGGAAGCCACCTCATGCATGCAGTTATTATTCCTTCTCTCTCTCTACCCTCTGGCCCTACAAAAAAGCAGAGAAGAGAGCAGGGCAGAGCAGCTCTGCTCACTCTTGTCACCGGTCATTCGCCTCAGCTGTGCATGTGCTCAGCTCATCTCTGATTCTCTTCTCTGCCACCATTACAAGTTGCAACAATAGCATGCTGGTGTCGGCTTGGTACTGGAGCTCAGCTCGGCACACACATCTCTTGACTTTTCCACCCGAAACTGCAATGCAAAGCCAAGAAAAATGCTCTGCTTTCTGCTTGTTCTTGGCACAAACAAGCATTTCCCAGCCAACAATCCCAGCTACTCCCTCTGTAAACTAATATAAAAGCGTTTAGATCACTATTTTAATGTTCTAAACGCTCTTATATTAATTTACGGAGGGAGTACATATTAATAATAATATGGCAGGCTGGGAAACACCGGCAGCACACAAGATCTGCTAAATGTCACATACATTTCCAAACAAAGTTTTGATTGCTACTGCTCATTCCAGTCACCAGTTATATCAAAAGTTCAGGAAACAACAGTACACGACACGGATCGAAAAAAGTTCTGTGGCTGCGATGCGATGCTCTGCTCTAGGATCGCAGAGCATGAGATCCTTCTTCTACAGGTACCCATGGATTATGAAGAGGGGGATGTGGTGGCGGTGGTGGTGGTGGTGGAGTTCTTCTCTAGCGGAGGCGGGGATCGAACGAGCCCCGCCTCCGGGAGCCAGCTCATGTGAGCTGCTTATTGGCTGAGTAGTTTGGAGTCGCAGGCCACGATCTTCACCTTGCCGACCTGCTCGGTCGTCTCCTCGTTCTTGAACTGCGCGTCCGTCAGGATGAATGTCCACACGTCGCAGAACCTGTAGGTGTGCAGATGGCCCTGCATATACACAGAAAAAAAAGGGACGGGAGTGAGTATTACCCTGACGAAGATTATCACTCTAAGCTAGTAGATGCAGTGAGAATCATAGCAACGAGGAGAAAAAGTATGAAACTAGAGCTGAATTTCGTGGCGACAACATTAACCTGATGGATTATCAGTGCAATACGGAATTGAATTATCAGCACACAGTCTGAACTACAGCTGAAGCAGAGAACAGGGTGTGCAGATGGCCTTGTAAACAGAAACGGACAGGCATGAGGAATGCAGATGCAGTGACGACCATGTCAATGAGAAGCAAGCACAAGTCTGAACCAGAGCCGAATTTGTGGCGACGGTATTAAAAAGCTGGAAATATCTCCTCCCGAATCAGTCCACGTGTCGACTACAAGAGATCCATTACACAAAAGAGGTTTCCTATAACGGCAAAGAGTATCTGGGTTTTCTGAACCAATGCACTTCCGACTCTGACTCATCCCGTGTCGCCCCTGCGCGGCGATCGGGGGAACCCTAGCGCCGCCGCGTCCTCGTCCCTCCCCCGACCTCTCTTCCTCGCCGCCGCCGGGCAAAGCCCGGTCGGCGTCGGCGTCGGCGGGATCTCTTCTCCCATGACTCGCTGGATCTGGCGCGGGCGGATCGCGGCGGTTTTTGACGGCGCGCTGGAGGCAGGGCGCGCTGGCGTGGGCTTGGGGCAACGGCAGGGCTCACGCTCGCGGTTTCCCCTGGTGTACGTGGGAGTCCGCTGGGGCGCGCGGCGGCGGCCCTCGGCAAGCGGTGGCGGGCGCTGGGCTCTCGGCGGCGCTCCGCGTGTGCAGGCGGCGGTGGTCACTGTGCGCGGTCGGCGGCTCCGTCTCTGACCCAGACGGCGCGGGGGATGGCGGCGGCCCGGCGTGGCCGGCGATCTGGATGCGGTGGTGCCGGCGGCTCGCTGATCTGCCGGTGCTCCAGGGTTCTGCCTGGTGGTGCTGATGGTGACGGCGGCCCGTGCACGAGAGTTGGATCCCTTCGAACTGGTCTGGATGAAAACTTGCCTTCGGCGTCTGCTAAGGCCGGCGGTGGCGGCGCTATCTGCGTCGTTCCCTTCTTGAAGGCATCGCCGTGGAGAAGTTCAAGGCCACTCTCTGCTATCTCCGGAGGAAACCTTAGATCGGATGATCGGATGACGGCGGCGCTCTGGTGTTGTTCCTCCCTTGGGGGCGTCATTCTTGGAGGTACACACGTGATCGAGGGACCAGAGGACAGATTCTTTGATGGAGCGGTGATTCATCCTACAGACTGATGGCGACGGATCTTGACGGCGTGGCGCAGTGCAGATTCGGAGTTCGGTGTGGGAGGATGGACTCGCGCAGGAGGACGACGCTGTCGGGCGTCGTGGTGGCGTCGATGGCAGAGAGACCTGGCATGGTACATGCAACAATACAGCTCTAAAGATGAATTGGTGGCAGGTGGCTGTGGCGGCCTCATACCCGGCAGGTCCTGGTTGAGGAGTGCATCGGACTGGTAGGTGCCCCATACCCGGCAGGCGTCCTGGTTGGGACCTCAGGTCTTAGATGTTTAGGTTTGGCTGTGATGTCTGTTTGGTATTAGGCCCAGACTATATGCGCCCCTTCATTAATTGGATAGGTGTAGCGACAGTTGTTGCTTAGACTGTGGCTTTAATCTTGCTGTTGTATGGCTTTGTAAGGTCTTGTGAGAATAATTAATAAAGTGACCGTGTGCATCGCACAGATGCAGAGGTAGGGGGTCATCCTCCTTTTTTTAAAAAGAAAAAAAGTTGTTTTTGCAGGAACAGTTTCAGCAAATTGACAGGAGATTGGTCGATGCCAGGTTCCACCCCTAAAGTTGCAACCAAGAATGCAGGTCAACGTCAGAACACACACCGTCAACCCTCTGGAAGAACTCCACACAAACAGCAACAGCAATAAGAAATCATGCAAATCAGAAGCTCCTTTTTTAGTTGTAAACATGCATTATGTCAACATGTTTTGTTTTGCAAAAAGTTCTTTTTACACAATTCCAGATTTACCGCAGATTGTGCGACATCCCTAGAACTCAGAACAACATATACAAACAGATTCCCCAGGACCTTTGCCCTTTAGGAAACAGTGAACCATATCTAGTAGGATAGAAAGCATCCATCACCGGCCGCCTCGACCATTTTTCTAACTCATAACAGAACCCGAGCAAGGCGACAAGGCAGAATCTGGTTAGCGATTTTGTTAATGCTGATAATTGAGTATCGGGTCGTCGTCGTGCAGTGAAGCAATTTGTACCCATCCTTTCTGTCGTAACACTGTCCAAAAATGCCAACACTTTCGCGCGCTTGTCAATGTGTATCCCGTGCATCGATTGTGTGTGTAACACGGCTAGTGCATGAGCTTTAATCAATAGTACGTGTTTCCTTATTTGTGCGGGCGTCAGTCTTAAAGTAGTCTGCACCAAATCAGAATGCCAAAAACCAGGTCACAGGCTTCACGGGTCCATCATTTGTCCTTTTTTCACAGACGTACGATGCACCGCGTGCTGCATTTTCCAGTTGCATATAGGACAACACGCTGATACTGTTCACCCACCGCCTGCTTGCTTCGCCCAACATCCAGAGGTACCTTGAAGGCTTGAACCATTGGCTTGGCTCCACCTGCTGCTTGCCTACCTCAACATAGGCAGGGAGCGTCTAGCAACGGCGTTCTTTAACTCGACTGGCGCCTCTCTCTGATCGACACGTAGGGGTGGGCTGCGTCTATCTTGCCAAACCCTGCGCGCCACCCACTACGCTGCTCCCGCATACCCATCCTGCTCTGCCGCGCTCGAATTTAAAAGGGCTCCTTGGGACAGATTCGGCGAGCAGGCGCATGAAGAGCAGAGTGATTTGCAAGCACAATTAGTAGTTTTGCTTTTCCAAAAGCTGCACCAGACGGCGTGAAACAGTAGCCTTATACAGCCGGATCCAGTTCCTCTGGCTTTAGGCTGGTTCGGAGGATTCTCATAGAAAAAGCATAGAAATAAGGATTTCAGAGCAAAATTTTCTATAGATACATTTGGTTTGTATGAATACTATTTATTTTCTATGCTTTTGAAGAAAATTACACATCCACTTGTTCATTTTACGCGTAGGAACGAGGCAAATCAATTCCAAGAGGCAAGTGTCATTCTATCAAATTCTTATACTACTCATAATTCTTACATTTTGATTTCCTCAAATCGAATGAGCCTTTAGGAGGGAAGTCAGACAATGCAACACTGCCCTAACTTCCCTTCGTTGGCTTTCTAGAAATTATGAGCTAACTCAGTGATTTGTAAACGGTAATCGCCAACAAAGATTCATGACAGTAACACATCTACCTTGATTTGCAGAACGGTGTGTGACCCCCGACTTCTCTTCTCCATTTTATATAAAGAAATATTGTGCCTCTTGCAAGTCAGAGGATCCGGCTCCTATACAGCCGTCCGCCCCAAAACCGTTTCAGATGCCCGGACAGGTGGACCGGTCACTAACTAGTCACGAGAAACCGACCTAACCAAACACCTCAAACCGCCTTCAAACGCCCCGGCTGATCGACACCCCTCTTATCCAGCCCAAATCTAGGGCAGATATAAGGCGGCCCAGGCGCGTCCGCCCGGCCCACCTCTGGCCCAGCTCGACCCCACAAAACCCCCCTCCGGAGCAAACCCTAGCCTCACTTCACCCTGCTTTACTCCACTTTCTCCAATCCGCCAAATCTCGAGCGCCCGCGACCATGTCCATCACTGGAAGCCACTCCGACGGCACCTCCAGAGACGAGGACGAGTTGGCGCTCCGTATCGCGCTGGAGCGCTCGCGGGTGGTTACGGGCGGCAGCTCCGGTTCAGGTGCACTTCAGGTGTGACGTTGCATGTTGCCTAGCGCCGGCACTTCTCGCCCCGCGCACGGATCTATGAGGGTAGCTCTATCGAAGCCGCCCATCCGGCGACCTCCTCCACCTTCGGCCGCTGCTCCATGCGGGCAACGGTGGTTTGTAGTCCCCGCTCTGCCGGCGCTGCGGATGCGGACTCCGGAATCGGAGGTACCCGCGGGCCTCCACGAGAAGCAAAGGGCAAGGAAAATGGGAGCCGCGTCAGATGTGGCTGCGCAGTCCTCCCATCGCTGTTGCGTGATGTCGGCGGTGCCCGACGAGGATGAGTGTCTCCTCTAGTGGGTGTACCGCCGGTCACTTACGATGGCGAAGACGGACGCCCGTGGCCCCGGAGGATCAACGCCAAGCAGCTCCCGCTCGGCATTGAGGAATTCGAGCGGGAGGCGTCAGGGGCGGCAAGGGTGGCCAAGCTGAAGCGTAAGTAGGACCGCATGGGTACGGCGCTTGAAGGGCTACGTCGTCATCTCCGATTCATCCTCCGACGACGGGTCCAACTTCGACGGCTACAACATCGACTCACCTCCTACCGCAGACGCCTACGACCGGAAGGGCAAAGGGCCGACGAGGAAGTGGTGAAGCTCCGTCCTCTCATATCTAGCTCGTAGTAGCTAGCTCCTATTATCTAGTTAGAATTTGTCGGACAGTTTGAACTGTGTGAACTATGACTGTCAGATGATCTTTTGGTGATGTTTATATGTGAATTATGCTCGTTTGCTATCGGTTTAGAGTCATTTTCTTGTCGATTTTGCCCGTAAGGTGATCTACGCACTATGTTGCATGATTTTGTATGAATATAAGGTGCCAGATAATGATTTTGTTTGAATATAAGGTGTCGGATATGAGATACGCGGTTGTGGACGTGCGGATTTGAGGACTCATCGGTCACTGTCCGCGGATGCGCCGACGGGCGTATAGGGTGCCGGATTTGGCAATTCCGGCTGTTGATGCTCTTAGGTCATTGGTCATAAGTGTTTGTTTTGTGTAGCATTTTGAGAGAGAATTGTTTTGTGTAGCCTAGATTGCAAAATATGCTCAACAAGCCTGGTTGGCCGAATCCTGACTCGTACTCTCTTCGGTCCTTTTTAGTCTGTATATATGTTTTTCCCGGAGTCAAGGCATCTCTACTTTGAGCAAACTTATAGAAGAAAATATCAATATTTACAATGCCAAATCAATATTGTTAGATTCACAGTATATATATTTGGCATTGTAGATGTTGATACTTTTTAATATATATTTGGTCAAACTTTGCAAAGTTTGACTTGACCTAAATATAATTCACCGAGTAAATAGGATAGGAGGGAGTATGTTTATCCATAATATCTTTTCATGATGCCTGCCCATCTCTTATCTATCCCTGCTGCCAATGCTCCAACTCATAAATGAGACATCCCATAAAGTGCAAGCTACCAGCGGCACATGACGCCCGCCTCGCTTGAGTGGCATGAATGTGATAGGCCGGCCAGTGTGTTGCCCGACAAAATGCCAGGACGGACGCCGTCCTACTCTCTCAGCTCCACAGCCTGACCGAGTGCAAGCTAGCAGCGTTATCTGACGCCTGCTCTTTTGATGACCATGAATGTGATTGACCAGTGAACTGACGCCTGCTCTTTTGATGACCATGATTGTGATTGACCAGTGAATAATAAGTAGTTCCCGTGGCCGGACGTGTCCTCGACGCGGATGGTAGTGCATTATATATATATATTTTTGGCGAAGTAGTGCATGTGTTTTTGGCCATGCTCCACAATTTTTTTATGATCTTACTGGACTTGATTTTATGCTCCTTGGGTGAGATTTTACGCTCCTCCCTTATTCTTCCTGGCTGCGGACAACAACAGAGGAGGGGTTGATGGAAAGTTTGGTACCGTGCTATCTAACACAGCCTCTTATTTTTGTCTATCTATTTTTACATCCATCTTAAAGTAAACATGCCCAGCTGGCCTACTCCCTCCCCTAGAATAGCTCGGACTAGGCCATCATACAAACACACGTAATGCAAACACACACACACACACACACCAAGCAAGTTACTGAAGCTGGTAACAAACAAACTGACTGACGCACGCCTTGGGGCGTCCCGTTACACAGCTCAGCTCAAGTTTCACAGGCTAGCAACTACTCCATACTACCCTACGCCATACTCGGGGGTTGATTTTAATGCTTGAAGTTGCTCGTGTAAACTATTTTACTCCTTGGAGGCTGCAGCAAAGTCAGTTCTGATGCCTGGTGGCTATGCCAATGCTCATAAATTAGACATCCAATGGAGTGCAAGCTAAAAAAGAGAGGAGGAAAATGGAGTGCAAGCTTAGACGTATAGCAGCGGCACGTGACGTGACGCCGTCGAGGCCGTGGAGTGGCAGGCTCGTTCGCTGGGTCACCATGAACGCCAGTGGGTTGCTTGCCCGACTCAATAGTTATCCGTGAAAGGTGCCATGACTGACGTGACGCCAAACACGTGCATCCGCGTGAGTCTGGCATGGAGTGCAAGCTAGCAGCTGCACCTGCGCAGCGCAGCCTTGACCAGGCACGCTCCCTCATCGATTGTGATGAATGTCATAGACGCGTGAAAGGTGGCAAGTTCAACATGAGGGACGATCGATTGGCTTTGGCATGCAGGACGCGTCAGAAGAGATTTTACGATCTCACTGGATTTTATGTTTGCTCCCCCCTTAGATTAATAATATAAAACTACCACAATTCGCGTTAGGGTTTCAAAAAACTAGAAGAACTTTATTTTTGACTAATGACTATCAGAATCGGAGTCGACTGTTTCAAAAAACCCAAATGGGCGCGTGTTCTACTATTGACCGAGATTATGATAGGTCGGGCCCGCACTTAAACGAACGGTTTGTTTGACCGTTAGCTGACATTAGGGATGTAAATGGTACAGATAATTTCTGTTCCGAATCCGCATCCGCATCCGCATCCATTTTTAAGAATATGGTATGCACTTACACGAATCCCGCGGATATGAATATGGAAATTGGTCAACCGGATGTCATAATCGGTAAAAGAGACACTGCTATGTGGGCCCCACATGTCAGCTAATGGTCAAACACTAGTCAAACAGACGGTTCGTTTAGGCCTTGGCCCGACCTGTCATAATCGATCAAAAGTAAAACACCTGCTCATCTGTTTTTTAAACAAACGACGCGGATTCTGATAGTTATTAGTCAAAACAAATTTCTAGTAGCTTTTATTAACTCTAACACGAATTATGGTAGTTTTATGCTATTCACTCTTGTCGTATTATTTTTTACTTAATGGCCCTTGGAGGATCTTATTTCGCTCACTAACCTCGCCCCCAAAACTTATTTCATCGCCGGACCCCTCCATCCGCGCCTTCCCGATAGGCGCCTAACTTACACGTGAAGCCGCCGCACGCCAAGGCGCCATTGACCACTGACGGCTCACAGGCGTCGGTCCTGCCGCCAGTGTGGCGCTGACGTGACGCAACTGACTAAATGGCGCTATTTTTTTTCGATGTACCGCTATAACGTTAGGATTTTGAAATATGTAAACGCCTTTTTAGTAGGCATTTATATTTACTACCTCTGTCCTGGTTTACTGGTCCCGTTTGTATTTTGTGCTAAATTTTGACCTTAGATATAACTAATAAAATGCTAATACATGTACCAAAAAGTAATATCATTGAAAACTATGTTCAAATACGAATCCAATGATATAGTTTTTGGTGACATGTATTATTATTATTTTAGTTAAATCTATGGTTAAAGTTTGGCACAAAATACTAAGGGGACTAATAAACCAGGACGTAGTTAGTATGATACTGGAGTGTTCCTGCGGGCCTGCCTGACAAACTGACGTGTCTTCTTTGGGCAGAGCGTTCGATTTATTTTACACTAGCAGACCATCTGAATTTTTGTGTAAGGCTCCCGTTTAGTAAAGTAGCCAGATCCTCAAGTATTGTCATTTCTCTCGCCGCCAAATTGATAGGCGCTTTTGGTTTCTATAAAAACGTTTGCCAAGCATCAGAATCATTGACCCACCTCCATTGTCACACAAAACCGCCATTTGTGCCCATCTGAGCGTTTTCCCCTCCCCCCACCAAGGATGTCGCCATTCCTAGCATCAAGGACGTCGCCATTCCCTGTGGCCACCAGAGCTTCTTCCCATCCTCATCCACAAAGCAGGTATTTGTCCACTCCTCGTCTTACAAGTGACGCTGGCTACTAAGACTCGTGAGGCCCTGAACACGAGCTTGAGGATCCTTGCCAACCAAGATGAAACATTGCGCATGTACCACTCTTGTATAACGGACCTGGAGGTCAGCAACAAGCTTTTGATTAACGTCCTCACCAGCGTCACCATACCACCACTAGATAAAAATACAAGTATCAATAAAAACGGAGAATAAATGAATCCACCCAAATTAGCGTGTTAAGCTTGGGGGGATTTTGAGGCCCTTTGTATCCAATGTCGCTTTTTAGTTAAAATTTCAATTAGAAGCCATTTGCTTGGTTTAAATAAATGTGGACAATCATGCTTCCTAGACTAAGGGAGGAGTCTCATCCAATGAGTCATGGATGATTAGATGGATGCTTCATGTTGATGTTTTGCTTGAATTTGCTTTGAATCTTAGACCTTGCTGTATGCTAAGTATTTCTGCTTAAAGAAGATGATTATAAGTCTTCCACATCTTTAGTATAAATCTGGAGGAAGAGGTTGACAACTTGATGGGATAGGCCACCATCATTTTCAGTTTCCCTTGTGATTGCTTGGAGAAATCAAAAAACTCATGATCGAGGTATGAAGTTGGGCAAGAAACTTGTCAGTGTCAAAACCGGCAGACCACGGGGTAGGGGGTCCCGAGCTGTGGATCTCGAATCGATGGTAACAAGGATGAAGAAGATGGTGTTTAACCAGGTTAAGGCCCTCTCAAAGAGGTAATACCCTACGTCCTACTTCTGATTATATTAATGAGATGTATTGAGTACAAGCTTGATCTACCTCGAGATCGTAAGGATGGTTCTAACCCTAGGGTTAGGTGAATGAGTTTGTGTATATCTCCCTTCTACGAGCTAAACCCTTTGGCTTATATACACGCCAAGCAGGGTATCTAGGGTTACATAGTGGGTTACAGATCAGGGATGCGCATGGAGGCGACAAGATATGTCTTGGAGTATACGTCAGGTCTTCGGTAAATGTGCTCTCGATCACGCCTAGATGTGAGCCTTTCGGAGTCCTTCCATACGCAAATAAGGGCCTCTAAGCCCAACCCGGAGTCCACGGGCCAGCTAGGTTGGTATCCTCTAGTCCAGGACACTGTTTGTAGCCCCCGAACTGGTCTTCGACGCCAATAACGACGTCCTTGAACTTCGGGTCCGGACTTACCCGAGATCTTTAGTACTGCGTTTTGATAAGCTATCATTTTTCGGTCCTTGGCGTCAAACTCGCCATTCACCTGGGAGATAGCAAGGTTGAAATCGCTGCGGACCTCGAGGCGTTTTACACCCATCGAGACTGCTATCCGGAGCCCATGCAAGATGCCTTCGTATTCGGCCGCGTTATTAGCATCAGTGTACATGATCTGCAGTACATACTGTTGTGGTTTTGTCACGGCAGATGCCCTAGTGAAAGGACTTAGGTGTGCAGCCATCACGGCGTAGGTTAGCTTGAAGGGGTTGAGCGGGACGAAAGACACAAGGTTTACCCAGGTTCGGCCCCTCACAACGAGGTAAAAGCCTACGTCCTGCTTAGGTTGTATTGATTGTGTATCGATTACAAGGGAGCGGAATCGCTTGAACTAGCTATCGATTAATTGTTTCCTCCATTAACCCATCGCAGGGTCTCACCTTTATATACACAGGTCGAGGCCCTGGGCTTACAAGAGTCTAAGTCAGATCACACAACGTGACCAACTCGGGTTCTAAGCCGCCCTACCTTGCCAGGCAAGTCGCCATCGGGCGGCTCACACCTCCAAGTCTTGGGTCCTCAAGAGGCCCGCCTCTTAGCCGCCTCCAGTCTTCATATCTTCTTAGGCCCATTTAAGCCTTTACTCTTGAGTCGCCAACAGTCTAACCCGACCCCTCCTGGGCAGGTCACACCGAGGGGTTATACCTCCAACACATACCGAATACTATCACCTGTTTGGTGATGTGAGCACTACTCCAGCACCTAGCTCAGCGAGCATTTTTGAGCCGTCGAAGTACATGGTCCAATGGAAATATGTGTTGTACTCTATAGGGAGTTCGACTTCTGTCCATTCGGCTATGAAGTGTGCCAACACCTGAGATTTAATAGTTCGACGCGGCCGATATGTTATCTCAAAGGGCAAGAGCTCGATGGCCCATTTGGCTATACGCCCTGTAGCATCCCTGTTGCTAATTATATCACCGAGGGGACTTCATACGTCACATTTATCGAGCATTCTTGAAAATAATGCTAAAGTTTTCGTGACGCCGTAAAGACGAGATAATGCTACTTATTGAGCTTGCGTTGTTTTTTCCCTTGAAGAGGAAAGGGTGATGCAGCAAAGTAGCGATAAGTATTTCCCTCAGTTAAGAACCAAGGTATCAATCCAGTAGGAGGAACACACAAGTCTCCAATAGTTCTACGTGCACAAACAAACAAGTACTTGCACCCAACGCAATAAAGGGTTTGTCAATCCCATCACGGTTACTTGCAAGGATGAGATCTGATAGTGATAGGTGTAAAAGATAAGTAAAAGTGCAAAATAAAATAAAAGGTAAATAAATTGCAGCAAGGTATTTTTGTGTTTTTGATTTTATAGATCGAAAGCAATATGATAAAAGGTAGAGGGCCATAGTTTTCACTAGAGGCTTCTCTCTCGAAAGAAAGCATACGGTGGGTAAACAAATTACTGTTGAGCAATTGATCAAAAAGCGCATAGTTATGATGATATCCAAGGCAATGATTATGTATATCGGCATCACGTCCGAGGCAAGTAGGCCGACTCCTGCCTGCATCTACTACTATTACTCCACACATCGACCACTATCCAGCATGCATCTAGTGTATTAAGTTAACAAGAACGGAGTAACGCCTTAAGCAAGATGACATGATGTAGAGGGATAGGTCCAATCAATATGAACAAACCCCATCTAAAAGGATCGATATGGTTGACTAGAGGGGGGGGGGGGTGAATAGGCAACTAACAATTTTTAGCTTTTCTTCACAAAATAGGTAAAGCAATAAATATATTGTCTAGATATGCAACTAGGTGAGCAACCTATATGATGCAAGCAATGACAACAACAAGTGCAAGCAAAGGATACAACACAACAATAGCTTGCACAAAGTAAAGGTAAGAGACAACCAAAAGTGGAGCCGGTGGAGACGAGGATGTGTTACCGAAGTTCCTTCCCTTTGAAAGGAAGTACGTCTCCGTTGGAGCGGTGTGGAGGCACAATGCTCCCCAAGAAGCCACTAGGGCCACCGTATTCTCCTCACGCCCTCACATAATGCGAGATGCCGTGATTCCACTAGTGGTGCCCTTGAAGGCGGCAACCGAACCTTTACAAACAAGGTTGGGGCAATCTCCACAACTTGATTGGGGGCTCCCAACACCACCACGGAGCTTCACCACAAAGGAATGTGGCTCCGAGGTGACCTCAACCATCTAGGGTGCTCAAACACCCAAGAGTAATAAGATCCGCAAGGGATTAGTGGGGGGAATCAAATTTCTCTTGGTGGAAGTGTAGATCCGGGACTTCTCAACCAATCCCTAGAAAATCAACAAGTTTGATTGGCTAGGAAGAGAGATCGGGCGAAAATAAGCTTTTAGAGCAACAATTGAGTTAGGCTAGGAAGAGGTGGGTCTTCTTGAGGAAGAAGACCCCCCCTTTATAGTGGGGGGGGGGTGAAGGAAATATGCCCTAGAGGCAATAATAAAGTTATTATTTATTTCCTTATATCATGATAAATGTTTATTATTCATGCTAGAATTGTATTAACCGGAAACTTAGTACATGTGTGAATACATAGACAAAAACAGAGTGTCCCTAGTATGCCTCTACTTGACTAGCTCGTTTATCAAATATGGTTATGTTTCCTAACCATAGACATGTGTTGTCATTTGATAAATGGGATCACATCATTAGGAGAATGATGTGATGGACAAGACCCATCCGCTAGCTTAGCATTATGATCATTACAGTTTCATTGCTACTGCTTTCTTCATGACTTATACATGTTCCTATGACTATGAGATTATGCAACTCCCAAATACCGGAGGAACACTTAGTGTGCTATCAAACATCACAACGTAACTAGGTGATTATAAAGATGCTCTACAGGTGTCTCCAATGGTGTTTGTTGAGTTGGCATAGATCGAGATTAGGATTTTTCACTCCGGGTTTCGGAGAGGTATCTCTGGGCCCTCTCGGTAATGCACATCACTATAAGCCTTGCAAGCAATATGACTAATGAGTTAGTTGTGGGATGATGCATTACAGAACGAGTAAAGAGACTTGCCGGTAACGAGATTGAACTAGGTATGATGATACCAACGATCGAATCTCGAGCAAGTAACATACCAATGACAAAGGGAACAACGTATGTTATTATGCGGTTTGACCGATAAAGATCTTCGTAGAATATGTAGGAGCCAATATGAGCATCCAGAGATTTTCATTCGAAAGATGGCGACTCCCACCTCCCACCCACCCTAACCCCTAGCCGCCGCCACCCCACCGGCGATCTCCACGCCTAGCCGTGGTTTTTGCCATCTAATCCACTCATCGTCTCCGGCGTCCTCTCCCGAAGCCCCTGGTTGTCATCTCAATGGCTGTTCACGCGTCCATCTCTCTAGGGTTTGATTTCAACCCAGGGATGGGCTTGGCTCAGGAGATCTGGCGCTCTTTTCACCGTCTTGTTCATCCATAGGAAGATTCTGGCCACTTCATCATGGTTGTCTCGTTCGCTAGGCATTCTTTCAGATTATCCGAGGAGAATGTAGCCTTGGCTTTGGAATCAACAATTGGTGGATATTGTTCTCAGCTAAAGGTTTCATGCCTATGTGATCAGGTTTTCTCTTTTCATGTCTCTTCCAAAGAAGTTGGTTTTTTTTTATTCTGCATCAATGTAGCTTTGTTTGCCCTCAGTTTAAGTGTTTCTTCCATCTCTGGGGCCATGGTGGCCCGGATTGGACGAAGGAATTTTGTCTATGGTAGATTGAATGTAATGAGGAGTGGACAGTGGTTAGTCCATCTAAGCATCGTGCCAATCTAGGTTTATTAGCCATGAAAAATCCACCTGTCAAGTCCTCTCTTCGCTCTACTTCTAGGTCTAGCCCTGCTAAGAGGCTAAGATTTGCTACTTTCATGAAGTATGATGCTTGTAAGGGTTATTGCTATTGCCCCACTGCTGATGTAGTTTGACTATCCGCGAGGGTGGTTATGTTGTTGACTATCCTGAAAACCCGGCCTCCACAACGCCGGGCAGCTCTCCATTACCATCATCCCCTCCAGCCAGCCCAACCTCGCCGCCGATGACAATTCAGTTTGGATCCTTTCCTCCATCCGGGATCGGTTGGTTCGCTAAGCGGTAATCCCGGATCTCCTGGGATTTCAAAATCACCTGGGCCCATTCCAATGGTTAGTTTCCTTTCGGACAGCCCCAACACTCCATCATGTGCTTTAGGCCCGGCCCATGGATCCTCCGCAGACAGTCCTCACACTCCACCACATGTTTTGGACATGGCCCATGGATCCTCCTTGGACAGCCCAATTATGTTATCTAATGATGATTCGTCTGGCACTACATCTCCGGCTTGTCTTCCGTCACCAAAGGAAATTGTGGATGATTTACAGAGTTTCAATGAAATGATTGAGGATTTGGCAGTCAAATACTGGGATTGTCAGCATTGTTTGGGTATGGGTCACCTCTCCGATACGTGCACGAATCGTGTACGCTGCAGATTGTGTTTTCGGCCCCGTCACGTTAAGAAAGACTGCCTTGGTATTAATGCTGGTTCCACTGTTTGGGTACCTAAAGTCCTGTCGCTAGGTTTCGAGCCTCGCGCCTTGACAGAACCCCTCCCCGGCGCTTCGGGTTCGCTGCCTCCACCGCCCGACTCCACCTCCTCCCCTCCTCCACAGAACCAATCTGCCCAAAAACCCCAATCGCCTCCACCATCGCCGATTGCAGCTGATACTCCACCAATGGCTGTCTATGAGCTTGATCCCCGGCGATTTCTTCCTGCTGGCCATGACATCATCGATGGAGGGGCAAAGCGACTGCCACGAACCTTCTACACCCCGATGCAGGGCCCCCAAGAGCGCATGAGCAGTTTATGGTGGCCATCTCGAGCCTCTGCCGCCGGCGCATCTAGTGGCCATCAGACGGGAGCAAGTGCTCAACTTCTTGCAAGAGGATCTCCAGGTGATTGTTCGCTCTACTCAGACCTGGTTCCAGGGGGTTGGGTTATTTGAGGTGGCTAGTCCTGTGATGAGATCTTGGTTTACTCGGCATCCTCCTTTCCCCATGGGTTTAGATGAAGATGGCCGTGAGTTCTTTGTGCGTTTCATACCACACAACCAGGAGGAGGGTTTTAGGGCTATTCATGGGCACAGAACGGGTTGGTTAATGTTCATTGGAGTACCTTTGGATTACAGGAATACCCAATACCTGTCTGATGTTGTCAGTACTTTTGGTCAGTTTCATTATTGGGATGAACCGGATCGGCGTCTAGTTCGGTCTTTGATCTATGCTTCTTTTCCAAATAATATTATGGTGCCTCGATCAGTGGTTTTTCGTGAGTATGCAAATTGGGGAGGTACTATTGTCTCGTGGTCTGCTGCAGTTTATATCCTCACTGACAATTTTGCGGAAGCTATGTTGGGTGCTGACGAAGACCCGATGCCCCTTGATGGAAATCCTCATCCTATGCTAGGTCATGTGCCACCACATCCCTTTTGGGGAATGCCACCTTTTCCTGCTTTGGGCTGGGACACCAATCCTGCAAATGCCCAGCATCAACCAGAGCAACATCATGCTTGGGGCGTCGACCAACCAGAGCAACAGCAAGAGCCTGAGCAAAATGCTAATGGATGGGGCCCTTAGGATGAGGCTGTGGCTGCTCAGAATGCTCAACCGCATGAGCCTGAAGTCCATGGTGTTAAATCCATCCATGGGGTCCAATAGTTCCTTTGATAGCCAGCAAGCAGACGTTGAAGTTATCCAGCAGGTTGTGGTTCAGGAAAACTAGGAACGAGCAATTGTCCCCTACATTCCTCCAGCCGTCCATCCACCAGTGGTTATTCTTGATCCAATCCACCTTGGTATTGTCAGGGTGGTGTTTGGTCCGGTTTTTCCACCTGCCATGGTGGGGGAGCGATCTTTTAGAAACCTCTTGCCTGAATTTGAAGTTCAGAACATACACAGGCCTGTCTGTCTCTCGGTGCTTCCACCTGCTGTTTTGCCCATGAGGATTTGGCCACAAGAGCTTGAGCAATCTTTGCAGTCTCTGATTGGCAAGGATTCTGCTGGGACGCCTGAAGAAGCTGCAACACAGACGGATCTACCTGTGGTTTTTTCTGTGGTTTCAGTTCAGCAGGATGATTTTGAGTTCACCTTCAAGACTCCCTCCATGTTAGGCAAACATAAATGTGGCCGTCGTCAGGGAACCAAGCTGGTTTGTTCTCTAGAGGATTTTTCCACCACGCGAATGACACGCAGTTGCGCCAAGTAATCTAGCTTCAAACCTACGACTACAATTCCTAACAAGCCCTCTTCTCTTCGGCGTCCACGGGCTAAGAAGCCTAGGTATGGTTTTGCTTCTCAGGAGGAGAGCTCGTCTGCTGCGGAGGAGCAGGACAATGGTTCAGACTCGGCAGTCCCACCACCAACCCCAATTTGTCTCATGCAGCACATTGGAGAGTCTCTTGGGATTTCACCTGAGAAGCTCACCAAGGACAAGCTTATGGCAAGTCTAGAGAAGGAGGACCAGCACAAGGATCGTGATGACAAGTGAAGCTCCAAGCTGTCTGTTGGGCGGGAATGCGCTGTCATTCCTTTTTTGCTGTGGGACCTGTGTGTGTCAGTTCTTTATTTTGTACCTCCAGTCTAAACTGTCCTCTGTTCCTCGATGTCTTAAGCCGTGGTCTGCTTATGTTCTTTGCGTTGTCAGCACTGGGTCTATGTCTGAACTCCTTTTAGATAATTTCCTGTATGACTCTATCGACAGTTATTTCCTCTATTATGCAGTAGAGATGTTTGGTTATTTCTTCTTGTTTCTTTATGGATAATCCGCGCTTTCATAATTGGAAGGTTCTGTGCTGGAATGTGCGTGGTTTGAACTCTGAGAAACGTCAGAGGGATGTTCGTGCTAAGATTGAGGAAAGTAATTGCTCCATAGTATGTTTACAAGAAACAAAGTGTGAATCTTTTGATCTCAAGTCTATCCGGCAATTTTGCCCGTGAAGATTCGATAATTTTGCGTTTGCTCCCTCGCATGGGGCCTCTGGAGGCATTTTAATGTATGGAATTCAGCTTTTTTCTCTGGTTGTCTCATAGAAATCCAGGGTTTCGCAGTCGTGGTATCCTTTACTTCAGTCCATAATTCTGAAGTTTGGACTCTGGTTTCTGTGTATGGCCCATGCGACGGCCCTTTGCGAGATGATTTAGTCCAATGGTTATATCACCTTCAAATACCTGTTGATGATAACTGTCTGTTGCTGGGTGATTTTAATTTCATCAGGTCTCTGGACAACAGGAATCTACCAGGTGGTAATATCAATGATATCTTTCTGTTTAATGAGATTATTGGGCATCTTGGTTTATTGGAATTGCCGCTGAAGGGCAGGGCCTATACCCGGTCGAATATGCAGCAACCACCTCTCCTTGAACAGTTGGACTGGTTCTTCACGACTAGTTCTTGGATCTCACTGTACCCTAACACGGTTGTGCACCCCCTTGCTCGCACTGGCTCTGATCATATCCCATGTTTGGTCTCGATTGACACCACCATCCCACGAGCTAAGGTTTTTCGGTTTGAAAACTACTGGGTGGATTTACCTGGTTTTATGGACTGTGCCACAGCTTCATGGAATGCTCCCTTAGCTTGCTCTGGTTCGGCAGCTGTTGTTCTTTCTAAGAAGTTCAAGCGACTTAGGAGTGATCTTAAGCGATGGCATATTAATCTTGCCTCCATCAAGAAAGTTATTCTTAACTGCTCTAAAGTGATCCTTTGCTTGGATACTCTGGAAGAATGCAGGCCCCTCACCATTCTGGAGTTTAATTTCAGGAAATTAGTTAAGCTCCACCATGAGGATTTGCTTCGGTTGCAGTATATTTATTGGAAGCAACGCTTCACTATCCGTTACATTAAAGTTGGAGAGGAAAACTCTAAATTTTTCCACGCAATGGCATCTGAAAGGCTTAGAAAAAACAATATTGCCAGCCTGGTGTCTGATGATGGTGTTACTGTTCATGATCATGACCAAATGGCGGGAGTTCTTTGGCACTCTTTCAAATCAAGGATGGACCAATCTAGGGGCATCCAAATGGGCTTTTGCTTGGCAGATCTCATCCAACCCATTGATGGCATGTATGATCTTTCTAGGCCTTTCTCACAAGCTGAAATTGATACGGTTTTGAAGGAAATGCCAACGGATAGGGCCCCTGGGCCTGATGGATTTAATGGTATTTTGTTAAGAAATGCTGGCCCATTATTCAGAAGGACTTTTTGAACTTGATCGAGCAATTTGCTGCTGGCTCGCTCAGCCTTGAGGGGATCAATGGCTCTCTGATTACTCTTATACCTAAAATGATTGCTCCTTAGGGCCCGGGAGATTTCAGACCAATCTCCTTGACCAACACATGCCTCAAGTTCTTAACCAAGTTACTTGCCAATAGGTTGCATACAGTGATACTTAAATGCATCCACAAGAATCAGTATGGATTCTTGAAGTCAAGGTCCATTCAAGATTGCCTGGCATGGGCATTCGAGTACATTCATCAGTGCAAGCAATCTCGAAGGCCTATCCTGATTTTGAAGATGGATTTTGCTAAGGCATTTGATACAATTGAACATGAGGCCATCTTGCAAATTTTGCAACACAAGGGTTTTGATGCTAGGTGGTTAGCTTGGGTTAAGGAAATTCTATCTTCTGGTTCGTCTTTGGTTTTGTTGAATGGTGTGCCAGGAAAGCAATTTCAGTGCAAGTGTGGGGTTAGGCAAGGGGATCCTTTATCTCCTTTGCTTTTTGTAATTGCAGCTGACCTATTGCAATCAGTGGTCAACAGAATGTTGTCTGATGGAGTTCTCACCCAGCCAATACCTTCCCATGATCCACATTTTCCTGTCATCCAATATGCTGATGATACTATACTAATTGTATCTGCAGTGGACTCCCAACTCATTGCTCTCAAGGAAATGCTGGATGTCTTCTATGCTTCAACTGGACTCAAGGTGAATTTCCAAAAATCCACAATGGTGCCCCTTGATGTGGATGCTGAGGAGGCCACTAGGCTTGCTGCTGTGTTTGGATGATCATTGGGAACGCCTCCTTTCACATATTTGGGCCTTCCCATGGGAAGTACCAAGCCAAGGATTGTAGATCTTATGTGTTTGGTTGATAGGGTTGACAGAAGACTTTCTGCAAGCTCTGCCATGCTGAATCAGGGTTCCCGGCTTCAGTTGCTTACCTATGTGTTGTCCTCTATGCCCATTTACTTCCTTTGTACCTTGGACATCCCAATTGGCATAATTAAGCAACTTGAAAGAATTGAAAGACAATGCCTTTGGCGTGTCAATTCTGACACCCCCAGGCAGTCCCTTGCAGCATGGGATTTGGTTTATAGGCCCAAGGGTAAAGGTGGTCTTGGCATTATCAATTTGCACCTGCAGAATCAAGGCTTACTCGTTAAGCATCTCCATAAATTTTTCAACAAGGAAGATGCCCCTTGGGTCTCTCTTATCTGGAGTACCTATTATGATGGTGTAGTACCCCAAGCCACGGTGTTGTGCAGCTCCTTTTGGTGGAGGGACGTGTTCAAGATGGCTGATTCTTACAGAGCAATTTCTCCAGCCACAGTTAATCTAGGGGACTCTGTTCTGTTTTGGTCCGACAGTTGGATATTGAACAATTCAAACAGACCGCTTCGAGACCGTCTGCCTCACTTATTTTCCTTTGTCAAAGATGATAAGATCTCTGCCATGTATTTTCTGGAATCTGAGGATGTGACATCAATGTTTCACTTACCAATCTCAAACACAACAACTTCAGAATTACAGCACCTCCTCCAATGGGTTACTTTGTTGCAGAGAGATGCCACTGTACCTGATGTGTGGTCTTGGCCTTCAAAGTTTGGTTATTCTGCAAAGAGCTTCTACACCATCATTCATCACACCTCCCGACAATTACTCCTTGTGTTTGGCTTTGGAGATGTTCCCGCACGATGAAAATCAAGGTTTTTGGTCGGTTGCTCTTCTTCGATCGTCTAAACACACGGGACTTACTTCTCAGGAGGCACTGAAGGACTGACCAAGATGACAATTTCTGTGTTCTTTGTCCTACACGCCTGCATGAAGATAGGTTTCACCTTTTCTTCAATTGCAATTTCAGTCAAAGGGTATGGTCTTATCTGCAGATTGACTGGATGGGGGGACGGGACTTAACCTCATGCCTTTTGCACGCCAAGAAGAATTTCTAGCACCCTTTCTTCTTTGAGGTTATGCTCACTGCGGCCTGGTGCATTTGGACTACTAGGAATGGGAAGATCTTCATATCAGAGAGGGCTTCTTTTGGTGTGTGGAGGAGTAAATATGTACATGATATCTCCTTGTTGTATCATAGAGTGAGGGAGAGTGTTAAACCTGTATTCTTATCTTGGGTTAACAACCTACCTTAGATTGTTGTACTTTCTAACATAGGTAAGTAGGTAAGTTTCTTTCTTTCTACCCAACTCCTTGCTAGTTTGTAATTAGGTGGTCCTCTCTTTATTTATTTGAATAAAAGACTGTGGAGCTGTTGCTTCACAGTAAATAGTCAAAAAAAATATATGAGCATCCAGGTTCCGCTATTGGTTATTGACCGGAGATATGTCTCGGTCATGTCTACATAGTTCTCGAACCCGTTGGGTCCACACGCTTAACATTCGATGACGATTTGTATTATGAGTTATGTGATTTGATGACCGAAGTTTGTTCGGAGTCCCGGATGAGAACACGGACATGACGAGGAGTCTCGAAATGGTCGAGAGGTAAAGATCGATATATTTAAAGGCTATATTCGGACATCGGAAAGGTTCCGAAGTATTCGGTTATTTTTCGGAGTACCAATGAGTTACGGGAATTTGCCGGGGGAAGTAGTGGGCCTTAATGGGCCATACGGGAAAGGAGAGAAGGGCCTCAAGGGGTGGCCGCGCGCCCCCCCATGGCAAGTCCGAATTGGACTAGGGAGGGGGCGGCGCCCCCCTCTCTTTCCTTCTCCCTCTCCTACTCCTTCCCTCTCTCCCCTCTTGGAAAAGGAAGGGGACTCCAACTAGGATTGGGAATCCTAGTTGGACTCCCCCTATAGGCGCGCCCCTCCTAGGCCGGCCTCCTCCTCCTCCCTCCTTTATATACGTGGCCAAGGGGGCACCCCAAAGCACAACAGACAATCTCTTAGCCGTGTGCGGTGCCCTCCTCCACAGTTACACAGCTCGGTCATATCATCGTAGTGCTTAGGCGAAGCCCTGCGCCGGTAACTTCATCATCGCCGTCGCCACGCCGTCCTGCTGACAAAACTCTCCCTCGGCCTCAACTGGATCAAGAGTACGAGGGACGTCATGGAGCTGAACGTGTGCTGAACACGGAGGTGTCGTACGTTCGGTGCTAGGATCGGTCGGATCGTGAAGACGTATGACTACATCAACCACGTTGATAAAACGCTTCCGCTTTGGGTCTACGAGGGTACGTAGACAACACTCTCCCCTCTCGTTGCTATGCATCACCTAGATAGATCTTGCGTGTTCGTAGGATTTTTTTTGAAATTACTGCGTTCCCCAACAGGGGGGCAATCCAACCGTTATCCCCTCATTCAGCCCGTAGCGAGCGGTACTACCGCTGGCCTCAGCGGTACTGCCGCTTGGCCCAGCGGTACTGCTGCTTGGCCCAGCGGTACTACCGCTGGGACCGTGCACAACACCTACGAAGGAGAAGGGACATAGTAGCGGGCCTCTGAGCGGAACTAGTAGCGGTGGTAGGTGCGGTAGTACCGCTTAAGAGCGCTTAAGCGGTACTACCGCTCCTACTGCCCCTGCTACTTCCACTGAACCCGACACAAGAAACGCAGGTCTCGAGTCGAGGCGGTACTAGCGCGAAACCGGAGCGGTACTGCCGCCTGAAGCTCTGGGCGGTACTACCGCTGATACAGCGGTACTACCGCCTGTTGCTCTCGGCGGTACTTCCGCTCCAGGCTACGGTACTACCGCTGGCACGTCTCGTATGTCACTTCCACGATAATGAGGGATCCTCCAAATATGAGGAAAGGAGCTGAGGGTGCAAAATAGATGTGTACGTGTTGATTCCACCATAGCCTTTCCGATACGGACCCCCTCTTGATAGTACGGTATCTCCTATGACTCAAGTCCACCAAAACTGAAACGAATGAGAACTGCACCATCTTCACTTTAAGCACCGAGGGGAAGAAATTGTCTCGTGGCATATGAATGAATATCTGAAACGCCCAATTGTCATCAATCACCAAAACCACCAAGAGAGGAATATGCCCTAACAATCTCCTCCTTTTTGGTGAATTGATGACAACACGAGATTTGCATAGAGATATAACTAGAGAAAGCAAACCCCAGATTCTACAAAATATAGACGGGCTCCCCCTAGATGTGTGCACTTAATTTAAGAGTGCTTTTGGAATGCAAAGCACACACATTAGGATCAACACCCCCCTATATTTTATAGACCGGCAACACTTGCATTAATATGGGAAACGTAAACTAGGATGCAAGAAGTAGAAAGTGAGCATAAGAAGAACATAATATAAGCATGCATCTCACAAACTACCAAGGTACTAGATAACCATAGGATAATAATAAGGTAGCATATGTCTCACACCATATGGTAGGATAACCAAGTCTCACAGGCACAAACCAAACCAAAGCAAACGGACGAAAAAAGAGTTCACGAGCGAGAAAATCACAACAAATAAGACGCACTTGCAACTCGGCAAATCCCTAACTTTCTCCCCCTTTGGCATCGAGACACCAAAAGGGCACAGAGTGCTACAAAGGTAACATGTGATAGCAATGTCGGAGACCCCCATCCTCACAGGTCCGCATGGCTGCTCGCGCCTCCATCATCTGCAGTAGTAGGCTGATCGGCCGCTGAATCCGTCCAGAGATAGTGCTGAGAGATCCACTCCTCCTCGTCTGTGATCTTGTCCTCTGACCAACTATTAACTTCAACACCAAGCTGACGCATAAGAGCTTTGTGACGACTGCGAGATTTCTTCTCCAACACACGGGCCATATACTGCCCGCGAGACTCCATACAGAAAAGCTTCTTCATCTTCAGTTTGAGCTTCTTAGCCCAAGATGGCTCCACTCCAGAGGGCTCATACTCATCATCATCATCGGCCTCATCCTCATCACCTCCCAAATGAGTCTCAGTCTCCGGAACAGGAATGCCATGATACGTCTTGAACGTATCTATAATTTTTTATTGTTCCATGCTGTTGTATTATCAATCTTGGATGCTTTATAATCATTTTATATCATTTTTTCGTACTAATTAACCTATTGACATAGTGCCAAGTGCCAGTTGCTATTTTCTGCATGTTTTTTACATCACAGGAAATCAATATCAAATGGAGTCAAAATGCAACGAAACTTAGCGGAGATTTTTTATGGACCAGAAGACACATAATGGGCCCTGGCTGCGCCTGGGGGGTGCTCCGAGGAGAGCACAACCCACCAGGGCGCGCCAGGAGGCCCAGGCGTGCCCTGGTGGGTTGTGCCCACCTCGGGTGCCCCCGGACCGCCTCTTTGCTCTATAAATACCCCAATATTCTCGAAACCCTAGGGGAGTCGACGAAATATTGATCCAGCCGCCGCAGAGTCCAGAGACACCAGATCCAATCTTGACACCATCACGGATGGGGTTTACCACCTCCATTGGTGCCTCTTCGATGATGCGTGAGTAGTTCTTTATAGACCTTCGGGTCCATAGTTAGTAGCTAGATGGCTTCCTCTCTCGCGCTGAATTCTCAATACAATGGTCTCTTGGAGATCCATATGATGTAACTCTTTCTGCGGTGTGTTTGTTGGGATCTGATGAACTTTGAGTTTATGATCAGTTATATCTTTTTATATCCATGAAGGTATTTGAGTTTCTTTGATCTCTTTTATGCATGATCTCTTATAGCCTCGTATTTCTTCTCTGATATTTTGGTTTTGTTTGGCCAACTTGATGTATTTGTCTTGCAATGGGAAGAGGTGCTTTGTAGTGGGTTCGATCTTACGGTTCTTGATCCCAGTGACAGAAGGGGAACCGACATGTATGTATCATTGCTACTAAGGATAAAACGACGGGGTCTATCTCTACATAGATAGATCTTGTCTACATCATGTCATCGTTCTTATTGCATTACTCTGTTTCTTCATGAACTTAATACACTAGATGCATGCTGGATAGCGGTCGATGTGTGGAGTAATAGTAGTAGATGCAGGCAGGAGTCGGTCTACTAATCTTGGAAGTGATGCCTATATAATGATCATTGCCTGGATATCGTCATGATTATTGAAGTTCTATCAATTGCCCAACAGTAATTTGTTTACCCACTGTTTGCTATTTTTCTCGAGAGAAGCCACTAGTTTACCATCTCACATCCGTTTGCCATCTTGAGGCGCCGTACCCGGAAGGGATTGACAACCCCTTTAACACGTCGGGTTGGGAGGATTTGTTATCTGTGTGCAGGGGCTGTTTATGTTGTGTTGCTTTGTTCTCCTACTAGTTCGATAACCTTGGTTTCATATCTGAGGGAAATACCTACCGCCGTTGTGCTGCATCATCCCTTCCTCTTTGGGGAAATACCGACGTAGCTTCAAGCGACATCATGCCCCGGTGCTCCTTCTGTCTTAGCCGCTTAATCTCATGAGAGACCAAGTCACCGGTCTCCAGCCTGACATCAGGATAAGAGTGTGCCCATGCCTTCTCAATAAGCAACATCAGGTAGGGGCATAGATGGGGCACTTGCGCTCAGTGATGGCAGAGAGGAGCTCTGACCACATGACATGAGAAATATCCAAGGACTCTCCTGTGTTGGTCTCCTTCTCATGCTGGCAGAACAACAACATATCCACTAGATAAGAATGAACCTGATCCAAGTTCCCAATATGAGGGAAAAGGGTGTTCCTGAAGATGCGATGAAGAATATCCAGAAAAGGAAGCAGCTCATATGTCTTCTTCTGCTTGTCGGGGTGAACCTTCACCATGTTGTATGGCTAAAGAGCCGACTTGTGAGTAGAAGTAACCGCCTTATGGGGACGAAAGCCAATCGGGTTGTCAAGCCCCTGATCTTCAACACCCAATAGTTCCATGAACGCCTTCCATTTGACTGAGAGAAGTCTGCCATTTGTCATCCAAGTCAAGGTGCTTTCCTCATCAGTGCCAAGGTGAACAGTGGCATAAAACTGAGCCACCATTTCAGCATCAAAATCCTTGTTGAAATCCATGAGCTTGAGGATGTTCATCTAAGCACACATATCAAGAGCCTCTCCAAAGTAGGCACGATCCTTCTCCAAATGAGGAATGCCAATGGAACAGACATCCATGAAGAGATTCTTCTTAGCTTTGAGCACATCAAAGAAGATAGACCATTGCTGCCGGTTCTAGAAGGGGCGGTTGACAAGTGCCGGATCTTGAAGCTAGGAATACGGATTGCAGCGACGGGCCACACAGAACTCCTTAGCAGACATTTCTGACACAGAGTTGAACTTTGGCTTTGGTTTGCTTGCAATTTTATTGGAAAGTGGCTGGGGCTGAGTTGGTTGAACACTTGATGATGCAGCTGCCGCCCCAGAAGTGCGATAGCGCTTTGAACCTCCAGGACGCTCGGGGTTGATGCGACGAACTGGACGCTCCGTATTGCCATCACCTGGAACCACACATAATCGCAAGGAAAGCAAAAGAAACACAAAGCATAAGCCAGCAGAAGGAAACAACAAGAATCAAGGATTGGTACAAGAAAAGTGGAGGCTGGCATCCCGAGCGGTAGTACCGCCTCGAGGCAGCGGTAGTGCTGCCCACAAGCGGTAGTACCGCTCCAGGGGAGCGGTAGTACCGCCCGAGGCGAAGGACGGCAGTCTGACCGCTGCCGCTGTTAGATCCGGTACTACCGGGGGTGTGCCAAGTCAAAAATACTCCTACCAATCATCAATCCACCTAGTCTAGCATACTTCTATGCCCTACTCAAGCCTCGATTTAGCCAAAAATTGATGAATGCGAACAATATTGCCCTAAAGCGTAGATTCAACAAAGAGAACCAAGGGAGAGGAAAACCGAGGCAATACCGGCATCCATGGCAAAAGGAGAAGGTACGGAACGATTCCACCGGACTGAAACATAGAAGACGACACAGAGACGGCGGTCCGACGGCGGCCCCCCGCGGCTTGTTCATCACTGGAGAGAGGAAGAGACGAGGGGGAGAAAGGAGAATGGATACGAGGGAGTAAAACTCCCCCTACCCGATTCATAGCCCCCAAGCCCTGCCTCACAACGGCAGTACCGCTTGATGCTAATGAGCGATAGTACCGTCCTTCCATAGCGGTAGTGCCGCCCAGCGACCACAAGAAGAGACAAGAAGAAAAAAAAGCTTAGCTAAGGGCAATGAAACGCCGATGAACCGAGGGAGCAACTTCAAGAGCAAAAGACAACCAAACTAGGAGAAGGACCCAAGGAGAGACTCAAAGCACAAACACAAAACTAGACGACTAGGAGCGATCGAAGAAAACTGAACACCTCTAAAGGAGAGGCCGGTGGCCAAAGCCACCTATGTTTGAGTTAATTGGTATGGCAACGCGAAGATTTTGAACTTGGGCCCATGACCAAAACTCATCTTTGAAGCACAAGTACCATAAAAAATGGCTAATGTGAAAGATTTGATCAATCTATGCATAATGGGGGGAGGGAGAGTTCATTGAGGGAACAACACTCCCCCTATGTCCATGCCTACATCTAGAACAAGATATAATGATGAGTGTGGTGGGTTGTGCCTATATTCAAGCCACATTGCTCGAATAAATGATGTTTAGCTCATGCCTTAACTCGCGAAATCTTGCTTCATCTAGAGGCTTGGTGAAAATATCCGCTAGTTGCTCTTGAGTGTTGATGTAGATGATCTCAATATCTCCACGCTTGATGTGATCCCTAATGAAATGATGACGAATCTCAATGTGCTTCGTCTTGCTATGTTGCACCGGATTGTGAGAGATCTTGATAGCACTTTCATTGTCACATACTCCCCCAGTTCCTAAATATTTGTCTTTTTAGAGGTTTCAAATGGACTACCACATACATATGTATATAGACATATTTTAAAGTGTAGATTCACTCGTTTTTCTCCATATGTAGTCACTTGTTGAAATCTCTAGAAAGACAAATATTTAGGAACGGAGGGAGTAGAAGAGGCAATTTGCCACATGTGACACATTGTTCCTTTAAAGTTTGCCTCATCCATAGCAATTGTGCACAACAACTTGCGACGACTACATACTCGGCCTTGGTGGATGAGAGAGACACACAATTTTGCTTCTTCGAAGACCAACTCACCAAAGAGCGACCAAGGAGTTGGCACACTCCGGAAGTTGACTTCCTCTCCACACAATCTCGAGTCCGAGTAACCCATGAGATCGAAGCTTGCTTCTTTAGGGTACCATAAGCCAAAGTTTGGAGTATGAGACAAATATTGAATGATTCGCTTGACCGCCACATAGTGGCTTTCCTTAGGTGCGGCTTGAAACCGTGCACAAATTCCCACACTCAACATGATATCCGGTTTAGATGCACAAAGGTAAAGCAAGGATCCAATCATGGAGCGATATACCTTTTGATCCACCGCTTTACCATTGGGATCACTGTCAAGCTTGCATTTGGTGGGCATGGGAAACTTGACGGGCTTGACATCATCTAGCTAGAATCTCTTTAGCATGTCTTGGGTATACTTGGCTTGGTTGATGAATGTTCCTTCTCTTCTTTGCTTGACTTCGAACCCAAGAAAGAACTTCAACTCTCTCATCATAGAAATATCAAACTTCTCGGTCATTAGTGCGGCAAACTCATCATTGAAATATTTGTTAGGAGAACCAAAAATAATATCATCAACATATAGTTGGCATATTGCTACTTCTTGATCTTGCATAGGTTTTTCCCTTGAAGAGGAAAGGGTGATGCCGCAAAGTAGAGATAAGTATTTCCCTCAGTTTGAGAACCAAGGTATCAATCCAGTAGGAGACGATGCACAAATCACCAATACCTGCACAAACAATCAAACAACTTGCACACAACGCGATAAAGGGGTTGTCAATCCCTTCATGGTTGCTTGCAAAAGTGAGATCTGATAGAGATAGATAAACGATAAAATAAATATTTTTGGTATTTTTGGTTTATAGATCGGAAAGTAAAAGATTTCAAAATAGTAGATCGGAAACTAATATGATGGAAAATAGACCTGGGGGCCATAGGTTTCACTAGTGGCTTCTCTCAAGATAGCAAATAATACGGTGGGTGAACAAATTATTGTCGAGCAACTGATAGAAAAGCGCAAAGTTATGACGATATCTAACGCAACGATTATGAAATATAGGCATCACGTCTGTGTCAAGTAGACCATAATGATTCTGCATCTACTACTATTACTCCACACATCAACCGACTCCTACCTGCATCTAGAGTATTAAGTTCATGAAGAACAGAGTAACACATTAAGTAAGATGACATGATGTGGAGGAATAAACTCAATCAATATGATGTAAACCCCATCTTTTTATCCTCGATGGAAACAATACAATACGTGCCTTTCTTCCCCTACTGTCACTGGGAACGTACACTGCAAGATTGAACCGAAAGCTAAGCACTTCTCCCATTGCAAGAAAAACCAGTCTAGTTGGCCAAACCAAACTGATAGTTCGAAGAGAATTACGAAGATACCAAATCATGCATAAAAGAATTTAGAGAAGATTCAAATAATATTCATAGATAAGCTGATCATAAATCCACAATTCATCGGATCTCGACAAACACACCGCAAAACAAGATTACATCGGATAGATCTCCAAGAACATCGAGGAGAATATGGTATTGAGAATCAAAGAGAGAGAAGAAGCCATCTAGCTACTAGCTATGGACCCGTAGGTCTGTGATAAACTACTCACGCTTCATCGGAAGGGCAATAAAGTTGATGTAGAAGCCCTCCGTGATCGAATCCCCCTCCGGCAGGATGCCGGAAAAGGCCCCTAGATGGGATCTCACGGGTAGTGAAGGTTGCGGCGGTGGAAAAGTTTTTTCGTGGATACTTCTGGTGGTTTGGGAATATATGTGAATATATAGGCGAAGGAATTAGGTCAGGGGAGTCACGAGGGGCCCACAAGGCAGGGGGCGCGCCCTCCGCCCTTGTGGCCGCCTCGTGGCTCCTCCGACTTGATCTCCAAGTCTCCTAAGTGTCTTCTGGTCCAAGAAAAATCATCGCGAAGGTTTTATTCCGTCTGGACTCCGTTTGGTATTCCTTTTCTGCGAAACTCAAAAACAAGGAAAAAACAGAAACTGGCACTGGGCACTAGGTTAATAGGTTAGTCCCAAAAATAATATAAAATAGCATATTAATGCATATAAAACATCCAAAACAGATAATATAATAGCATGGAACAATCAAAAATTATAGATACGTTGGAGACGTATCACATATGAACAAATCCCCTTTGACCCTCTTAGTAAAAAGAGTGGGATCGATTTTCCCAATTTCAAACCCACGATCTTGCAACAACTCGGTAAGGTGCTCATACCACGTACGTGGGGCTTGTTTAAGGCCATAGAGCGCCTTGTTGAGTTTTTATACATGATTGGGGAGCTTGGAATCCTCGAATCCTGGAGGTTGTTTGACATACACCAACTCATTCAAAGGACCATTTAGAAATGCACCTTTCACATCCATTTGTTGCAACTTAAAATCATGATGAGATGCAAATGCAAGCAGCATGCAAATAGATTCAAGACGTGCCACGGGGGAAAAGGTTTCACCATAGTCCATACCCTCGACTTGGGAGTAGCCTTGTGCCACTAGTCTTGCCTTGTTTCGAACAACCACACCGTTCGCATCTTGCTTGTTCTTGAAGATCCATTTGGTCCCGATGACATTGTGTTCCTTCGTTGGCCTTGGCACTAATTCCCAAACTTGATTGCGCTCGAAGTTGTTGAGTTCATCATGCGTGGATTCAAGGCAATCCTCATCATCGAGCGCCTCATGTACCTTTTGGGGTTCAACACACGAAACAAACGCGTGATGTTCACATAAGTTCGACAATTGTCTATGAGTACTTACCCCTTTTCTCAAGCTTCTAAGCACATTCTCCATGACATGTTGTTGACGCTCGAGCTTGGAAGCCACCTTGGCGGCACGGCGCTCCAAAGGTTCCTCGTTGGGCAGTTGAGGATCATCTTGCTCATCTTGAGCACCGTCTTGAGTTTGCTCTTGATCTTGGGCCTGCTCTTGATCTTGAGCACCGTCTTGAGCTTGCTCTTGATCTTGAGCGAGCTCGGAGGCATGAACTTGATCTTGGGAATCATTTGGTGCATCACCATCTCTACGGGGTTGATCTTGCCCTTCATCTTTCTCATGGGGTTGAGGGCCTTCACTTTGTTCTTCGGAAGCGTGTGGGTCTAGCGTAGGTAAAGGCTCGACTTGAGTATAGCATTGTCCTTCTCCTTCGGCCACAAGGGGTTCCTCAATGGGGAGTATTTGATCAATCCCCATTCTTCTTATGGCTTGGGGAGGAATTTCATCACCTACATCACAAAGACCACTTTGCTCCACTTGGGAGGTGTTATTTTCATCAAACTCCACGTTACACATCTCCTCAATGAGTCCGGTGGACTTGTTGAGGACACGGTAAGCATGAGAGTTTGTAGCATAACCAACAAATATGCCCTCTTGAGCTCTAGGTCCGAATTTAGACAAACGAACACATTTCTTGAGAATGAAACACTTACAATCGAACACCTGGAAGTACTTGAGGTTGGGCTTGTTGCCGGTAAGTATCTCATATGGAGTCTTGTTCAAGCCTTTGCGGAGGTAGAGCCTATTGGATGCATGACATGCGGTGTTGATGGCTTCAGCCCAAAAGTTGTACGGAGATTTGAACTCCTCCATCATGGTCCTTGCCGTGTCCATCAACGCCCCGTTCTTCCTTTTTGCCACACCATATTGGTGTTTCATCCCCTCGTCACTAAGAAACTCATCCAAGGTGTAGTTCTTGAACTTGGTGCCGTTGTCACTTCTAATCATCAAAATCTTTGCTTCATGTTGACGTTGAGCTTCATTTGCAAAGTTGATGATGGTTTTTTGAGTCTCACTCTTCCTCTTTGTCGGTGTTCTGGGAACCAGGGGACCCAGACCTGCCTGCCTGCGGCCCATGGCGTGGCTCCTTCGACGGCCTGGTACGGCCCATCTACAAGGTCATCAGGACAACACCCTCGCTAGGGGCCAAGCCTCGCGAGGCGGGCGACGCCAAGACTTCCTGAGGGAGCGGCCTCCCAGGCTGCTCCTGAGGAGCGGAGATTCCTATGCAAGCGTACAACCTCATGAGGTTGCGGTGACGCAAGCCATGACGATCAAGGCCAGGCCGGCGCCAGCGGGCGCAGAGAATACAATTTCTTCTTTGGTGCTAAGGAGGAAAACACAGGTGTGGGTTCCCGAGGAATCAGGCAAAGGTTTCAATTCCAGTGCATCAAGACCAAGACCACCAGGACGACAGGAAGAATGTCATCACCGAGCCCACCGTGGCATCACAACCAGCAGGCGAAGACCACCTTTTGTCAGGATAGGATGTACTACTTGTCCCCTTTCAAATTGGCCACTGTGGGATCCCTTCCCGCCTACACTTTGGGGGAAGAGGACCAAGGCCACTATAAGTATAAGATAGCCACCACCATAGAGGGAATCCCAAGCCGAAACCTCTCGACTCACCCCCTCCCCAGAGCAGACCTCATCAGGTTGTTCATCCCTTGTACTTGTTCATCCTCAATCCCTCGTGAGGCCAATCCACTACAAAGCAGGAGTAGGGCCTTACACCGCAAGGTGGCCCGAACCTGGGTAAACTGCCGAGTCCATCTTCTTGCTTGTTCATCGAGCTAGGTCGTGGAGCAACGGGTTGGTTGGTTGGATAGGTTGAGTTCTTCGCACACGCCCTAGAGTTCGAACCTTCCTTGGGTCTACGGAGCCCTGAATCCGACATTTGGCGTGCCAAGTAGGGGCGTGTCGAAGTTCTGCTTCCTCGTCAACCTCGCTCCGCCCATGCCTCGTCGTTACCATGGCGGATGCCGCCTTGCCCGCCGCGCTGCCAGGAGCTTACGGAAGTGCTGCAGGCCTCCGCGCGTTCACTCCCGGCCCGCGGCGGGTGCAGTGGCCACAGAAGTTCATGCCGGAGCTGCCCCCGTGGTACGACAGGGCGGTGGGCCCCACGGAGTTCCTCCAGGTGTACGCGGAGGCCGTCTGGGCGGCGATGACCAAGTCATGGCGAACTGGCTTCCCATGGCTCTTATGGGTGTGTTGTGCTCCTGGCAGCTCAACCCCCCGGAGTCCTCGGTGGCCTCTTGGGAGGAGTTGCGCCATCTGTTCATCGCGTGCTTCGCGACAGCGGTGCCCAATGCCATTGCGGCCATTTCTCAGTGGGTCGTAGGCACCAGTGATACGTCTCCGTCGTATCTATAATTTTTGATTGTTCCATGCCAATATTATACAACTTCCATATACTTTTGGCAACTTTTTATACTATTTTTGGGACTAACATATTGATCCAGTGCCCAGTGCCAGTTCCTGTTTGTTGCATGTTTTTTGTTTCGCAGAAAACCCATACCAAACAGAATAAAAACTGACGAAGATTTATTTTGGAATATTTATGAATTTTGGGAAGTGGAATCATCACGAGACGATGCCCGAGGGGGGCACGAGGCAGGGGGCGCGCCCCTGACCCTCGTGGGCCACCCGTAAGGCGGTTGATGCTCTACTTTGGCCGCAAGAAAGCTAATTTTTGGAAAAAATCTGGGCGAAGGTTTCAATCCAATCGGAGTTACGGATCTCCAGATAGAAAAGAAACGGTGCCAGGGAAGAATCCCATAACGCAGAAACAGAGAGAGACAGGGAGACATATCCAATCTCGAAGGGGCTCTCGCCCCTCCCACGCCATGGAGGCCAAGAACCAGAGGGGAAACCCTTCTCCCATCTAGGGAGGAGGTCAAGGAAGAAGAAGACAAAGGGGCCCCCTCTCCCCTTCTCTTCCGGTGGCACCGGAATGCTGCCGTGGCCATCATCGTCACCGCAATCTTCACCAACAACTTCACCGCCATCATCACCAAATCTTCCCCCCTCTATGCAGAGGTGTAACCTCTCTCTTACCCGCTGTAATCTCTACTTAAACATGGTGCTCAACGCTATGTATTATTTCCCAATGATGTATGACTATCTTATGATGTTTGAGTAGATCTGTTTTGTCCTATGGGTTCATTGATGATCGTGATTGGTTTGAGTTGCATGTTTTATTATTGGTGCTGTCCTATGGTGCTCTCCGTGTCGTGCAAGCGTGAGGGATACCCTCTGTAGGGTTTGCAATATGCTCATGATTTGCTTATGGTGGGTGGCGTGAGTGACAGAAGCACAGATCCGAGTAAGTTGGTTGTTTGCGTATGGGATAAAGGGGACTTGATACTTTAATGCTATGGTTGGGTTTTACCTTAATGATCTTTAGTAGTTGCGGATGCTTGCTAGAGTTCCAATCATAAGTGCATATGATCCAAGTAGAGAAAGTATGTTAGCTTATGCCTCTCCCTCAAATAAAATTGCAATAATGATTACTGTTCTAGTTATCGATTGCCTAGGGACAAATAACTTTCTTGTGACAAAAAGCTCTCTACTAAAACTAATTTAGTTGTGTCTTTATCTAAACAGCCCCTAGATTTTATTTACGCGCTCTTTATCTTCTTGCAAACCTATCCAAAAACACCTACAAAGTACTTCTAGTTTCATGCTTGTTTCCGGTAAAGCGAACGTCAAGTGTGCGTAGAGTTGTCGGTGGTCGATAGAACTTGAGGGAATATTTGTTCTACCTTTAGCTCCTCGTTGGGTTCGACACTCTTACTTATCGAAAGAGGCTACAATTGATCCCCTATACTTGTGGGTTATCAACCAGCCTCAAGCCGCCACGTCAAGCAGCTCTTCCGGTAGGTGGGGGTCACCCAGCCATGGCAAGGGGCTCTCCCAGGGCGGGAAGCGCCTGAGGTCGGCATCATCTTCGTTTCCAGGGATCACCCCAAGACTACGGTCAGCGCCGGCGCGGTCCCCATGCTTTGAACCCCCACCATAAGCAACGTTGGAGTCACCAGGACCCTCATCAACAGTGGCGCTAGCCTCAACGTCCTCTCCATGGAAGCCTTCGATCAGCCTCATGTGCCTTACGACCAGCTCGCCCCCACCAAACCCTTCTCAGGGGTGGTCGACAGCTCCACCGTTCCTCTGGGGCAGATCCGCCTCCCCGTCACCTTCGGCATGCGCTACAACTACCGCACCGAGCTCATCGACTTCGACGTCGCCCGCATCGGCCTCCCGTACAACGCCGTCCTTGGGTATCCAGCCCTTGCCAAGTTCATGGCGGCGACGCACCCAGGCTACAACGTCATCAAGATGCCTTGGAGCAGCGACATCCTTACTGTGGTGGGAGACACCAAGGATGCACTCCTGGCCCTCAAGCTTGCCTTAAAGGCCACGGCGGCCGGACGCGAAGGGCGCTCCGGAAGCCCCGGAGGCTGCACTGGCGAAGAAGATGCAATTGTTCTCTCAGGGTCGGGCCGAGAAAAAGAAAGTGCCGTGATACGTCTCCGTCGTATCTACTTTTCCTAACGCTTTTCCTCTTGTTTTGGACTCTAATTTGCATGATCTGAATGAAACTAACCCGGACTGACGCTGTTTTCAGCAGAACTACCATGGTGTTTTTTGTGTGCAGAAATAAAATTTCTCGGATTGGAACGAAGCTTTGCGAGGATTTTTTATACAATAAAAGAGAATTTCTGGAGCCAAGAACCACCGGAGGGGGGGCACCTGGGTGGGCACAACCCACCAGGGCACGCCCCCCTCCTGGCGCGTCTAGGTGGGTTGTCCCCACCTGGTAGCCCCGCAGACCCTAACTCCGACGCTATAACTTCACATTTTTGGAGAAATAAATAAGGGAGAAAGAATTATCGCATGCCACGAGACGGAGCCGCCACCACTTCCTGTTCTTCATTGGGAGGCCAGATCTGGAGTCCTTTTGGGGCTCCGGAGAGGGGGATCTTTGATCTTCGTCATCACCAACCCTTCTCCATCGCCAATTCCATGATGCTCCCCACCGGAAGTGAGTAATTCCTTTGTAGGCTCACTGGTCGGTGAGGAGTTCGATGAGATTTATCATGTAATCGAGTTAGTTTTGTTTGGGCTTGGTCCCTAGTATCCATTACGTTCTGAGATTGATGTTGCTATGACTCTGCCATGCTTAATGCTTGTTACTTTAGGCCCGGGTGCCATGATTTCAGATCTGACCGTATGTTATCACCATTATATCTATGTTCTAGATCCGATCTTGCAAGTTATAGTCACCTGCTACGTGTTATGATCCGGCAACCCGGAAGTGACAGAAGTCGGGACACTTCCCTGTGATAACCGTAGTTTGAGGAGTTCATGTATTCATGATGTGATAATGCTTTGTTCCGGTTCTCTATTAAAAGGAGGCCTTAATATCCCTTAGTTTCCATATGGACCCCGCTGCCACGGGAGGGTAGGACAAAAGATGTCATGCAAGTTCTTTCCATAAGCATGTATGCCTATTTACAGAATACAAGCCTACATTATATTTATGAACTGGAGCTATTGCCGCATCGCCCTAGTTTATGACTGTTATATGATGAATATCATCCAACGAATTCACCGATCCAATGCGTATGTATTCTCTTATCACTACAAAAAAAAGACACATCCGTGACATTTTGGGCCGAACGAATTTTTTTTCTGTCATACATATGACACTTCTATGACGATAATTGTGAAAAAACCCGGTATCATCATAGATGTGGTGGGCTCCTACTTCTATGACAAAAAATCATGACAAAAATGGGCTTTTCGTCCTGGGCGGGCCGGACACACAGCTGCATGACATTCTTTGGGCCGTCCATGACGGAAAAAACCATGGTAGAAGCGAGGGCGAGGAAAATTTCGGGGAGTTCCCAGTTACGGTCGGAGGTCGGGGGCCGAGCGATGCGCGTTTCTCTCGTACACGTACGCGCGTGTGTGCGAGGCGTTGGCTCTAACTGAACCCGAGCGCGGCGTTGGGCTCTAACTGAACCCGAGCGATTGCACTGCAGGCTACGCGTTACTGAACCCAAGCGATCGATCGATGGCTGTTAGCTGAACCCGATCGAGTGATTCCTTCGCTACTGCTGCTAAGTGAAGCTGATCGATGCTGCCTCTGGATGAACAGTGAGCGTTGCTGGGGGGGTTTGGATGAACAGTTCCCGGTGGGGGTGGATGAACAGGACCCCCGTGGTGTTGCCTCTGGATGAACAGGACCCCGATCGATCGAGCCGGTTGGGGCTGGATGAACAGGACCACCCCGTGGAGGGCAGGATGAACAGGACCACCCCGTGGAGGGCTGGATGAACAGTAGCCCGTGGAGGGGTGGTTGAACAGGAGCCCGTGGAGAGGGCTGGTTGAACAGTAGCCGGTGGAGTAGCGCGTGGTGGAGGCTGGATGAACAGGAGCCCGTGGATGAACAGTCGCAGGTGGAGGCTGGAGGAGGTCGACGGTGGATGAACAGTAGCCCGTGGAGGCGGGAGGGGGTCGATGGTGGAGATGAACAGTGTCCCGTGGAGTCCCGTTTTGCGGTACGCCACACCCCTCCCGATGAACAGGACCCCCGTTTCGACCGTAGCGCTCCAACACAAGTCTGTTTCCTCTGTTTTGCGGTAGGCCACACCCCTCCCGATCAACAGGACCCCCGTTTCTACCGTAGGAGGTCCGTTTCCTCCGTTTTGTGGTACGCCAGACCCCTCGCGATGAACAGGATCCCATTTCAAACGTGGCCGGTCGAACACAAGGCCGTTTCCTCCGTTCTGCGGTACGCCAGACCTCGTTTCCATCGGCTGTTCCGTCCAAGCCCTCCCGATGAACACGACGACGCATTCCGTTCCGACCCAGCCGGTTGGCTCCCCATGAACACGACGACGACGCTATTTCTCCGTTCCGACCCAGCCATGTACACGAGCCCTGGCCGTACGTATGCGCGAGTAGGCATTCGAGACCCTGCCCGTATGTACGTACGTGGCCGTATTTTCTTTCTTGCACACTGGCCGCTGTATGTACGTGTACATGCTACGTGCGTGCCTCTACTACGACACGTGCGCGCCTCTACATCGACCAGTATGTACGTACACGTTCGCGACCAGAATGACAATGCTACGTACGCTTCGACCAGGTGGGTCCCGATTGTCAGGCACTTCCTTGCCTGCGAAGATGTAGCTGGTGGGTCCCAGCAGTCAGGGAGGCGAATCGTTTTTTTGCCCGGACACACTTCCTTGCGTGCGAAGATGTAGCTGGTGGGTCCCAGCAGTCAGGGGGAAACGTTATTTTTGCGAAATACAGTGGCCCGTCCGGTGGGTCCCAGCTGTCAGGTGGAGGAATCATTATTTTCCGCGTAATAAGGAGGCACTTCCTTGCTGCGGCCGTGGACCCAGCTGTCAGCCTCTTCACGTACAGTCCACGTCCGATGGAAATCATTCCTTGACCACGTTGACCACGCCGCGCCGAGAGCACTAGGGCGGTGGACGACGGCGAGGCCTAGGAAGGGGACGACGGGGAGCCGGGGAAGACGCGGCAGTGGAAGCTCGCGTGGAGAGGAGTACGAGGGTTCACTAGTTCGGCTGCGGTGTGAGGCTGCCGTCGCCGCAGGGCCTGGCCAGCGGTGGGTATAGTAGGGGGCAGTGAGGCCTCCGCGGCAGCACAGCCGGCCATGGGAGGAAGGAGCATGCGGCACGACCGGCGCTGCTTTGGTCGGCTGGAGCAAGAAGACTAGAGGTTGAAGAAGCACTACGGCCGTTGGATGGACATCGTACGGTCACTGGAGCTAGAATCGTTCATATTGACTAAAGTTGACAAAGGCCCCCGTGCCAGTCAACTTAGTAGGCCCACAAGTCAGCCTCCCACCATGGTGGGTCCCAGCTAGCAGGGGGAGTATTCATTTTTTTGTGCGTAATAAGGAGGCACTTCCTTGCGTGTGAAGATATAGCTGGTGGGTCCGAGCTGTCAGTGGCGGTAACATTTTTTCGCGAAATACAGAGGCCCTTTCGGTGGTTCCCTGATGTCAGGTGGATGAATCATTATTTTGCGGGTAATAAGGAGGCATGTCCTTGCGTGCGGCCGTGGACCCAGCTGTCGGCCTCTCCACGTACAGTCCACTTCAGATGCATGTCGGTCGTTGACCACATTGACCAAGCCCCGCCGAGAGCACCAGGGCGGTGGACGACGGCGAGGCCTAGGAAGGGAACGACACGGAGGTAGGGAAGACTCGACAGTTGTTTCCCATGCGGAGGGGAGTACGACTGTACGAGGGTTTACTGGTTCGTCTGCCGTCGCCGGAGAATAACAGCAGGTGTGGGTGAGTAGAGGGATGGCTAGGCCAGCGATGGGAGTACGGTGGGGCGGTGAGGCCTGCGCGGCAGCAGAGCCGGCCGCGGGGAGGAGGGAGCAGGCAGTCCCGCCGGCGCTTGTTTGAGCGGCTGGAGTAGGAAGAGCAGAGATTGAAGAAGCACGACGACCGTTGGATGGCCATCCAACAGTCACTGCTTGTGCGTCAACCTTTTTTAGGAAAGCCTCAAATCTGTGGAAAACAGCATACAACCCATCTGCCATTATTTCTAATAATTTACAGCCCATTTGCTAATTATAAAGGTTTTTTTTTGGAGCCCATATTCTTTTTGTTAGCATTACAGCCCATATTGTGGCCACGGTTAAAAAATTATATGAAATTTTGCATATTTCGGTGCGGTCCGAACTATTTTTAATCCGGAAATTTCGACTCACATTCAAACTGATTTTAAAAATAAATGTATATGAATATAAAATCCAACAAATTCTCCACGCATAAAAATTAATGTAATTTAAAATCTCGAAATGAAAAAAAGATATTTGAAACTAATTGCCGGTTTGATGTGTTTTAAAAATGTACAACCCATTTCTCATTACTGATGGGCCATTTTCTCGGCCAGCCGAATGAAAGCTCTCCTCGTCTTGAAAGATTTGCAGCCCAACAGGCCTGACAAAGCGACTTACTTGGCAAATCACAAAAAAATTGGGCTGTGGCCGTGGACCGAGCTGTCAGCCTCTCCACGTACAGTACTCTTCTGATGGAAATCGTTCCTTGACCACGTTGACCACGCCGCGTGGAGAGCACCACGGCGGTGGACGACGGCGAGGCCTAGGAAGGGGACGACGCGGAGCCGGGGAAGACGCGGCAGTGGAAGCCCGCGCGGAGAGGAGTACGAGGGTTCACTGGTTCGGCTGCGGTGTGAGGCTGCCGTCGCCGCAGGGCCTGACCAGCGGTGGGAATAGTAGGGGGCGGTGAGGCCTCTGCGGCAGCACATCCGGCCACGGGAGGCAGGAGCATGCGGCACGACCGGCGCTGCTTTGTGCCGCTGGAGCAAGAAGACCAGAGGTTGAAGAAGCACTGCGGCCGTTGGATGAACATCGTACGGTCATTGGAGCTAGAATCGTTCATATTGACTAAGTTGACAAAGCCCTTCGTCCCCGTCAACTTAGTAGGCCCACAAGTCAGCCTCCCACCACGGTGGGTCCCAGCTAGCCGGGGGAGTATTCATTTTTTTGTGCGTAATAAGGAGGCACTTCCGATGGGTCCGAGCTGACAGCGGGGGGAACGCTTTTTTGCGAAATACGGTGGCCCGTCCGGTGGTTCCCAGCAGTCAGGGGGAAACGATTTTTTTTCGCAAAATACTGGTGGCCCGTCCGGTGGGTCCCCGCTGTCAGGTGGAGGAATAATTATTTTGCGCGTAATAAGGAGGCACTTCCTTGCTGCCGCCGTGGACCCAGCTGTCAGCCTCTCCACGTACAGTACTCTTCCGATGGAAGTCGGTCGTTGACCACGCCGCGCCGAGAGCACCAGGGCGGTGGATGATGGCGGGGCCTAGGAAGGGGACGACGAGGAGCCGGGGAAGATGCAGCAGTGGAAGCCCGCGCGGAGAGGAGTACGAGGGTTCACTGGTTCGGCTGCGGTGTGAGGCTGCCGTCGCCGCAGAATAACAGGGGGTGTGGGTGAGTGGAGGGATGGCCTGGCCAGCGGTGGGAGTAGTATGGGGGCGGTGAGGCCTCCGTGGCAGCACAGCCGGCCATGGGAGGCAGGAGCAGGCGGCACGACCGGCGCTGCTTTGGGCGGCTGGACCAAGAAGACCAGAGGTTGAAGAAGCACTACGGCCGTTGGATGGACATCGTACGGTCACTGAAGCTAGAATCATTTATATTGACTAAGTTGACAAAGCCCTTGGTACGCTCCAACTTAGTAGGCCCACAGGTCAGCATCCGAAACAGTGCGCCCCAGATGTCAGGGGGAGGAATCATTTTTTGGGCGGCCGAAGCTAAGAATATCCGAGATTGAAGAAGAAGCACGACATCCGTTGGATAGACATCCAACGGCCACTGCTGCTAGAACCGTGTGTTGACTATAATAAGTTGACAAAGCCTTGCATACGCGTCAACTTATTTTTTTAGGGGACGCGTCACTTAGTAGGCCCACAAGTGTGTGGCAGAGAACTTATAGCCCATTTGCGTTTTGTAAGAATGTACAACCCATTTTTGAATTCTAATGGAATTTACAACAGCCCATTTATAGTTTGTTCAAAGTACAGCCCATTTTCTAGCTAGAACAACGGTTAAGAATTTCAACCAACCGTTGAAGACAGAATTCAATAAAATTTCCCACATTTTGATGGGATCCGAAATATTTTTATCCCGAAATTTCTAGTCAGATTAAATATAAACTTGTATTACGTAAAAATCCAACGAAACATTGCGCGCGCAACAATGAAAATTTAAGATTTTCAAAATCCATAAATAAAATTTTATAAACTAATTTCGTGTTTGGTGCATTTTTTATAGTTACTGCCCAGTTTTTATAATTACATCCCATTTATTATTTTTTAAAGCCCATTTTCCTGTTAAGCCTAATGCATCCCTCCTAGGAAAGATTTGCAGCCCAGCGGGGCGGAGAATAACAAGTTGACCTTGCCTGGGTATTCCTCAAAAAGACGTATAGCTGGGCTAGCCATTTTCATCTTGAAAAAATTAGTATCTGGGCTGGATATCTGGCCTGGGCTAGACGGGCCACAGCCCGCCCAGTTAATACCATGCTCTCCTCTGAACAACAACGAAATCATCGCCAAGAAAAACTCTGCAGTGCTCACGCCTCAAAAACACAAATACTGCTCAAGCTGCTTGGTACCAGCTGTCGGCCGCACCTTGTGCAATTCTCTCGTTTATATTGACTACATAGGTTGATAATGGTGTGGGACCGTGATGTCAGGAAATCAGGAGAAAGCAAAAAAATATATAGTTGTACATAATAAGGAGGCACTTGCGTACGTACGGCTATGGCCCTAGTGGGTCCCTAGTGTCATCCAGTCAAAATAAAGTCATCTCCTGAATCCTCATGTTCGTTGACGGCGAGCGCAACAATTCGAAGGACAACGAAGAGGGCCTCGCGGGCCCGACGGATGGTCTGATACAGCGCCCGCTGCTCATTCAGGAAGCTAGGGTCATCGGACACCTATGAGCACCTTCGAGAAACTGAGACGGCATGAAACGGTAAGCCGCGCTTGGGAGCTCTGGTTTATTTCAAACCTGTATTAACATACAAGTGTAATTTACTCGTCATCGGAAACAACGCGTAAAATACAGGCGTAATGAAACTGAGGGCCCGAGGTCTGTAAGTAAAACCGGCGGGTTACGCGTGCAATTTGAGAGACCAGTGTATATTTTACGAGCACTGCTATATGGACGACATTACCAGATGATACATGCACGACGTGCGTATCATGCCATCCATGGGCAAGGCTGAAACAGCAGCTAACGGCTGGATTAGCAATCGTCCGAGTGTCGTTCAGCGTTTTTATCGTGTGTGAAGTACTTCCGATATTTTTACTAGTCGAAATCGACCAACCAAGCGCCTTCGCCCGAGACCATCTGCTTTAATTTACAAGCGTCAGTTTTACAAGCGGTTTTGGTTGGAAAACGACGATCCAATCACGGCCTTATATCATGATTTGGTGGAAGATCATATGGTTTCACGTCTAACCTACCCGACTTGTCGTATAGGCTATGAATGAAACATCAGACGGTGAACTTCTTAAGCACGGAAACAACAGAAGAGGATGATCTTCTTAACAAGCAAATCACTGGCATTAGATCGACAAGCAAAACAATACGAATCATTATTCTCAGGAGGCACGGTGAACAGCTCGTGATGCCGCATGCCACAACATTCCAAGCTCAACTTTGCAATCAAACACAAGGCCTGGCATTACATAGACAATATTCAGAACAAACTCTTAACACAGGAATATCTCAGTAGAGTAACTATTTACTTCTAAACTGAACACAGGAATAGGAAAAAACACTCGACGCTGCTCACAGCAAGGGCGTCCCACTCAAAACTATCAAATGCATGTCTTCTGGCTAACATCAATGAGCAAATTTTGACAAGGTTTTCCAATTCCAATATATTAAACTAACGTCTTCTTGCTAACATCAATGATTAAACTTTGACAAGCTTTTCCCATTCAAAATATGTAATGCCTATGATCGTGGAGTCCTGTCTTTGCTTCTTGTACTTGTTTGGGCACTTTTTGCCCAGGGCACTCCACGTGTTGTTAAATTGCCAATGGTCTCTGCAGACTAGTCATGTCACCGGTGTCTAATAATACTCTGTAAAGCTTCTCGGTTATTCCTTCTGTAATGTAGCGCAAACAGTGACTGCTTCTTTCTGCAAAGTGGAACGACCAACTGGACCCAGTAATGCAGTAGTTTGCCTTGCACACATTGGCTCCTTTTGTGCAGTTCAACTAAAATCGAAGTCGGAATAAAACCGAGCTTTAATTTTGATATCCCTGTAAGCAACAATAGGTATAAGGGAAAGAATTACTGAGAAATAACGATTGATGACTTGTACTCACAGAAGAAAAGCATCTACTGATCCACTTTATCTTAATGGGAAACAAAGTAGGAGTGTAGCAATTCTCCATCAGTGTGATTCATTCATATTGACTGAGACATTATCTTAACAATGCCTTGTTTCAACATGTATAAAGAACGACAAAGCAGAAAAGTACCATTCCTAAAACAATGCAACTGATTCATTTTAACAGAGACATTATCTTAACAATACCTTGGTTAAACATGTAGAAAGAACTACAAAGCAGGATAGTACCATTCCTAACAAGTGCTGTAGTTTTGAACTAAGATTCAGTAGTTAATTAATTCTGAGAGTGGCATTGCTTAATTTTACCAGCGGCATTAGATTAACGAAAAGCATAAACAGTTCCAGGGGAGAGTGGGCGCAACAACAGTATGTGCTTCCATCTACTTATAAAGGGGGTGATGCAGAGTTTGTTGTAACAAAGCTACAAGCATCATGTCTGGGTTGGTCCCATTTTTGTTCACTACTTAATGGGAAAAGACAGCAATACAATAGCTTCAATTCAACATTTATTTAAAACAGTACCAATACAAGTAGCACAACATCTCAAAGCACACTGCACAATCATGTGGATGAAGGCCTGTACTGACCTTTCATGAGACGACAACGATAAAATACGATCTCGATCTCCTTTTGTGCAGTTCCACCAAAATTAAGCAAAGTCACCAGTGTGACATTCAAGTTGAACTGCACAAAACACTCTTAAAACATAAGTGTTTCGAGTAGCGAAGCAAAATGTCGCAATAGCAACAAGTTGGATCGATAGCCCTGTTTTAACAGAGGCAAAAAGGAAACAGTTAATTGCCGATAAAGGAGGATGAAACAAACGGTGACAGAAAGAAGCATCTAACTTATCTTGGATGGAGAACAAAGTAGGACAGTAGCATTTCTAAAATGGTTGCATTGATTCATATTAACAGAGACATTCTCTTGAAACAACATTCGTTAAAAAATGTAATTTACTTTTAACAGTGGCATTGCTTCAATTTTCCGGCGGCATTCTTAGATTAACAACAGCAAAATAGCTGTATGGGACATGCCAGCACCATGTGTGTCCACACGTATAAATGGGTGATGCAGAGTATGTAGCCAAGCAGCATATATGCGCTGGTCCCATATTTGTTCTCTTTGAACCTTCTTCCTATGTGAGGGCAGCAAATCTAGTCCTGCACAAACTACCCGACCCCCCAGTTTCTTTCCCTTTTCAACAAAGAGATCGGTTCCTTACAGATGTGTGTACTGGGTTACCCCCTTTTTCCCTTTTTGACCTACAAAGCGGCTGGATAGCCAGTCTATACTACTTTCCGCCCCTCCTTTCCTCATTGAACCATGTCCTAGATTCTTGCTCCAGCCCACTGCACCCTTCTTTCCTCTTTGAACCAAGACCTAGATTCGACTAAAGATCGAAAAAGATCTACATGCAGCTAGAGCAACGACGGTTTCAAAGAAACTTATACCTTAGGGTCGTTGGGATGTGGCAAGGCGTGCGGCGGGAGGCCGGATCTGCCCACACTACGTAAGGCAGCGAGGAAGAAGGGGTCGGTGGCCCTCCCGCACAGGCGCTGGGTGAAAGAGAACAACGCAGCCGGCAGTGGATTGCCTCCCTCGCCGGAGGCGATAGAGTGAATGCTGCACCTCCTCCCCTTCCCGGTACGACGGGATACGGACGCCTCCTTCACCAGCTATGAGGGGGGAGAGAGAGACAAGAGGCCAACACAGTCTTGTTTAGATCTGGTGAAGAGAGGGTGAGAGACTGTGAATATAGCAAACCCTAGCAAATGAACGCTGAGCCTCCAGCGTGTAACATATATGGAGAGGGTGAGAGAGCGAGACGCGAGAAACTCTATCAAACAAGAGGCTATAATGGAGTAAAAAAATCTCTCCATAGCAGTGGTTTTAAATAGAATACACGCGTTCCTAGAAAAAAGAAACGAAAATTGGCGGACAATTTTTTAAGGGTCTGTCTAGGACACATCTAGATGTGACATAGTTATGTCACATCTAAGTTGATGTCCACTCTGTTTGTGGTCTATTTTTTTCCTATTTTTTGTTTCTTGTTGCTACATTATATACTTGTGGGAGCTTAGATGTGATATCCTTAAATAACATCTAGATGTGAATTAGACAAACTGATTTTCTAACGTACCAAGAAAACTCGATCAAAAACACGCGCCCGCTTCCAGGTCGCGGGAGTCGTCGCGCACACACACATAGACATAGACATGCATATCCGTGTTTATGTAAAATTCCATTTCCATCTCCATCTCCAATCATATTTGTCCATCTGGCACATTATTTACGTTGTTAATTATATACGCAGCAATATTAACGTACAACATCTCTTGTTTGCGCACGTCCAGACCGCTGCCACGGCCGGTCCTGACCAGCCCGAACCCTCTTCATCACCCGCGCATGCTTCCCGCCCGAAACGGTCAGTGCCGCATTCATGCCCGGCCAGAGCGGACGCGACCTCTCACTGGCGCCGGCATTGAAGCGGGGCGCCGGCCAAGAGAGCGTCGCCCGCGCCGCTTCCGGGTGCACGTGGCTGCTCCACGTTCAAAGGTCGCAATAGCCGGCTACAACATGCATGTAAAAAGTTCTTGGGAGTCCGTGCTACAGCTAGCTGTCCTCCCCCAACTCGTCAATCTCTTCCAGTAGTGCTAGTACTCCATGGCGCGATCCATCGACAAGCAGGCGGGAAAGTTATCGTATACTCGGTTTGCGGTGAGTGGCATGCCGAGCGACCGTGTGGGGTCGAGCCGTGGAGGAGGGTGAGACACGAACACGACAGACGTGATTTAAACGTTGGTTTTGCTCGATGACGTGATCCAACGAAACAAAACGTTGGTTTCTCTCCGTTTCCATTTTTTCTCCAGAAAAATGGAAACTTTCCACTCCATTTCCAGTCCTATTCCAAGGTTGCCCCGTTACAACATTCCATCAAATACAAAGGAAAACTAACACGCATGCTGATGCATCTCAATGATTCACAGATCATAGCCAATATTTACTTCACAACTAAAGAAAAAAGTTGTGAGAGCATGTACGAAAGAAAAACTACTGATGGGGTCACTACGACTTAAACCCTAAACCCTAAACATGATTTAATTTCCTGGCCAGGTAGAACCTGTCGAAGGAAAGACGGCTGGCACCCTCGGATCATACGATGCTTTTGTGCAGTTCCACTAAAATCGACCTGAGCATCCCTGATGGAAAAGATATTGAAGAAGTCTGATTAGAATAATAGTACTGGCACTAGTTCATGAGACATAAACTCATCGCAAGTAGAAGCCGGTAGAAGTAGAGAAAGATCGACATGGAGATGGAGCTACGACAGTGGAGCAAGCCGGCTCCAAAAGGAAGATGGACTACCTGGGACGTCGGGCTGTAGCTAGAAGGGCGGTTGGGATGCGGCATCGGCCCATACCGCGGTGACCCCCGATTGGGACGCACCGACTATGGGTTTTCTCCCTCCCCGATGTCGACCGCGTCTACGCAGAACATTGTTCCCTTCCCCCAACTGCGGGATTAGACCCATCATTCTATGCTTGTGAAGAGAGCAACCTAAGCAAGCAGGCTTGTAGCTTAGGCTCCTGCTAGTGTATATATAGTGGTTTTCTTTTTCTCTCCATATCAACCATTTTATATTGTGTACATGTCATTCAAGAGTGAAATGATGGTTGCTTCTTCCGACTAACTTACTGTGTGATTTGACTGCTCCTTAGTGGCCCCTACACATACTCCCCCTACATGTATGCAACAGTCACATGTACACATGGACGCAAAAACGCTCGCGACGCCCTAATGCATGCATGCCCGAGCACACGACGGAACACACACGGTCACGCTCAAGTGCTCAACCTACACGTGCATGCACACACATACTCAGTCAGGGTGAGCTAGTGACCGTATAAACACCGGAAAATATATATATTGAGCGCAATGAGCGTATTATGAAGTCCATTGACCGTATTTTTACAAATATACGGTGACAGATAGTGTATTTATCTCGTTTGAAATTAAGCCATATTAATCGGAGAGGAGGCAGTATGGACTAGCATTACTTTGCTGTGTCCCGTCAACTTGCCGAACGAGGAGAAGCTTGCAGGACGGGAGAAGCTTGCGCGAGGTGGCTCGCAGGACAAGGAGAAAATTTTGACTAATGGAAGCTCTCCCTCGCTCAGGCGGTGGACGTGCAACAATTAATTCAGTGTCAGATTGCCAGAAGCATACACTATACTACTAGTGCTATTATTGTTCGACTTCCCGAATAGGCGAACAGCCAAGCGCAAAGTTTACTAGTACTACTACTATAGTCTATAAAGGTACGTACTATACTAGTACTAGGAACCGGATGGAGGAGCGTCTGCACTCTTATTATAATTTTAAAATGTGATAAAGCAATCTTCAACACATTTGGTTCTCTTAGAGGGTTCTCGCATGTGATAATGGAAGTTGATTGCATGGAACACTCGCCACAATTCTCGCTTAATTCTGGCTCATATCCTGTTACAAATAGTAGCGCTCGGTAATATTTCCCTTTTTTTGTTATTCTGCATGTAAACAGGTCAGCAAACCTTGCGGCGCATCTTCGTGCAAACCGTGCTTGCTGCACTTTGAATGTGGCCGAGAGCTGGCTTGATGAAACACCTCGCTTCCTACTTTTTTTGCGGGGTACCTCGCTTCCTAGTGACCAGTGTCTTGGCTGATCATCCTAAGAATGCTTATATATGAATAATGCCCTCTCATTTACCTACAAAAAAGATTAAGCCATATTAACCGGAAAGGAGGGAGTATGGACTAGCACTACTTTTTGGTGTGTCCCGTCAACTCGCAGAACGAGGAGAAGCTTGCAGGACAAGGTGAAGCTCGCTTACGCCTTTTGACTAATGCAACCTACCCTCGGTGGACATGCATCAGTCCATTCGGTGTCAGATTGTCAGAGGCATACACTGTAGTACCCAACATGCGGAGTACCATCATTGTTCGACTTCACGAAGAGGCGAAGAGGCAAGCGCAGTAGTACAATAGTACTACTACTAGAACCGCATGGTGGAGCGTCTGTACTCTTATTTTTTATCTCTGATAAAGTACACGTTTATTCCGGAGAAGGGCGGAAAACGGCAGCCCAACATGTAATGAATGATATCGATCAACCAACCATGCTTGAATATATCTTGGCCTCTGTGCGAGCCCGTCTGCATGTTCTCTCTCCTCGTCTCTCTCAAGGAACGGCGGGTTGGCTCTTTGCCGTCAATTGAGATCGGTTTGCTCACACTCCTGTCCCACATGTCAGTGATATGCCAAGAGGAGGTGCGTTGACCGACTGGCCATACGCGTACTTGGTTTTGCACCTTCATACTACTCCGCCCTCCATCACAGTTTGCAGGGCGCGCTTCATTATGATGCATTTCTCTCAATGCATTTCCACCACCAGAGAGACTTTAGACGCGTTTGGTTTAATGCTCAATTAATTAGGGCGTGGTAACCGCAATCAAGTCCACAATTTTCTCTGCATGTACTGTACTACTCCCTCCGTTCCAAAATATAGGTCTTTGTAGAGATTTCAAATGGACTATCACATACGAATGTATATAGACATATTTTAGAGTGTAGATTCACTCATTTTGCTCCGTATGTAGTCATTTGTTGAAATCTCTAGAAAGACCTATATTTAGGAACGGAGGGAGTACTACAGAGTGGAGTAAGTGCATGCATGTGTGTACCCGGGGCGGAAGCACTGCATGCATGTGTGTACGCATTATTCCCTCTAGTAATAGACGACGTGCTATAACTACCAATGTTATTTTTCGGGCTGATCGCTAGTCGCCTTGGTCCCACAGATTTTTTTTCTTTTTTCTGAAGCGCGCTGTATAAACAGTGACGGATGGAGTAGTATGAGCGGATTCAAAGAAGAGCATATTGATGGTTGCTTCTTCAGAGAAACTTACAGTGGGAAAGGTGGGGCTTATGATTTGACTGCTCATTACTCACTATTAATGCGGCGCAACGACCGGGCTGAGTCTCCCATGCGGTTGTGCACTACCCCCTCGGTTCTTAAATATACTTCGGAGTATTTATCTTTCTAGAGATTTCAACGAGTGACTACTCAAATATTTGTCTTTTTAGAGATTTCAAATGGACTGGCACATACGGATGTATATAGACATATTTTAGAGTGTAGATTCACTCATTTTGCTCCGTATGTAGTCACTTGTTGAAATCTCTAGAAAGACGAATAGAATATTTAGGAACGGAGGGAGCACACATACGAAGCAAAATGAGTGAATCTACACTCTAAAATATGCCCGTTTGAAATTTGTAAAAAGAGAAATATTTAGGAACGAAGGAGTATATTTTTGTGCATGGCACATGGACCCGAATGATGAAGAGGCTTCTGGCAATGCTATCAAGCTTCCATCATTTGTTTACATAATTGACGTACTATACAAATAATTTTCTAGCGACATGAAATTGTACAATGGTGTGAGCTTTCAGCTTTTGTTTCACGTGTCTTGCCATCGATGCTCTTTCGGAAACAATAAAAAACTAACTTCCTTGCTAATGCATGTCAATTATTAGCAGATCAGAGCTAATAATTACATCACAACTGAAGACAGAGTTGTGAGAAGGTGTTAAATTAAAATTGATCCATGCTTTCATTGGCAGCAACGTCCCCCCAGCTCTGTCTAAATCAACAAGGCATGTTGGGAAAAAAGTAGCTGTCTGGAGCATGCAACATTCCGATCATTTTGTGCAGTTCCACTAAAATACAGCTGAGCGTCCCTGTTCCAAAGATATTAAGTGTGATTACGATAATAGAGGACTACTGATGAAACAATAAACACACAAATAGAAGCCGGTCACCTTTGCAGCCTCTCTTAAGACTAACTAGTTGGAGAAGATTAGGCTCGGAGTTTGATGAGGAGGATAGAGCAAAACCAATCTCCCTTTGTGCAGTCACACTGAAATGTAGAGACGTTGCCCATGTGACATTTTAGTACAACTGCACAAAACACTCTTAAGAAAAAAGTGATTTGTGCAGTTCACCAAAAGGTCGCAATTGCAACGAGTAGAAAGGAAACAATTACTGGCCAATAACAGTTGATGACACATGCGACGACAAAAAAGAAGCATATTCCTTGTCCTAAGGGAAGATAACAACATGGTTGTTTTTGTCTAAAACGGTGTGAGGACGAGAATGCAATATGGAAAGTACGCCGGACGAGCTACGTTTTGGGCAAAGAACTATGGAAGATCCACATGCAGCAACGTGGGAAGACGGGCAGTGGAGCAAGGCCGGAGGGGATACCTGGAGGTCGTCGGGATGTAACTCGGTGAGCTGCGGCGGGCGGAATCTGCGAGCAGGTGGCGTAGGCCCTGCCGCGCCGGAGCTTGGTCAGAGAGAACGGCGTGTACCGCAGATCGGGACGTGCTGCCTCGGCGCCGTCAAACGGAGAAACGATGCACTTCCTCCCTTTCCCCCGGCGGACGGGATGCGGCCGGATCAGTGACCAATGATGAGAGAGAGAGAGGCCACCGCACTCCCTTTCCCCCGGCGGACGGGATGCGGCCGGATCAGTGACCAACGGTGAGAGAGAGAGGCCACCGCACTCCCTTTCCCCCGGCGGACGGGATGCGGCCGGATCAGTGACCAACGGTGAGAGAGAGAGAGGCCACCGCAGCCTTGTGTGAGATACTCTGAAGAGCGACAAACCAGGCAGGCAGGCTCCATTGTATATAGTGAGCGGACTACCTTTTTCTCCATAAAAATCGTTTTATATTCTGTGTACGTGCCATTGAGCGCTATAACTTTATTTAAAAATAACGCGGCAACGCGTCAAGTCGAACTTTGTTTCGTGCACGCGTGGTACACGACCTCCCTAGGTAAACAACCGCTACAGGCGTTCAAATTAGCACGTGGGCTGCCATTTCGTAAAGAAATGAGCTCCACCGTGTACCCGCGCGGGTGTGGCTGGGCACGAAGCGTGAGTACGTGCACGGTGCACCTATTCTCTTCTTGTATACGTACACCACCTATGTGGGGTTGTGTGAGAGAGATACAGACCTAGAGAGATATAGTGTGTGGGTTCTTGAGAGTTTTTGGGGGGGGGGGGTCAATCAAAAAATGTAACATATGCAATGTGTGTGAAATAGAGTCCTGGATATAACATATATATAGGGGGCGATCCACGAGAAGAGAGTGGAGGTATCATCGGCTTGAGGTGTCCATAGAATCGAAGAGAGGGATGATGATCTCTGTGTGTGTGTGTGCGCGCGCGATCGATAAAGAGTGCCATCGAATTTGTGTGTGCCCACGTCAAAGATATAGAGTGGCTGGCCTAGTGGAACGTGAGATGGGACATGTGCAATTTGTCTCTGTGGCATGGATACCTACCTGCAGCGCTCGACTATCGGTGTGTGGTGGGGGAAGAGGGAGGCCCAATTAACTATAGAGGTACAATGGCTGGTATATGTGTGGAGGAGGAGATAGGCCTACCTCATGTATTAAGGAGATCGATCTGCCTCATGTATTAAGGGAGATCGATCGGCATCCATGCATATGTGCAGGAGAGGAATAAGGTTGGGAGAGAGACAGAGCTAGAGTGTTGGAGGGGGTGGTAGTGGAGTTGCTTCTAACAAATGGTGGGATAGGCTTGCTAGACAAACGGAGGGCACGCCCGCAATATCAATAAGAGAGGAGATGGCTGCTTGTTGTCTGTGCACGTGCGTGTGAGAGACGGGTCAGGAGGCATGCACGAATGATGAGGGGGGACGATGTGGCTGTGGTAAGCAGACGTAACTACATTGGAAGATCAATCGCCCTTTGTTAGAGAAAGGAGAGACATAACTTGTGAGGTACGTCGATCGATGGGGGGGGTAGTTAAAGTCGATGTAGGTATATGTTGGGAGATCGATCGGTATACATGCATGTGTGTGTTAGAAGCAAATGAGGCACGAGGAGAAGGATAGAGAGAGGGATGCATGTAGGAGGTGGTACGAGAGGCATACTATATCGAGGGGGGAGGAGTGTGCGAGTACGAGAACGATGAAAAGAGTGGTGGGAGTGAGGCATGGACGGTGACCAGAGAAGAGGGGAAGCTTGTGTTTGTGCTAGGCACACCTGACTAGAGAGGCATATCGGTCGATGTGTGCCGTAAAGAAGGAGCTGGGGGGGGGGCCTACACACAACGTGGGTGAATGACCTAAAGTGAAAAGACGAATTTGCGCGATGGAGCTAGAGAATGCTGAGGGAGGATGAGAGGGATGCGGGCGTGTGCATGCACAAGAGAAAGTTAGCGCTAGCTACAAAGATAAGAGGGTTGTGTGGGTGTAAAAGATGAATAGAGATCATATATACTTCATTATAAAAAGCGAATTCGGATGTTTGAAGAATTTATCATAGTGTTTCAAACCGACGCATGTGTGAATATATATAACGGTGATACACATGGTGTGGTTATGAACATGTTATACTACATTTAATATATTTTATCTCTACTCTTATAAAGAAATGGAGTTGTTGATGATGGTGTGCCTGCCATCCTGCATTATAGGCTGTCCGATTTATATCTGGCGGATAGCAAGGAAACTATGATAGTTGAAGTTGGCAACAATCATGATTGTAGATTCTTATTGAAATAGAGAAACGAATTCAAATTTAGTTCGAATTGCAGCGGTAGTATAGACATTTGGAATGCACTAAAATGTTGGTATGAGTAGGTTAGATGCATTATAGAGCAAGCAAAAAAATTTAATCGGACATAACATGGATTCATACTCCCTCCTTACATCTATATAGGGTGTAATGAGATTTTTAAGACCGCCTTTGACTATTGACAAGATTAATAGTACATGACATGCACAATGTGAAAATTATATCATTGAAAGAACCTTTTACAGACGAATTTAACGGTGTGCTTTGTGTAAGTTGCGTGTCATATATCATTGCTCTAATATTTGGTCAAAGTTAGCATCGAACGCATTAGGCCCTATATAGATGGAAGGAGGGAGTAGCTTTGAATAGCATTTGTATAGTAAAACGGGGCAAGACTCTCTCTTTGTGTGGTGCGAATAGTTTTATTTTTTTCGTTTTCTTTTTGGTTGAGGGAGGTGCGAATTGTTTTGGTACGTACAAGTACAATATTACTACACGTTAGGCTTGTCCCTAAAATTCAACCTGCGTCTTGTTATATCCCGAAAATTCAGATATCGTGCTCCCAAAACTGGCACCTTCACAACCCGCGCCTTGCTATCCCGAAATTACAACGCGCGCGAAAACTCCCTCCAGCTGCCAAATCCCGACACGCGAAATCCCCTTTCTAACCCTGAGCCGAAAGGGCCGCTAGTTCAAATCGGTGGGGGGTACTTTTGTAACACACCCTACATTTTGGACAAGCGCGTCCCTAAGTCATGCTTCACCCCCTCCCATCGCCCCCTTTTCGCCATTCGAAATCCCAGGCCGCCATAACCTCTCCGCTCCAGCCGCGAAACCCCACCCTCCTCCGTCCGCCACGTCACCGCTGCCCAGCCGGAGCCTCTTCCCCGACGACGTCGTCCACCGCAACAGCTCGACGTCCCTCGTCCACCTCCCCGGATGAGGACCCGTCGTCCATCTCGCCGTCCCGCCGGTTCAGCCGCCCCGTCCTCCACCTCCAAGGAGCTGCTCTGACGATCGCCTCGTCTATCGCGGCTGCTCCATCCCCACAGCGTCGCCTTAACCTACTCCACCAGAACCGCAGCATCCGCACCGACTCCTCGGACGAAGCCGAGGCCTACTCGGCGCCACCAAAGAGGTTGTACACTCATCGCATCGCACCTTCTCCTTAACTCGACCTCCCGGCGCCGACGGTGCTCCATCCCGCACCCCCATGGAGCGGCTACCTTGAAGTCGGCGCCACGGGCGACATCTCCACGGCGGCTCTCCCCCAGTGTGAGGCCCCTTTGGCGGCGGCGTCCATACCAGCCGGATCTGCCGCTGCTGCTCTGGCTCTCGCTCGCTCGCTCGCACTGCTGCTCCGGCTCTCGCTCGATCGCTCGCTCGCCCAGCTGCTGCTACTGGTCTCCCCCTCGCTCGTGCTGCTGCTCTGCTCCGATTAAGCCACAATTCAGTCGACTGAATCGACTTTTGGGTCAGTCGATTTTTAGGGGTTGGGGAGCTCGCCGGAGTTAAGGAAGAACCACCCGCTGCGGGGACGGGGGCTCACCGGAGAGGTAGCCCACTATCTATCTTAGGGTTCAGGGTGGGGTGGCGTGGGGCCTCGAGGGCTGGCCGGGGCGGCTGTGGCGAGTTGTTTTGGGGCGGCGAGGCGGTGCTGGGGCCGGCGGTTCGGCCGGTGGTGGCTGGCGGCTCAGGGGGGTGCAGGTTGAAGATGAACTGCAGGCCCTCCCTAAACTACATGTCAAGTGCCTCTCTGCTACCATTGCATTCAGTTTCGACAGTAGCATTCAGATTCCACAGTAAATTTCAGTTTCGACAGTTAAGTTCAGAGTCAACAGTTTTTACCTCATCTGTTGTAGTCAGGTGGTTTTTGGTGATGTTAATTTTACATCCATTTTACATCATCTGTTGGAGATGCTATTAGAATCCCACTTGAGATTGACGATGTCTGTCTTGTGCTGCTTCAGGCTTGACGTCTTACAGCTCACCGGAGCTGCTCCAACGACAGAACGATCCATCACAACAGAGCAGTGCCCTGGACGCCGTCTACAGATTCCTCAGATCTTCCTCCACTCCTCCGACAGCCACCTCTGCCTCAACTGCTTCAGCGACCAACCCAATGATGCTGAGGTCGACAGGGCTACGGCAAAGAGGTTGTACACTTGTTGCATCACTTATTACTATACATTCACGTCGATCCATTAGGGCTATTTTGGTTCAACAGAAAAACGCCGATCCACTGGTTGTTACCATCACTCTAAATTTCTGCATGCTCTCCTTACATAATCTCACCATATTTTTTTCGTATGCATGTCAGATATTGTACACAGTCATGCTGAACATGTAGAGAAAAAGAGAAGAGTTTTGCGCGACAATACAATGTCATGCAGACATCGCTCCACGGTGGGTTCAATGGCAAACCCTCCCCACCCCTCTCCAGATTGTAATTCAGAGGAAGATATCTGTTCTGAGGCGGATTCAGACACCGCTGACCACTCCTATTTACCCCCAAGGTGTTTGCTCTACCTTGGCATGATGATGTTAGTCATATCATGCATATGTTGCCTTGCAGTGCCTACTTTTGACATCATATATGTCATCTGCTTAGTTTAGACATGTTCTGTAATGCCACCTGTTTAGTTTCTATATCATATATGGGAATTATGTAGTCTCATGTCTTTTAGCCAGCCATAATATATGTGAAATGTGCAATGCCATCCTGTTTAACCAGGCATCATATATTTGAATGATATCTTGCCCATCCTTTTCTTCATTACATTTCCATTTGTCGACAATGTTTGTACATTAAACTACTCTTCCTGTGAATCAGCCATTTGGGTGGGAGATGGAAAAATCTGGAGTGAAAACATGGCCTTCAGAGCAGATAGTGCTACCTGTCGAAGCAGATCTCTTGTTGGGTCCCGATAGCTCCTCAGAGATGGATTCAGAGACAGATGACTAGTCATATCCCCCCACCGAGGTGTATGCTCTAACTTGGCACGGTTATACTGCTCATATCATGCATACGGTGTCTTGCATTGCATAGTTTAGACATCATATACACAATATTCAACACCATGTTCTTAGTTCAGACATCATATCGAATGCCCTCTGTTTAGCATATAAATCACATATGTGAATTAAATGACGCGATCCTGATTACTTAGATAACATGCATGTAGGTGAATTATGTCATGCGATCCTGTTTAGTTATTCATCATATCTTTGAATTATGTTATGCTATGCTATCCAGTTTAGATAGACAGCATATATGTGAAATTATGTCATGCTATCCGTTTTAGTTAAACAATATACATGTCAACTATTTCATGCCCTCTTTTTTCCACACTATCTATTGCATCTGTCTCTCATACAATGTCTGTACATTCAACTATGTTTCCTGTTTATCAGCCATTTGAATTGGAGCGGGTGATGCCAGTATCTAGCGGACTAAAAACACGGTCTTCAAATAAAACAGTGGTACCTCTTGGTGGAGATAGCACCCCGGTTGTACATGCACAAGAACCAGCCCTACCACACATAACCCAAACTCTCGCAAATTGTACCCCTACTGCGATGGACAGAGAACCCGCTTCACCCAATCTAACCCCAACCCCAACCGATAGTAACCCAGTTCCTGTTGACACAACACCATCTCCACCACAGAGCTCCCAAACAAGAGCAGTTAGTAAGGCAGCTCCAGTGCCCAAAGGGCCAGTACTATCACGGCGAACCCCAACTCCAGCAGTTAGTACGCCTATTCCTGTGGAGGAAGCACAACCAGCTAGTCGTAGTTTAGCATCTATCGCATTTGATGTTGTTAAATCGTATGTGCGTATCTTCCCATCTTGGAAATATTATACTGAAGATGAAGGAAAATGCCAGTTGCAGGTGTTTGTCCAGGAGTTATGTGTAAGTAATGTTATTCATGACAATTACTTTGCTTCGTCCCATACATCCTACCTTCATGATGGTTATAATACAACAAATTTTCCCATTTTTCTCTATAGAGAAGGACCGATTGGGAAACTCAGGATGAGGTAACATGTGCTAATACCTCTGCTATCTTCAAGAATGCTTGGTGGCACTATCGGAATTACCTGAAGAAAACGTACTTCACCGGCAAAGAAACTCATCAAATTCCCTTACGTTCTCCTGAGACACATTTACTGGACGATGACTGGGAACGCCTTGTTCTGTACTGGTCCTGAACCAAGAATGTGGTAAGGTCTATGAGCTCATTTTCTATTTTTAAGTATTATATTCTTGCGTCTTACTGTACTCTGTTCATGTAGAACAAGTGCCTAAACCTGAAAAACAACTGTTCTAATTTAAGCTTCCATTGCTATCATAGTTCAAAAAAGCGCTAGGCGTTAATTGTGCATTTTGCCACCGCCTTGCGCTTTACTGACCAAAGCGCATGCTTATGCGCAGTTATGCACATATTATGCGTAGTTATGCGCAATGCGTTTTGCCAACACCTAGAGCCTAGGCGCGCTTAAGTGCTCGCTTAGGCGCGCCTTTTTTAACTATGATTGCTTTGCTCTTGTATCATTGTATTTACTCATACAAACTTATTTTTAAATCGAAGGATCCAATCGAAACTCCAATGGCACAACAGGTATGTTCACGCATGTTTCTTTAACAAGTTTGCTCCTACCAATAGCTCTGTTGATTTCAATTTCAATTGTGTATACAATTGACTTTCATATCATGCACATTACTAGCATCACAATAGAGCCAATAGTGTTGTTGTACATGTAGACCCGTGGTACCCATCTGAAATCTTGTTGTGCCGTGTAGTTTCCCACGCTTTGTATTCTTTCACTGCTGCTTTGTCTTGAACTAATATGATTTGAACCGTGTCTCTATTTTGATTTGGCAAGACAATGCAGTGACCATAGGACATAGATATATGTTTGTTTGATGCTTTTATTATGTACTAGTACTTGGCAATAGAAGAGTTGGTAGTTTAATCCTGTCCACCTTACTAATGAACTGGTTCGCCGAAATGAGTTTCATATACTAGTACATGCTAAACTTGTTAGGAGTCTGCTTGTTTCTTCTTTTAGAATGCTGACAGAATATTGGGGAAGAGTGCCTTATTAAGCAATGGTAAAGGAAGTTATGCAGATAAGGTTCAGGATAGTGACACATCCTTGTTGGTCTCCAACAAAGCTGATAAAACAGCTAAGGAAGACTATCTTGAAGACAGTGAGACAACCCCAAAGTCCTGTCTTGGTTTAGTGTTCGAGTTACTGGTCACTACCGCTTGCACAAGCTATTCAAACTCACTGTCTGAATCAGTTCGGTTTCTTGAGTCTCAACTACAAGCTGAAAGACATCGATCAGCTGTGCTGCGACAAGAAGCGGAACGACTGCGGAAGTCCCTGGAGCATTCAGATGCATACTTTCTGGTGCAACAGCAAGCGTTGGAGGATTTTAGCTCCAAACAGGACAAACCTAATCAGCTTGCTAAGCTTATTGCCAGCATGGTGGATACCCAGGATAACGTTTCTTGAGCTCTTTTGAGGTTGTTTCAGTTATGCTCTTGTTTTGCTGCCGCATTTATTTGCACTGGTGGCCAATTTTGAGGCCAGTGTATGTAATGTGATGCTTTGTTCCCTATTTGCACTGGTGGCGAACTTTGATGCCCAGTGGATGTAATATGTGTAATAGTGGTAATAGGCTAGCGTTAATTACCTGCTTATTTATTTCCTTATTGTCTTGTTTAGTTGTTTGCTTGTAGTCATTGCAGTTCTTTTTCTGTTTTTTTTCTAGTGGCCACAATAGCCTATTTTTTGTAACTAGGCCAAAATAATCGTGGCAACACATGGGCTGTTGTAACCATGGGCCTCCTGCAGGCCGTATGATCCATGGGCCTTCGTCCGGCCATAGGATCCCTCGGCCTTCTATACGGGCCTTAGGGTCCATGGGCCTTCTACGGGCCGTACGATCCATGGGCCTTCTACGGGCCGTACTATCCATGGGCCTCATACGGGCCGTAGGATCCGTGGGCCTTCTACGGGGCGTATCATCATTTCGCCAATCATGGGCCGTACTATTCATGGACCATAACGGGCCGTTAATAGGCCATATTTGATAACTCTATGAAAACAGCCCAACGGGTTCTTTTGACATGAAAATGGCCCAACGTATTAACGGTCCGCAAACGGGCCGACTGTAACGACGGGCTGAATTTGGCCCACAAGCAGAAAATGACAGTAACGGGCCGTATGTAACCGAATGCTGCAAATGAGCCCAAGAATCAATGGGCCCTGAGAAGGCCGAAAGATAACTTGGGCTGGCAACGGGCCGTTAATGGGTATAAAGTGATACACTGTTCATTACGGGCCAGTTTCACCACGGGCCGTTAATGGGCCAAGAGTTACAAAGGTCCTCATATGGGCCGAAAGAAGTCATGGGCCACACATGGGCCGGAAGTTAAAACGGGCTGAATCATATTGGACGGCCCAGATGATGCTACTGGGCCTAATTCGGATAGGGCGTAACGGGCCCTGGGTTAGCGAGCTGTAAATGGGCTATATGCGAACATGCCGTTAACAGGCTTTCCGTGGGCCGGCCCGCCACCATTTGACCAAGTCAAACGGGCCGGCCTTTTCACAGGAATGGGCCTCTGTTGGGCCATGCCACGTGTCGCCGTATCATAGGCGCCTTCAGTCCAATGAGCGGATGACATCTGTCCCAACGGTGCGCCGACACGTGTTTCCTCCAGCCAATGATGATTTTACATGTGGAAAATCCCCATTGGTCAGGGCTGTTAACGGGTTATCGGATCCAAAACCCGACCCGATAGCTTAACGGCATTCCGTTACGGTGGATGCCACGTGTCGGTCACCCTTGACGAAGGCACTTCCGTGTCGTGCGATTTATCGTCATGGAAGTGGACACTTCCGTGATGATAATTTTGGTAATGTCATGGAACACTTCTACGACATCACATGTATGACTATCTTGATTCTGTCATAAATTTGTCATGGATGTACATGCATGACAAAAAACGCGACCTACTGTGACGAACACGTTTCATCACGGAAGTGTATTTTTTGTAGTGTATATTGTTCTTGCTAAGTTATTATTGCTATCGTTACTGTTACCCTTGCTACAAAATCATTGCTATCACTGTTACTGTTACTATTGCTGTTGCTACTACTATTAAAACTATCATACTACTTTGCTACTAATCATTTTGCCGCAGATAATTAATCTCCAGGTGTGGTTGAATTGACAACTCAACTGCTAATACTTGCAAATATTCTTTGGTCCCGCTTATGTCGAATCAATAAATTTGGGTTGAATACTCTACCCTCGAAAACTGTTGCGATCCCCTATACTTGTGGGTTATCAAGACTTTTTTCTGGCGCCGTTGCCAGGGAGCATAGCTTTATCTGTTGAGTCACTTGGGATTATTATAAAATTATCACTATGAAGAATCTGAAGGATGCTAAGACTAAGATTTTTCCCTCTAAGACGAGGGGAGGTAAGGAACTGCCATCCAGCTCCGCTTTAGATTCACCTTCTGTTATAAGTTGACTTGCAACACCACGACATGCTATTAATTCTAATATGTCGCAAATCATTAGTGTTGCTACTTCTGCTATGAATGATACTCATGATGATGCTAGTACCCTGCTTGATGATAATGTGCCACTAGGTGAATTTCTTGATGAACAACTGGCTAGAACTAAAGCTCTTGAGAATGCTGAAACTGATGAAAATATTGGAACTGATGAAGAGCTTGAAACTAAAAATCTTGAAACACCTATTAGATCTAGTTCTCCTAGATATGAATTGCCTAAGATACTGGAAGGTTATGTTATGGATGAGGAGACAACTAGAGACTTTCTTGCTTGCAATGATAGGTATGTTCTTAAGAAATTATTATGCAAACTGAAAGAAAAATCTTTGAATGCTAGAATGAATTGTGATCCTAAGTTTGCTACTTCACCTATCTTTGGTCATGATAAGGATTATGAATTCTCTGTCGACCCAGAATTAATTACTTTGGTTGAATCTGATCCTTTCCATGGTTATGAAACTGAAACTGTAGTGGCACACCTTACTAAGTTGAATGACATAGCCACCACTGGTACGCGTCGGTCCTAAACAAACGGTTTTTAACCCCTTTCCGCGACGCCATTTGGAACTGTCGCCAAGTGAGTGTGGGCTATAGGGGGGGTCCTTCCCACACGACCCATAAACCATTGGGGATATGCCCTCCTGGCACGCACACTCGGCAAAATGAGGTCGTGTGCGACCGGCGAGCACTCAAATACAGAAATACATACAGTAGTGCTAAAAATACAATTATATAGGCGAAATCATTTCTGGACGTAAGTACATTCCACACAGTCAGTCACCACTAAACGTTTCCGTTCGTATATACATCCCACACAGTCACTACAAGGAAAACGTTTGCGCAAGGTGGCGTAACGCAAACAGTTTTGAAGAGAATGTCGTGTGTGATTGTTCATTGATGCAACACGGTTTATTCCTAGAAACTGTGTGCATTGCCTGAGGTCATCGCCCATGGTGTTTTCTCATTAACTATTTGCAATAGGAAAACCCAACTAGCAAACTAAATGGCCAATTAGCGGGCTAATTTCCCTATTATTAATAATCCATTTACTATTCTAAGTGACATTCATATTAAGCACATAATATATTCCATTTCCATATTAAGGAAGCAAGATTTCCCAATTGAAATACATCGGAGTACAACATGATATAGCTTCGGCACTCAGCTACCCCATTACACAACTGCACCAGCAGCAAGTTTCACATGCAACATCTAGAACCTTTTGAAATTAGCATCATAGATGGTACATAGAGAGATGCATCTCATCTGGAAAACTGCTGAAGCGGAAGGCGAATATTGAGCCTTCATTGATGGTGAAGGTCTTTGCAACTTTAGGCCAGTGCCTGTGGATGATTGACCGTCCATCATTCGACCTCTTTAGGAACACTTTAATATTGAACTGTGGGTGTTGTATGAAAACTTTCCTCGCCTCCTGACCACAGAGGTGATTTGAGAGGTAATCATTAGTGAACCTTGAAAACAAGGATGTGCATAAATATCTTCTCTATATTGGAAACGGGGCAAAGGAATAAAAAAAGGCAAGGTATAATAGTTAGTACCATCTTGTAAACCTCAGTGCTTCCCATTGTTTCCCTGCAACACATATAAGGGAGTTAGTCATCACGTTAAGTAAGGGTTCGCATGCTATCAGCAAAATATGTTGATGAAAAATAAGCACATTGCAGATTCATCAGAATAATTCAAGCCACATGATACATCTCCATAGAATCTACTTTTCCAAACACTTTTGCCCTTGTTTTGGACTCTAACTTGCATGATTTGAATGGAACTAACCCGGACTGACGCTGTTTTCAGCAGAATTGCCATGGTGTTATTTTTGTGCAGAAATAAAAGTTCTCGGAATGGCCTGAAACTTCACGGAGATTATTTTTGGAATTTATAAAAAACACTGGCGAAAGAATCAACAGCAGGGGCGCACACCTTTCCACGAGGGTGGGGGCGCGCCCCCCTGTCTCATGGGCCCCCTGAGGCTCCACCGACCTCAACTCCAACTCTATATATTCACGTTCGGGGAGAAAAAAATCAGAGAGAAGGATTCATCGCGTTTTACGATAAGGAGCCGCCGCCAAGCCCTAATCTCTGTCGGGAGGGCTGATTTGGAGTCCGTTCGGGGCTCCGGAGAAGGGAATCCATCGTCGTCGTCATCATCAACCTTCCTCCATCACCAATTTCATGATGCTCACCACCGTGCGTGAGTAATTCCATCATAGGCTTGCTGGACGGTGATGGGTTGGATGCGATTTATCATGTAATCGAGTTAGTTTTGTTAGGGTTTGATCCCTAGTATCCATTATGTTCTGAGATTGATGTTGCTATGACTTCGCTATGCTTAATGCTTGTCACTAGGGCCTGAGTGCCATGATTTCAGATCTGAACCTATTATGTTTTCATGAATATATGTGAGTTCTTGATCCTATCTGGCAAGTCAATAGTCACCTACTATGTGTTATGATCCGCAACCCCGAAGTGACAATAATCGGGACCACTCCCGGTGATGACCGTAGTTTCAGGAGTTCATGTATTCACTAAGTGTTAATGCTTTGGTCCAGTACTCTATTAAAAGGAGGCCTTAATATCCCTTACTTTCCAATACGACCCCGCTGCCATGGAGGGTAGGACAAAAGATGTCATGCAATTTCTTTTCCATAATCACGTATGACTATATTCGTAATACATGCCTACATTACATTGATGAACTGGAGCTAGTTCTGTGTACCCTATGTTATAACTATTGCATGAGGAATCGCATCCGGCATAATTCTCCATCACCGATCCAATGCCTACGAGCTTTTCATATTGTTCTTCGCTTATTTACTTTACCGTTGCCACTGTTACAATTACTACAAAACTATTACTGTTACTTTTGCCACCGTTACCGTTACTTCCATACTACTTTGCTACTAAATACTTTGCTGCAGATACTAAGTTATCCAGGTGTGGTTGAATTAACAACTCAACTGCTAATACTTAATAATATTCTTTGGCTCCCCTTGTGTCAAATCAATAAATTTGGGTGGAATACTCTACCCTCGAAAACTGTTGCGATCCCCTATACTTGTGGGTTATCACCACATGGAAAACCCATTTATCCAAACCAAGCATGATTAAGAACTAGGAAATATAGCACTTGTATATGTTTCTCATGTGTTAAGTGCAGCCAAATTCGATTTATTCCTCACATGGTAACAATAACATAATGCAGCCACAACAATTGAACATCGCATTGCAGAATTGAACCAAGGAGTTAACTAAACACCACAACAAATGAACCAAACGTTAACTCGGCACCACATTGCACAATATAACATACTCCTAATAGAAGATCAGCCAGTTAACCAAACAAAGCATGCTTAACAACTTGGAAATCTAGCAATTGTATTTATTTATCATGTATTTAGTACAACCAAATTCGATTTATTCCTCACATGGTATACAATAACAAAATGCAGCCACAACAATTGAACATCGCATTGCAGAATTGAACCAAGCAGTTAACTAAACACCACAACAAATGAACCAAACGTTAACTGAGCACCACATTGCACAATATAACATACTCCTAATAAAAGATCAGACAGTTAACCAAACCAAGCATGCTTAACAACTTGGAAATATAGCAATTGTATTTGTTTCTCATGTATTTAGTACAACCAAATTCGATTTATTCCTCACATGGTATAAAATAAGAGAATGCAGCCACAACAATTGAACATTGCTTTGCAGAATTGAACCAAGCAGTTAACTAAACACCACAACAAGTGAACTGAAAGTGCTAGTTATCGACTAGAGGGGGGGTGAATAGGCGATTTTTACGAAAGTCTTCAAAACCTGAGAGTTTCGAAGACAAACAATAGAAATGACCCTATTGATATGCAGCGGAAGGTAAACTACACTAAGCAAGCCATAGTCAAGTATGCAATGAAGTGAAAGCACGAAGAGTAGTAGCAGCTAGGTAGTAAGGATCAGGATGGAAGATGGTATGAAGCCAAACAACGATAGTAGTCACAGAGTGAAGACAAATAGGTGAAGCAAACAGGCAATGACTTCACGAAGACAAACTGTAAGTAAAGAGAGGGAGAGGATAGAACCAGTCACTTGTGAGGACACAGGATTTGTTGGACCAGTTCCAGTTGCTGTGACAACTGTACGTCTGGTTAGGGAGGCTGAGATTCAACTCAGAAGACCGCGTCTTCACCTTATTCCCCTTGAGCTAAGGACACCCAGTCCTCGCCGAATCACTCTGGTAAGTCTTCAAGGTAGACTTCCAAACCTTCACAGACTTCGTTCACCGGCGATCCACAATGACTCTTGGATGCTCAGAACGCGACGCCTAACCGGCTGGAGGATTCACAGTCCTCAAGTGTAACAAGTCTTCAGGTCACGCGGACAGAAAGACTTCAGTGATGCCTAACACTCTTTGGCTCTGGGTGTTTGGGCTTTGTCCTCGCAAGGATTTCTCTCTCTCAAAAGCTTCGGAGGTGGGTTGCTCTCAAACGACAAAAGCCGTGCACTAACTCTGAGCAGCCACCAATTTATGGTGTAGGGGGTGGGCTATTTATAGCCACTAGGCAACCCGACCTGATTTGTCCGAAATGACCCTGGGTCACTAAGGAACTGACACGTGTTCCAACGGTCAGATTTCAAACACACGCGGCAGCTTGACTTGGGCTACAAGTAAAGCTGACTCATCCAGCTCTGGATAAGATTTGCTCTCATTGTCTTCGCTCGAAGACATAGGATTTGGTTGAGCATCACTTCAGTCACTCTGACTTTGTTCACTGGGACCCCACTTAACAGTACGGTGGTTCCTATGACTCAACAAAGAAGAAAAGGAAACAACGAAACAACTAAGTCTTCGCGCTCCATAGTCTTCACGCAATGTCTTCTCTTGTCATAGTCTTCAATGTGAATATCTTCACATACCACCATTGCCTTCAATGTCTTCATACATTTTTAGGGGTCATCTCCGGTAGGTAAACCGAATCAATGAGGGACTACTACCTGTGTTATCCTGCAATTCTCACAAACACATTAGTCCCTCAACCAGGTTTGTCGTCAATACTCCAAAACCAACTAGGGGTGGCACTAGATGCACTTACAATCTCCCCCTTTTTGGTGATTGATGACAAACTGATTGAAGTTTTCAACGGGGATAAAAGTATGTGAAATTGTAAAGGATTTAGGTATTGTCTTCATAAGTAGCAAAAGGCTCCCCCTGAAGATGTGCATATAAGTAATTTGCTTTTGGAATGCAAATGCACATGGCAGGTTGTACTTGTGGAGATCCTCTTCAACTTATGAAGACAATTCATCATGCATGATTTGATATAACGAAGATAATGATATGCATAATGAAAAATGGACGTCTGCAATATGACTTCGTGCGGGATTTATCATCGCACATGCGGAATTTATCATCGCATCACAGAATAGCAAACAAGTAGCAGACGACCATCAAGTTTAAGTGTTACAACTCAAAGAACCAAATGTATCAAAAGCGAGAGTTGTAAACACTAGGCAAAATATAAAGCAACCGCCCATTTGGACCCGCTTGAAGACTATCAACTCATATGCTTCTCCCCCTTTTGTCAGTAAGGACCAAAAAGGTTTGAAGACATAGAGCCTCTACTCGTTCCCAGAAGGAGTAGGAGAAGATGCAGGGTCGGCGTCGGGGTTTGGCGGTGCAGAAGAACTTGGAGCAGTGTCGATACGCGCTGAAGTTGGAGGTGGTGAAGTAGCATCATCTTGATCATCTATCACTCTGGCATTCACCGTTGCAGCGGAGGAGGAATAATCAGAGTCTTCAAGAGACGGAGTTCGACGCAAGACAACATTCCTTGGAGGAGTGGAGTCAAACTTGAATCTTTCAGTCAAGCCATCATCTTGAAGATCCGCTTCAGCACTCAGCAATGTCAAACTCTTCCATGACCTCCGACAGGTTTCATGTGTAACAAAGGCATTCTTGGTGGCAAGATTGCGAATGCGATTGACTTCCACCAAGAGGCTTTGCATCTGCCGCTTCAGCCAGTAGTGATGCTTATCCTGTTTCTGATGCAGGGCAACGAGAAGTTCTCGGTCATTGAGAACACGAGATCGCTTCCGAGGCCTTTGAGCAATAGTGCTTTCAGTGGCTTCAGTTTGAGCACGGTGAGGTAAGCGTGTATTGCCAGCCAAAGGATAAACACGAGTGACTGCCTGGACTCCTTCAATGGGTTGCGTGAAGCTTTGGTGATCAGCATTGTGAAGACAAACAGGCTCCTTGGCAGGCTCTGGGTATATGGCTTCAACTGACATATCAACCTCTGGCAGAAAGATCAGATGGTTGCGAGCAGAGGGCTGATAGTTGACAGCTGAATGTAGCTTGATGAGGCGCATGACCCATGGAGCGTAGAACTTCAGTCCAAAGAGATCAGAGCCTGATGCAGCCAACTGCCTGATAAAGAAGTCTTGAGCATTGAAGCTGATGCCGTTGAAGATATAAAAGACCAAAGTCTTCATTGCTCCTTCAAGTTTTGCTGCTGAAGAATGTCCTTTGACAGGCCATAGAGTTCGCCTGATGATATGATAAATAGTGCGGGGCAGATACTCTAGGTCTTCGACAAAGAACTCCTTTGGGTAATCAGCGTCATGTGGCAAGGCTTCATCATGCTCAGCATTTGGCTCATGTTGGGCTCTGGCTTCTGAAAGATGCTCTCCAAAGCATTGCGGTGAAGCTGACAACCAGGTTCATATAGTTCACCTGGAGTGGGCAGACCAGTGAGCTCAATAATGTCAAAAGCTTTAGCTTCATGGTGTACGTTGCCTGTCATCCACTCAAGGACCCATGTCTTCGGATCCCTGTTGTAGCCGCGAATGTGGAGGGTGGCATAGAATTGCAGCAGAAGCTCTTCATTCCAATGCTCCTTATCAGTCACAAAATTCAGCAATCCAGCATCACGGAAGCAGTCAAGGGCTTCTTCAAGGCATGGCAGTCCAGCAATGGCTTCACAGTCAAGACGCATATGAGGGAAGATGCGCCCTTGATCATAAAGAACACAAGAATAATAACTGCGCTGCTGATAGCTCCAGAACCGATCTAATGAAATCCTTGGCTTGGAATAGGGGTTCTTGGCGCTATCAAAGAAAGTGTTGTGCGCAATGAAGCCATTTGCATTGAAGGACCCTGGTGAAGTGGCAGTACCTGGAAACCTGGGCAATCTTGGCTTTGGCTTCTGGACCTGAGGCCTGTGCTCGACATGATAATCAAATTGCGGACCAGCAGCAGGAGGAGGAACCAGAATAGGCCATCTGACAGTGACCAGCTGACCATAGTTGTATGCTTGCTCAATAGTATGTGGCCTGGGAGGCGGTACAGGAGCAGTGGCAGTGGCAGTGACTTCAGGCTGCAGATTTGCATCAGGTGCAGCATTGACTTCAGGTGCTATCACTTCGGGCACCACATTGACTTCAGGCGCCACATTAGCTTCAGCCATGACAACGTCATTGGCTTCAGTGTTGGTGTTGGTGGTCGCCTCAATGTTGTTAACCTCCACTTGAGTAGCTGGAGGGTCAGACACGTTCTCCTCGAGAACAACTTGGTTGGTTGGGGGTGTAGCAACACGTTCTTCTTCTTCTCTTGGTTCTTCTTGGTCATCGGCTGACACAGCTGAAATATCTTCAGCCATCTTGGCTTCAGTCTCGGGGTTGTTCACAGTTGGAGAGGCTTCAGGAAAGACTTGGCGTGAAACGGATTGGCGCTCTTCTCCTTCTGGAACACTTGACAGAGTGACCTGTGGCCTTGGTCCTTTGCGAAGCCTGCGAAACGCTGGCGACGCTTGTGGAGATGGAGTTGGTTGGGCCACAAAGTCTTCATCTTCAATCACCGGAGTGGTGACTTGAGTTGGGGGAGTAACTGGTGTTTCTGCTTGACGAGGGGAGTCTTGTGGGTGATCAGCCCATGAGTCATCCTGAGCAATTGGTGTCAATGGACGACCAATGCTGATGAGTTTGTTGTTCGTGAGAACAGGCGATGATACCACATTGTGCTCGATCTGAGGAAGGACTTCATCATCGTCAACATTGTCTTGATGACCAATGTCTTCAGCTGCGATGGGGTCAACGGCTGGAATGTCTTCAGCTTTAGGAGCCTCTGGGGAAGCAGGCTCATGAACTATCAAATGACGTTCTTGTTGTGCAGATGGAGGACGAGCAACAGAAATTGGCTCGACGACAAGGAGCTCTCTGGGAGCAGCCCGATCTCTCTTCTTGGTCTTGCGCTTCTTGGTGGGTGGAGCGTCATCAGTGGTGTTATTGGTCTTGCGCTTTCTAGCTTTGGCTTCAGCTGCCCTTGTCTTCTGAAGCTCTGAAGCCACTGTGGGGACCTTAGGCTTCACGCCTGTCATACTAGCAGGGAAGACAATGTGAGGATCTTCCCGCCTGGATGGTTCAGCTTGGTCCACATCAGGCTTCTTCTTCTGCTTGGCAACCATCTTAGGGTCGATGCCAGGACGCCCAAGTGCCTTGCGCTTCTAACCTTCATTGTAAGCTTGAACACACTTGGCAGCGAGAATCTTCATGCACTCACGAGAACCTTTGGCTTCTTCACGTTTCTTGTGAAACGCTTCCTTGAGCTCATGCAGCATGACCTTGAAGTTTTGGACGTCTGCCACGCTGAGCTTGGCCATGTGCTTCTTGAACTGAGCCTTTTCATAATCGATCTTATGCTTCAGCTCAACAATTTTCTGAGCAAGAGCCAGCTCAGGAGCAATGGCTCCATGGAAGGAGACGCTTAGGCCAATGGGAAGTTGTAGATCTTCAAAGCTGAGATTGGGGGTGTCAAACCACTCATCAATGAAGTTGTTCAATACTTCCACATCAAAGAGAGGCAAATCATTGAAGATTTCCGCCTCTTGCTTGCTCTTTATCAGCTGCTCAAGAGCGTCATCAGCAAGATTGTCGTCACTTGATCAATGGCGTCATTCTCATTCCTCAGAACAGCAGCAGGGGTCAGAGCTGGACCAGTGGTGTGCATAGGCTTCTTTTTCTTCTTCTCAGACTTGGAGATGCGTGAGAGATCTTCAGACTGCACACTTGGTGCAGGAGGAGCAGTGGCCAGAGGTTTCGCTCGCGAAGCTTTTGGTGCAGTGGAAGGCTTCGAAGCCTTGGGTTTCTTCAGCTTCTTTGGCTTCGGTGGTGCAGGCGCTTCGTCAGAATTAGCGTCATCTGCAGGTTCATCCACGGCTGTCCCTTGAACCATAATATGAGTGATGAGACCTTCTAGGTTGTAGAAGGGCCCAACAAGATTGGGTTCAGCTTCGCGTGTGCCATCGGCACGAGGAGCAGAGGGACCGGGGTTGAAGTCTAATCCCGCGACTTCTTGTTTTCTTTGGCCGAGTTCTTGGCAAACTGGAAGTTGCGCTTGAACAGATTGTCGTCACGACACCATAGCAATGAAGATGGGTCGGCATCTGCAGGCTGTGGTCCACGGACCATGCAAGGGTAGAAGCCTTGTTCAATGGCTTCAGCTCTGGACCTGGGTGGAAGATTTTTGTACAAGATGTCTCCCCAGGGTCGCTTGATGGCATTCTTCTCAGCATATTCCTGGGTCACGAACCTGTACTTGTACCATTGTTCTGCCCAATATCTCCGAATCCATTGGATTCGGGTTTTTCGCTGATTGTAGTCCTCCTCTGGATCTGTCTTGTACAGCTCATAGAGGTCAGGAGGCAAATCTCTTGATGTGTTCCCACGGCGCTGTCTGCCACCCTTCCTTGCAGACTTCTCTGTTGCCATGAGGTTCAGACTGAATGGCTTCAACACTGTCAAAGGCTTCCGTCTGCTGGTCAGACAGGAACTGGCTTCGGGAGAGTTGATGTGATGCTGTAAGAATTCTGCAAATGAATGCAGACTATGAGAACCAAGGGATTCTCCCACGGACATGTACCTGTGACAGCATTAGAGATGCGAGGGAAGGGGAAGAGGTCATATGCATTCTCAGAAGATTTTGAAGATAAATCAGTTTAGAAGACATTGACCTCATAGCGCGAAGACATTCACTTATATGTTGAGAGTTGGTTCCAGATTTGTACGAATCCAAGAATAAGTACAAGTGAGGAATCTAACTACGTGTGAAGCATAAGTGAATATACTAGGCATCATATGAGATGCAGACAGGATAGATCCAAATTTGTGGAGGCAGAAACCACTTTTGGTAGAAAGGATGAATCTATAGGATCAAAAAGACGGTAAAAAGAGGGTTTTAATTTACCACACGATGAACTGCTAGACGGAGTAGAAGATGAGGCCGAGCAGTTCGATCTTCCGTGCCCTAACTTGGCGACGGAGGACACCTACGGCGGCGGCAGAGAAGACGATGTCCGCGGCCGGCGTGAAGACGGCGTCGGAGAGGTCGCGGCAGCTAAGCGCTTCGTCGCCGGCGTCGTCGAGAGCTAGCGGTGGCGCTAGGGTTTGTCGAGGTGGAGAGGTGGAAGAAAGATTTTGACCACGATTGGATGTGTATTTATAGGGAAAGGGATGACACAGTGCAATTACGCAGGTGCCCCTGGCGGTTCACATCTGAGGGACACGTGGCGAACATGCAACACATTGGGAGTTGTCCCACGTTCCCACGCCCGCCTGGACTGTCGGATGGTCGTTCCGGCTTCTCCGGGTTTCAGGCAATAAGAATTGAACATTTAAAACAGATTTAATGTTTGTCTCTGTATCTTCTGCTGACAAGGACGCAGAGAAGACATTCGACAGTTTCAACAGAATGCATATGATTTGGATAGATAGAGTTTGAGGTAGAAAGCATAGAGAGGTTAGGGTCCGATCACATTCACTTAGTTCAAAAGATTCAAACGAGAAGACATAGCTATAAGTGAATGCTGTAGAGGACAGAACACTAATATATGTATATATCAGAATACAACCAAATCAACATAGTGAAGATAATCATGAAGACATGTTGAAATTGAAGACAAACCAAATGCGAAGACATAGCAAATGTAACGCCATGAGAAAAACACTTCAAACAGAAGAATTTGGTGGTGGCGTTACCCACCGTATAGGAAGTATTAGACCCAGACACGGCGCACAATTATCGTGGCGCTCCGAAGTCAAATTCCGCGTTAATGTATTCACACTTAGAATGTAAGTCTTCATTGATTGAAGATATACTTTACTTCGTGTGTTGCACATCTAAGTCATCAACATGCATAAGTGTTAGGATGTGTGCCTGATCACAGGAACATTTGAGGATTCCAAGATATTTAGCTCACACCGCAACTTGCAAAACCTTTTCTCATCCAAGGGCTTTGTGAAGATATCTGCCAGTTGCTCTTCAGTGTTGACGTGTATGATATCAATATCTTCCTTCATGACATGATCTCTGAGAAAGTGATGACGAATTTCAATGTGCTTTGTCTTCGAGTGCTGAACTGGGTTGTTGGCAATCTTGATGGCGCTTTCGTTGTCGCAGTAGAGTGGTACTTGTTTCAGATGGATGCCATAGTCCTTGAGTGTTTGCTTCATCCATAGAAGCTGAGCGCAGCAAGATCCAGCAGCAATGTATTCAGATTCAGCAGTGGAGAGTGATACACAGTTCTGCTTCTTTGAAGACCAACAGACAAGTGATCGTCCCAGAAAGTGACATGTGCCTGATGTAGACTTGCGATCCACCTTGTCACCAGCATAATCAGCATCCGAGAATCCAACTAGATCAAATTCTGAGCCCTTTGGATACCATAATCCTAATGTTGGGGTGTAAGCCAAATATCGAAGAATTCGCTTCACAGCTAAGTGATGCGATTCCTTTGGTGCCGCTTGGAATCGAGCACACATGCAAACACTAAGCATAATATCTGGCCCAGATGCACATAAATAAAGTAAAGAACCAATCATGGAGCGGTATACCTTTTGATCGACCTCTTTACCATTGGCGTCAGGACCCAGATGACTCTTGGTTGGCACTGGCGTCGTGTAACCTTTGCAGTCTTGCATTCCAAACTTCTTCAGGCAATCTTTGAGGTATTTCTCTTGAGATATGAAGATGCCATTGCTTTGCTGACAAATTTGAAGACCAAGGAAGAACTTCAGCTCACCCATCATGGACATCTGATATTGCTCTTGCATCATGTGTCCAAACTCATCACTGTATTTCTGGTTGGTGTAGCCGAAGATAATGTCATCCACATATATTTGGCACACAAACAGTTCACCATCATATGTCTTCGTGAAGAGTGTGGGATCCAGGGAACCAAGTTTTAAGCCTTTGCTCTTCAGGAAGTCTTTGAGTGTGTCATACCAAGCGCGAGGGGCTTGTTTGAGGCCATATAGTGCCTTGTTTAGCTTGTACACCATATCAGGATGTTTTGGATCTTCAAAGCCAGGAGGTTGTGCAACATACACTTCTTCTTGAATCTTGCCGTTGAGAAATGCACTCTTCACATCCATTTGATACAGCAAGATGTTGTGATCGTTTGCATAGGCTAGCAATATGCAAATAGCTTCAAGCCTAGCCATAGGAGCAAATTTTTCATCGAAGTCAATCCCTTCAACTTGAGTGTATCCTTGAGCAACAAGACGAGCCTTGTTTCTGACAACTTGGCCATGCTCGTCTTTTTTGTTGCGATATATCCATTTTGTGCCTATTATGTTGTGCTTGCGGGGGTCAGGACGCTTGACAAGTTCCCAGACATTGTTTAGCTTGAACCGTTGAAGCTCTTCTTGCATAGCTTGAATCCATTCTGGTTCCATGAAGGCTTCAACAACTTTCTTGGGTTCAGATATTGAGACAAAAGCAAATTGCCCACAGAAATTTGCTAACTGTGTTGCTCTTGAACGAGTGAGTGGACCAGGCGCATTGATGCTATCAATTATATTCTCAATCTGTACTTCATTTGCAACACGAGGATGAACTGGACGAAAATTTTGCTCTTGCTGATCATTGTCATCGTTGGGAGGATTGTCTTCAGGCTGAGCATTGTCTTCAGGTTGATTAGGTGCAGAAATGATAAGTTCCTCTTCCGGCTGTGCTTCAGACGATATGATTTCTCCAGTTCCCATTAGCTTGATGGATTCACTGGGTGGAACTTCATCTAGCACATTTGGCAGGTGCTCTCTTTGCGAGCTGTTAGTCTCATCGAACCGCACATCCATAGTTTCAACCACTTTATAGTGAAAGAGGTTGAAGACTCTGTAGGAGTGTGAATCCTTTCCGTAATCGAGCATAAAACCTTCATGTGCTTTTGGTGCAAATTTTGAAGTGTGATGTGGATCCTTGATCCAGCACCTGGCACCAAATACTCTGAAGTAACTGACATTTGGCTTCTTACCAGTGAGCAGTTCATAGGATGTTTTCTTCTGAAGCTTGTGAAGATAAACACGGTTGATGACATGGCATGCAGTACCAATAGCTTCAGGCCAGAACTTTCTTGGTGTCTTGTATTGATCGAGCATCGTCCGAGCCATCTCAATGAGTGTTCTGTTCTTGCGCTCCACGATGCCATTCTGCTGAGGTGTGTACGGAGCTGAGAACTCATGAGTGATGCCTAATGTATCCAAGTAAAGATCGAGGCCGGTGTTCTTGAACTCTGTGCCGTTGTCACTCCTGATATGCTTGATCTTGATGCCATAGTTGTTCATGGCACGGTTGGCAAAGCGTCTGAAGACATCCTGCACTTCAGTCTTGTAGAGAATTATGTGCACCCATGTATATCTTGAATAATCATCAACAATGACGAAGCCATAGAGACAAGCAGTAGTAGTGAGAGTAGAGTAGTGAGTAGGGCCAAATAAGTCCATGTGTAGCAGCTCGAAGGGTTGAGATGTCGTCATGATTGTCTTCGAGGGATGCTTGGCCCTAGTCATCTTTCCAGCTTCGCAGGCACCGCACAAGTGATCCTTCTTGAACTTGACGCCCTCGATGCCTATGACATGCTTCTTCTTTGCGAGAGTGTGTAAGTTCCTCATGCCAGCATGCCCTAGCCTCCGATGCTAGAGCCACACTCTGAAGCTTTTGCAAGAAGGCATACGGCAAGCTGTGGCCCTGCTGAGAAATCTACCATGTACAGATCATCTTTCCGGTACCCTTCAAAGACTAGAGACTTGTCAGATTCCATTAGTACAAGGCAACGATATTTTCCAAATATCACAATCATGTTCAAGTCACAAAGCATTGAGACAGACATTAAGTTGAAACCAAGGGATTCAACAAGCATCACTTTATCCATGTGCTGATCCTTTGAGATTGCAACTCTACCTAGACCCAATACCTTGCTTTTACCAGTGTCAGCAAATGTGATGTGACTCTTGTCAGATGGACGTAAGGTTGAGTCCATGAGAAGACTTCGATCACCAGTCATATGATTAGTGCATCCACTGTCCATAATCCATTCTGAATCATGAGGTGTCATACCCTTGGCACCACGTGCCATGAAGCGGTAGGTGGGAGCAGAGTCGTCCTTGTCATTAGCTTCAGCGTTGTTGACGGGGCCATTGTCTTCAGTGTTGAAGATGTACTTGGCAACGTAGGCTGTAGCTAGATCCAAACTTGGAATGCCAGAGTCGGACTCCTCCTCAGACTCCACCTCCGCCTCCTCAGAAGAAGACTCCTCCTCTGAATCCATCTCCTTGCCAACAAAAGCATGAGCCTTGCCAGATGAGCTCTTCTTGTGTGATGAAGACTCGAAGACTTGGAAGAAGACTTTGAAGATTTCTTCTTCTTCTTATCATCAGAATCATATTCCTTGCTCTTCTTCTTCTTCTTGTTCTCATTGTCCCACTGTGGACATTCCGAGATATAGTGTCTAGGTTTCTTGCACTTGTGACATGTTCTCTTCTTGTAATCATGAGTGGAAGCTTCATCATTTCTTGAGCTGGATCGTGAAGACTTTTTGAAGCCCTTCTTCTTAGTGAACTTCTGGAATTTCTTCACAAGAATAGCAAGCTCCTTTCCAATGTCTTCAGGATCACCAGAACTGCAGTAGTGTCTTGACGGTTTCATGCTTGGTGATCTCAGTGGCGCCGAGAGCACGAAGCTCATTTGTGATGTCAGTGAGGCGATCAAACGTGAGTTGGACATTCTCATTGTCGTTTCTCTTGAAGCGGTTGAAGAGGTTGCGAAGAACACTGATCCTTTGATCTCTCCGGGTTGAGACGCCTTTGTTGACCTTGGAGAGCCAGTCCCGGACTAGCTTTGACGTTTCCAGAGCACACACACGGCCATACTGTCCTTTGGTCAGATGACCACAGATGATGTTCTTGGCAGTAGAATCCAGTTGAATGAACTTCTCGACATCCGCAGGGGTAACACCTTCACCAGTCTTGGGAACGCCATTCTTGACGACATACCAGAGGTCGACATCAATGGCTTCAAGATGCGTGCGCATCTTATTCTTCCAATAGGGATATTCAGTTCCATCGAAGACGGGGCAAGCAGCGGAGACTTTGATTATCCCTGCAGTCGACATAGCTAAAACTCCAGGTGGTTAAACCGAATCACACAGAACAAGGGAGTACCTTGCTCTGATACCAATTGAAAGTGCTAGTTATCGACTAGATGGGGGGGGGGGGTGAATAGGCGATTTTTATGGAAGTCTTCAAAACCTGAGAGTTTCGAAAACAAACAATAGAAATGAACCTATTGATATGCAGCAGAAGGTAAACTACACTGAGCAAGCCATAGTCAAGTATGCAATGAAGTGAAAGCACGAAGACTAATAGCAACTAGGTAGTAAGGATCAGGATAGAAGATGGTATGAAGCCAAACAACGATAGTAGTCACACAGTGAAGACAAATAGGTAAAGCAAACAGGCAATGACTTCACGAAGAGAAACTGTAAGTAAAGAGAGGGAGAGGATAGAACCAGTCACTTGTTGAGGACGCGGGATTTGTTGGACCAGTTCCAGTTGCTGTGACAACTGTACGTCTGGTTAGGGAGGCTGAGATTCAACTGAGAATACCGCGTCTTCACCTTATTCCCCTTGAGCTAAGGACACCCAGTCCTCGCCCAATCACTCTGGTAAGTCTTCAAGGTAGACTTCCAAACCTTCACAGACTTCGTTCACCGGCGATCCACAATGTCTCTTGGATGCTCAGAACGTGACGCCTAACCGGCTGGAGGATTCACAGTCCTCAAGTGTAACAAGTCTTCAGGTCACGCAGACAGAAAGACTTCAGTGATGCCTAACACTCTTTGGCTCTGGGTGGTTGGGCTTTGTCCTCGCAAGGATTTCTCTCTCTCAAAAGCTTCGGAGGTGGGTTGCTCTCAAATGACAAAAGCCGTGCACTAACTCTGAGCAGCCACCAATTTATGGTGTAGGGGGTCGGCTATTTATAGCCACTAGGCAACCCGACCTGATTTGTCCGAAATGACCCTGGGTCACTAAGGAACTGACACGTGTTCCAACGGTTAGATTTCAAACACACGCGACAGCTTAACTTGGGCTACAAGTAAAGCTGACTCATCCAACTCTGGATAAGATTTGCTCTCATTGTCTTCGCTCGAAGACATAGGATTTGGTTGAGCATCACTGCAGTCACTCTGACTTTGTTCACTGGGACCCCACTTAACAGTACGGTGGTTCCTATGACTCAACAAAGAAGAAAAGGAAACAAGGAAACAACTAAGTCTTCACGCTCCATAGACTTCACGCAATGTCTTCTCTGTCATAGTCTTCAATGTGAATATCTTCACATGCCACCATTGCCTTCAATGTCTTCATACATTTTTAGGGGTCATCTCCGGTAGGTAAACCGAATCAATGAGGGACTATTACCTGTGTTATCCTGCAATTCTCACAAACACATTAGTCCCTCAACCAGGTTTGTCATCAATACTCCAAAACCAACTAGGGGTGGCACTAGATGCACTTACATGAACCAAGCCACAACAAATGAACCATGCAGTTAACTAAACACCAATTGAACAATATAACATACTCCTAATGGATGATCAGACAGTTAACCAAACCAAGCATGCTGAACAACTTGGAAATATTGCACCCTGAAGAATTGAACATCACATTTGCAGAATTGAACCAAGCAGTTAATTGAACACCACATTGCACGACATATAGAACATATACACTATAGCAGAAGATTGCATGGTAAAAGTAGATAGCACAATTCACTAGAATTTGTTAAGGAAAGGCAGTAGCTAGCAAACTGAACATGGGTCCTTGTAGTGAGCTAATAAGACAAGCTACTCCTCATTGTCGGAGATATCGATGACGATTGGCTCCTTGGACATGGAAGAGGGCGAGGCCTCCGCATCGCGGGTGCCCTCGTTGTAGTGGTGAGTTACCTGAGCTGCTCCGGGCACCAACCTGCTGCTCTTGAGATGAGGTAAGCACGTGCACGCTGAGAAAACACCTCGTAGTCTTTGTCCAAGGCACCGACGGTGGCCTCGAGAAAACGCCACGAACTATCGTTTAAAGCAGCCAACCGCGTCGCGGCGTTGGCGCGCGAGGCGTCAATGGTGGCCTCGATGGCGAGGTGTTCCTCCAAGATCTGGGGTCGGCACGAATGGCAGCCATCGCGACCTCATCCGCGCGTGCGGCCGCGATTTGCTTCTCCGCTGCCAAATGCTCCTTGAGGTCCTGGCTATACTGCATGCACCATGGCTTAGGCCGGCGCTTATTTGGTGGAGGGGTCGGTGATTTGGGTGGAAGGTGTCGTGCTCATGCCGGCGGTCGGGGCATGTGGGAGGTGGAAGGAGGAGGAGGATGGGGTCGGGTGTGGATTACCTCCCTGGATAGGCGAGGCCGGGCAGCATGAAGGAGGGTCGTAGGCAAGGAGGCGGTGGCGCTGCAAGCAAGGACTGAAGGTCTCAACTTGTAAAGGAAGGCGGAAATAGGGGAAATGTGACTTTTGGTAAGGGGGAGGGGTCGGGGAGGTGGATATTTCCGCGGAAGCCGAAAATTTGGAATCGCTTCAGCCAAAAAATTGGAGCGCAAAGTGTCATCAGACACGGTCCCTTATTCAGAGCGGGCTATGGACTGTAGCCGTCGCACCTTCTCACGGTACGATGCTCCAAGATATTTTGTGCTGCATCTCACACGGTTGGTTATAATAAACAGTGTGGGGTCTACTTGATTTTTCGTCTTGAATTGAATTACATAATGGGGTCACAGCGGCCATGGACGATGTTTGAATTGCTAGACCTTTTATCTGCAGTGATCATAAAAGAATTGGAATTATTCAGGGTTCGTTTGGACATCTTTATGCATTAAGTGAGTTTTCAATGCATTTATGTACATAATTCAAATTTGAAGTACATGCACATGCTCCAGTGCATATAAATTGGTTGAAACGTCAAATCTTTGTCCTTGGGTGCATGCTTAGGTCCCATGCAAGAAATGGGAATGAATGTCAAATACCAGGGCACCGTTGATTGCCGGCAAAAACATTGAGATGCCTGGTTTTTAAATTCTAGTAAATCCAAAACTCGTCTGAAATTCATGAAACTTGGCATGCTATCATGGAGCGGCATCAACATGTCGTGGTAAATTTTTTGTCCCATTTGGGGCAGGTTTGGGTATATGCTTCTCACAGACCAGAGCTTCTCACAACAAGCATGATGGTTTCGGTAGGGAACGCCCCACCTTTGGGGACGAAACGATATCCATTGCCTCTTATTGCTTTCAATTTTTTTCTCGTGTCAACATAGAACAACAGGAGTGTTGTGTTATTTTTTGTGATTTTTTCGTGGTTCGTTAGGACATTTTTATGCATTAAGTGAGTTTTCAATGCATTTATGTGCATAATTCAAATTTGAACTACATGCACATGCTCCAGTGCATATAAATTGGTTGAAAAATCAAATCTGTGTCCTTGGGTGCATGCTTAGGTCCCATGCAAGAAATGGGAATGAATTTCAAACACCAGGGCACCGTTGATTGCCGACAAAACATTGAGATGCCTGGTTTTTGAATTTTAGTAAATCCAAAACTCGTCTGAAATTCATGAAACTTGGCATGCTATCATGGAGCGGCATCAACATGCTGTGGTAATTTTTTTGTTCCATTTGGGGTAGGTTTGGGTATATGCTTCTCACAAACCAGAGCTTCTCACAACAAGCATGATGGTTTCGGTAGGGAACGCCCCTCCTTTGGGGACGAAACAATATCCATTGCCTCTTATTGCTTTCAAAAATTTTCTCGTGTCAACATAGAACAACAGGAGTGTTGTGTTATTTTTTGTGATTTTTGGGGTTTGTTTGGACATTTTTATGCATTAAGTGAGTTTTCAATGCATTTATGTGCATAATTCAAATTTGATCTACATGCACATGTTCCAGTCCATATAAATTGGTTGAAAATCAAATATGTGTCCTTGGGTGCATGCTTAGGTCCCATGCAAGAAATGGGAATGAATTTCAAACACCAGGGCACCGTTGATTGCCGGCAAAACATTGAGATGCCTGGTTTTTAAATTCTAGTAAATCCAAAACTCGTCTGTAATTCATGAAACTTGGCATGCTATCATGGAGCGGCATCAACATGCCGTGGTAAATTTGTTGTCACATTTGGGGCAGGTTTGGGTATATGCTTCTCACAAACCAGAGCTTTTCACAACAAGCATGATTGTTTCGGTAGGGAACGCCCCACCTTCCGGGGACGAAACGATATCCATTGCCTCTTATTGCTTTCAAATATTTTCTCGTGTCAACATGGAACAACATGAGTGTTGTGTCAATTTTTGTGATTTTTGGGGTTCGTTTGGACATTTTTATGCATTAACATAGTTTTCAATGCATTTATGTTTTTCGTGTCCATTTTGAGATAAGGCGCACTCGAATAAGGACAGCCAACAAAGGCATTTTGAAAAAAATAGCTGCCACTTTAATATCTCAAATGTTTGTATAATTCAAACCGTGTGCGTTCGGTTAACCATTCACGTGACGCCACGTGTCTTGGTTTTAGTGGCTATAGGAGGTGATGTATGGACAGCTGCTTTACTTAACGGGAGGCGTGCGAGCGCAGTCCGGTGCGCAGGCTCACCGAGAAGCGTACAAGCTGTTCAACGCAAGATTTGTGCATCTCTTCAACGCAAACGGTTCAGATTATGGTATGCAAATTAAAGCCAGACTTCGGCGATAAGCCAAGAGACACTGCGATTTGTCAAAATATGCAGCTAAAAATCAATAGCACTATCTATTTTTTGCAACTAAAATTCAGTAATTAAGCATAGATTTCATGCATACTAGAGATTAAGCAGTCGTTCTCACCAGGAAGCGAGACAGCCTTGGACCGCCGCCCGCCTCGCTCCCACTGGTCTATATTAATGGCGCCGCCGAGCGGCCGCACCCCCCATCCTCGCCACACACACAATTCCTCTCTCTCCGCTCGCATCCTCGACGCCGCTCTGAGTCCTCAAAGCCGTCGGTGTACGAGGATGCCGTCGAAGCGCCCCATCGGAGGGAGTGGCGACGCCGGGGCTGCTGAAGCACCGGAGCACGGCGTGAATATGGAGACAGAGGTTCCCGTCCCCGCCGATGAGGTGGAGAACGAGGCTGCCAACAAGCGGAGGCGGGTCGAGAAAGAACCGCAAGCGACTCTCAGGCCTAGAATTCATCAACAACCTCCCCGATGATCTGTTGATAGTCATCATATCCCTCCTCCCAATCAAATATCGGGCGAGGACAGCCGCCCTTTCCCGGCGGTGGCGCACCCTATGGCTCCGCACCCTTGTTGACCTCCTCGATGCCCACAAGCTCTGCCATGGCTATCGCCAAAGCTTGGATGTGTTCTCCCAGATCCTCGATAGTCATGATGGCCCTATCAAAGGCCTTATCACGGGCAAGTTCCGTTCCAATGGCAAGGATCGAGCTAAGCTTGCCGAGTGGTTCTGATCCCGCGCCACAGATTAGCTCGAGAAGCTAAGTTATAATGATGGGCATATGCACTTGCTGTCAATGTCCGCGCTCCGCTTCGCGCCCACGCTGCGCCTCACCAAGTTCATGGACTGCCATTCCCCCCTTAATGACGCGCCCGCTCTTTTTCTACCACGACTGAAACACCTCGCGCTCGTCGTCGTCCGCATCCTAAAGGATGACATGGAGCGCCTGCTCCGCGGCTGTACTGTACTCGAGTTCCTTCGTCTTCAGGCGATGAATTGGTCAAGTACCTTGCACATCACCTCCAGGACTCTCCGGACTATTTATGTGTGTTGCTGGTGCTGCAACAAGAGATCACAAAAGGTGGACCACAATATGGTCATCCAGGACACACCTTCACTTGAGAGATTACTTGTAGTTGATCAACAAGGTCCAACAAGAATCAATGTCATTTCTGCGCCGAAATTGAAAGTGGTGGGCTACTCGTCTATCAAATACTTCAACTTTCAGGTACAACAGTCACCTTATATACCTCTCCTTCTTGATATCAACGTTATTTCTAGTTTTGAAGACTCATGTTCGTCTGTCATCCAGCGAAGCTTCACCCAGACTCTGGGCACATTGAAGGTCTTGGCACTAGATTCTGTCGCCCCCAACCTGGACCAAGTTGTCAGTTGCCTGAGATGCTTTCCGTGCCTGAAGAAGCTGTATATCAAGGTGATGTTCCTTTCCTGTTAAAAGTTAACCATAAGGGAGTTTAATTTTTTGCACCTTTTCCCAAGTTTACAATGACAATGTACTACGATTCCTGAAGGAATTTTGGAGGATTTTAGGTCATACACCCCCACCCCATATTGATTGCTTCATTCATATGGTTACAATCATCCATAATCAGTTCTCCTTTGGATTCATCTGTACTAGTTTTCTTAGGGAATTTATCATCCAATCCAACCTCTTGTGAAGAAGGCTACATGTTTCTACTCCCTCCGTCCCATAATGTAAGACATTTTTTAACACTAGTGTGGTGTCAAAAAATGTCTCACATTATGGGACGGAGGGATTAGATTGTAATCAAATTCCCATGTTAATCATGCCAGGTCGAAGATGGCATGTTGGTGCATTTTACAAATCCTGCAAACCAAATGGGCGTGTAGCAGTGTTCAAAACTGCATGTAGGCACCAACACGTTCTCTTATTTTGCAGTGCATATTAGTCCGGGAGGTGGATGAGGTTTATAACGACAATCACATCGAATGCCTAGATCTGAATCTCTCAAATATTACTTTGAACTCCTACCGAGGGACCCCACCGGAGATTACACTCGCCAGGTTCTTTCTTGCCAGAGCAAAGGTCCTGAGGCTAGTTTGGTTGAACATGCATTTAATTAGGAAAGATCAATGGTATGATTATCAAAGCCAGCTGGTACTGTGGAATGGAAGTGCCTCCAAAAATGCTGAACTTCGTATTGGTAGAGCATATGGCAAAGCAATTGGAAGTTATTGTGTCAAACCCATACATGACTTGTCAGCGGCTGATCCCTTTTCAGAAATGACGCAGCTTGCAATGTTTGAATTTGGGCGTTGTAATATTTGAATTTGAACCGTGCAATATTTATGGTATTTTTTATATTGAACCATTTCTGTTCTCTTGTCTCAACGCAAACAGTTCATCCAGGTGAACCGCATGTCATACATCGCACACACCTTGATCTGGCTGACCGTTTCTTTTGTGTTGCGTAATCACAAACAGTTCATCCGAGTGAACAATGTACATCGCACACACCTTGATCTGGCAGACCGTTTCCGTTGTGTTGCCTAATCACAATCAGTTCATCCGACTGAACCGTATGCTGTACATCGCACACACCTTCATCTGGCTGCCCGTTTCTTTTGTTCCTCCTCATCGAAAATGGTTAATTGAACTGAACCGTATGCCCTGAATCGCACATGCAACTAAAATCTGAACCGTCTTTGATGCATCCGTCATCACAAATGTTTTGCGCCTTTTTTGACGGTTTTTTACACCACCGTTTGCGATTACTGCATTGCACACAGTTTTGTCGAAGGGTCTCTGATCGTAGTGTCGCGTTAGCAGCATCCTGCAGTAGTGCTCCCTTTTTGCTCATGATGAGAAAATTCACTATTATTATATTCTCAAATTATTTCTGTTCTCATTAAAGGGAGAAGCTAAGACTTGGTATAACACTCCTGCTCCTGGTTGTGTGCGTAGTCCCCAGGATATGATGTACTACGTATCTGAAATATATTTTCCTGCGCATAATAAACAAGCTGCCTTACAGGAAATATTTAACTTTGTGCAAATTGAAGAAGAGAGTCTCCCACAAGCTTGGGGGAGGCTTCTCCAATTGCTTAATGCTTGGCCTGATGATCCTCTTAAGAAAAATGAAATACTTGATATCTTCTATAATAGATTAACCGATGCTTCTAGGGATTACGTAGATAGTTGTGCTGGTTGTGTTTTCAGGGAACGGACAATTGGACAGGCTGAGGAATTATTGAATAACATGTTGAAAAATTATGATGATTGGATCCTTCCTGAAACTATACTTAAACCCACTCCAAAGAAGAGGGGTATCTTATATCTCAGTCCCGAAGATATGCAAGAGGCAAAGAAATCTATGAAGAAAAAAGGTATTAAAGTAGAGGATGTTCAAAATTTACCACCTATCGAAGAATTTCATGGCCTCAACACACCACCACCATCAAGGGTGGTAGAGGTAAATTCTTTATTAAAGTTCGATGAAGGTTATATCCCTTATAATAAACATCCAGTCAATGCTTATATGAGTTTGATAATTACATTAGGAAGCAAGATCACTTCAATGCAAATGTTATGAAACAACTGAAATACAATTCTGATATGATTGCTCGATTGAGTGACTTGTTATTTAGAATCTCAAATGTTGTTAGAGGTGTAGGAAAGCATGCCTCTATGGTTCAAACTCAATTAGAACTTGTTGATAAATCTCATAGAGAGTTGCTCGATGAAATGAACAATAATATCAATGATCATGCTGTTAGAGTAATGACTAGAGGAGATAGAATGACTCAGGAACCACTTTATCCTGAGGGACACCCTAAAAGAATTGAACAAGACTCTCAAAGAATTAACACTGATGCACCTAGTCCTTCTAAAAACAAAAAGAAGAAAAATGATAGGACTTTGCATACCTCTAGTGAACCTGAAATAGAAAACCTCCTAAAGCTGATAATGATGTATCTATTTCTGATGCTGAAACTCAATCTAGTAATGAACACTCACCTTCTGATAATGAAAAAGATAATGATGAGGTTCACGCAGACACGCAAACAAAGAATAAAGAATCAGACAATGATGTTGAAATAGAACCAGCTATTGATCTTGATAACCCACAACCCAAGAATAAAAGATATGATAAAAGAGACTTTGTTGCTAGAAAACATGGTAAGGAAAGAGTACCATGGGTTAAAAAACCTATGCCCTTTCCACCTAAGTCAACTCAGAAGAAAGATGATGAAGAATTTGAACGCTTTGCTGAAATGCTTAGGCCAGTCTTTTTGCGTACTTGTTTTACTGATATCTTAAAAATGCCTCCTTATGCAAAATACATGAAAGACATCATCACCAATAAGAGAAAAATACCGGTCTCCACTATGCTTGCTAATTATTCTTTTAAGAATGGAGTACCTAAAAAGCTTGGAGATCCGGGAATACCAACTATACCTTGCTCCATCTAAAGAAATTATGTGAAAACTGCTTTGTGTGATTTAGGAGCTGGTGTTAGTGTTATGCCTTTCTCTTTATATAAAAGACTTGATTTGAATAAACTCACACCTACTGAAATATCTTTGCAAATGGCTGACAAATCAACTGCCATACCTATCTGTATTTGTGAGGACGTGCCCGTTGTTGTTGCTAATGTTACTATTCTTACTGACTTTGTTATACTTGAGATGCCCGAGGACGACAACATGTCAATTATCCTTGGTAGACCCTTTTTGAATACTGCAGGGGCTGTTATTGATTGCAATAAAAGCAAGGACATGTTTCATATCAACGGTAATGAGCATACAGTGCACTTTCCAAAGAAACAATTCCAAGTGAATGGTATTAATGTTATTGAAAAATCTCCGACAATCACTATTGGAAGTTTTCAACTACCTCTACCTATTGCCAAAAAGAAATATGAAATGCTTATTGTTGGGGACATTCATATCCCTGTTGAGGTAACTTAGTGTTTTACGAAAGTTCTTCGGTTTCATGCTAATCGAAGGTGGTTGTTAATAAGACTTGATCAACCTTATTAATGAATCTTTTTAAGAGGTATGAAGTTGATGAAATTAGTAAGCACTACCTTCTGCTCTCTACTTTTACTTTCTGTTTTCCTTAGTTAAATAAAATAAAATGCCGTGTTTTGTCTGTTTTCTGAATTTCTAGTGCAATAAAAAATGACCCAAAAATAGAAGTTCTTAGAATGCCCTGAAAATTTAATATGATTTTTTTTCTGAATATTTAAGAATTTTTGGTGCAAATAACATTAGAGGGGGTTGCACTAGGTGGACAAAACCCACCTGGGCGCGCCAGCACCCCCAGGCGCGCCCTGGTGGGTTGTGGTCCCCACGTGGGCCCCCTCACTTATCCCTTTAGCGCATGTCATCCCCTACCTCTAGAAAAAATTCATCATTGCTCTCTCCCTCATGTTCTTGCTCACAAACCCGCGGATTTCAATCTCTTTGCTCGAAGCTCCGTTTCCAAAACTGTTTTGGGGGATTGCTACTTGGTATGTGACTCCTCCATTGGTCCAATTAGTTTTTGCTTTAGTGGTTTATATTTTGAATAATTAGTTACACTTGGTGCTACTGTAGTTGAGCTTGCATGTTGAATTCTTACAGTTCTAAGTAGTTTGAATGCTTGATATGCCCTATATGCATCCCCATGAGTAGTTGCTATCAATCTTGTGAAGTTTGTTGAGAAAAAATTTCTGCAGTAAAAATTTCAGAATTTTGTTCATAGGAAAAAGATGAGTTTCTTTACGAAGTTTGCTTCCAAGAAGAACTCCAAGGGGGTTATTGGGAAGTTATCGGACAATGATCTCCATACCCGGAGAATGGCGGGGGTGCGGCCATGTGAACGGCCTCACAACCCCTTCATGGATGGAGCTGGAATTCGTCACGAGTTTGCACAATTTGCTGCTAATGTCGGCTTCACCGACTTCATCGCAGCTGAGTGTGAACTGTATCATCTCCTCACAAATTCCTTTGTGCAAAGTTTCCATTTTCTGAGTAGGAATAACCCCCCTGAGGTGAAATTTAATTTATATGCTGAAACCCATCAGATACCACTTACTAAATGATAACCCAACAGTATAGGGGATCGCAACAGTTTTCGAGGGCAGAGTATTCAACCCAAATTTATTGATTCGACACAAGGTGAGCCAAAGAATATTCTCAAGTATTAGCAGCTGAATTGTCAATTCAACCACACCTGGAAGAATTAATATCTGTAGCAAAGTAATATGGAAGTAACGGTAATGGTGGGAAAAGTAACAGTAGCAGTTTTTTGTAGTAATCGTAACAGTGGGAACGGAAAAGTAAGTAAGCAAAGATCAATATGTGAAAAGCTCGTAGGCATTGGATCACTGATGGATAATTATGTCGGATGCGATTCCTCATGCAACAGTTATAACATAGGGTGACACAGAACTAGCTCCAGTTCATCAATGTAATGTAGGCATGTATTCCGAATATAGTCATATGTGCTTATGGAAAAAACTTGCATGAAATCTTTTGTCCTACCCTCCCGTGGCAGCGGGGTCCTATTGGAAACTAAGGGATATTAAGGACTCCTTTTAATAGAGTACCGGACCAAAGCATTAACACTTAGTGAATACATGAACTCCTCAAACTACGATCATCACCAGGAGTGGTCCCGATTACTGTCACTTTGGGGTTGCCGGATCATAACACATAGTAGGTGACTATTGACTTGCAAGATAGGATCAAGAACTCACATATATTCATGAAAACATAATAGGTTCAGATCTGTAATCATGGCACTCGGGCCCTAGTAACAAGCATTAAGCATAGCAAAGTCATAGCAACATCAATCTCATAACATAATGGATACTAGGGATCAAACCCTAACAAAACTAACTCGATTACATGATAAATCTCATCCAACCCATCACCGTCCAGCAAGGCTACGATGGAATTACTCACGCACGGCGGTGAGTATCATGAAATTGGTGATGGAGGATGGTTGATGATGAGGACGGCAACAGATTCCCCTCTCCGAAGCCCCGAACGGACTCCAGATCAGCCCTCCCGAGAGAGATTAGGGCTTGCCGGCGGCTCCGTATCGTAGAACGCGACGAATCCTTGTCTCTGATTTTTTTTTCACCTCGAACGTGAATATATAGAGTTGGAGTTGAGGTCGGTGGAGCCTCAGGGGGCCCACGAGACAGGGGGCGCGCCCAGGGGGGCAGGCGCGCCCCCACCCTCATGGAAAGGTGTGGCCCCACTGGTGTTGATTCTTTCGCCAGTGTTTTTTGTGAATTCCAAAAATATTCCCCGTGAAGTTTCACGTCATTCCGAGAACTTTTATTTCTGCACAAAAATAACACCATGGCAATTCTGCTAAAAACAGCGTCAGTCCGGGTTAGTTCCATTCAAATCATGCAAGTTAGAGTCCAAAAAAGGGGCAAAAGTGTTTGGGAAAGTAGATACGATGGAGACGTATCAACTCCCCCAAGCTTAAACCTTTGCTTGTCCTGAAGGAATTCAGTTGACAAACTGAAAGTGATAAAGAAAAACTTTTACAAACTCTGTTTGCTCTTGTTGTTGTAAATATGTAAAGCCAACATTCAAGTTTTCAGCAAAGATTATGAACCAACCATATTCACAATAACACTTAAGTCTCATGTTTACTCATATCAATGGCATAATCAACTAGCGAGCAATAATAATAAATCTCGGATGACAACACTTTCTCAAAACAATCATTATATGATATGACTAGATGGTATCTCGCTAGCCCTTTCTGAGACCGCAAAACATAAATGCAGAGCACCTCTGAAGATCAAGGACTGACTAGACATTGTAATTCATGGTAAAAGACATCCAGTCATAGTCATACTCAATGTAAACTAATAGTAATGCATGCAAATGACAGCGGTGCTCTCTAACTAGTGCTTTTTAATAAGAGGATGATGACTCAACATAAAAGTAAATATATAGGCCCTTCACAGAGGGAAGCAGGGATTTATAGAGGTGCCAGAGCTCGATTTTTGAAATAGAGATAAATAATATTTTGAGTGGCATACTTTCATTGTCAACATAACAATCAAGAGATCTCGGTATCTTCCATGCTACACACATTATAGGCGGTTCCCAAATAGAATGGTAAAGTTTATACTCCCCCACCACCAACAAGCATCAATCCATGGCTTGCCCGAAACAACGGGTGCCTCCAACTAACAACAGTCCTCAGGGAGTTTTGTTTGCAATTATTTTGATTTGGTTTAAGCATGGGACTGGGCATCCCGGTGACCAGCCTTTTTCTCGTGAGTGAGGATCGGAGTCCACTGCTCTTGAGATTAACCCGCCTAGCATGGAAGATACAGACATCCCTAGTTGATACATGAGCTATTCGAGCATATAAAACAGAATTTCATTTGAAGGTTTAGAGTTTGGCACAAACAAATTTACTTGGAACGGCAGGTAGATACCGCATATAGGAAGGTATGGTGGACTCATATGGAATAACTTTGGGGTTTATGGAAGTGGATGCACAAGCAGTATTCCCGCTTAGTACAAGTGAAGGCTAGAAAAAGACTGGGAAGCGACCAACTAGAGAGCGACAACAGTCGTGAACATGCATTTAAATTAATCAACACTCAGTGCAAGCATGAGTAGGATATAATTCACCATGAACATAAATATCGTGGAGGCTATCTTGATTTTGTTTCAACTACATGCGTGAACATGTGCCAAGTCAAGCCACTCGAATCGTTCAAAGGAGGATACCACCCTATCATACCACATCACAAACATTTTAATAGCATGTTGGCACGCAAGGTAATCCATTATAAACTCCTAGCTAATTAAGCATGGCATGAGCAACTATAATCTCTAATTATCATTGCAAATATGTTTCATTCATAATAGGCTGAATCAGGAACGATGAACTAATCATATTTACAAAAACAAGATAGGTCGAGTTCATACCAGCTTTTCTCATCTCAATCAGTCCATCATATATCGTCATTATTGCCTTTCACTCGCACGACTGAATGGTGTGGATAATAATAATAGTGCACATGCATTGGACTAAGCTGGAATCTGCAAGCATTTAAAACAAAGCAGAAGACAAGGTAATATGGGCTCTTTGTTAAATCAACAATAATGCATATAAGAGCCACTTCAGCATTTTCATCATGGTCATCTCCTCTCGACCCCCAGAGAAAAGAAAAGAAACTATTTACACGGGAAAGCTCCCAACAAGTAAAAGAAGAACGATAAATCCTTTTGGGTTTTCTTTTAATTATTACTACTACAGGCATGGAAAGTAAACTAGCCAAAAGCTACAACTAATTTTTTTTGGTTTTTCTTAAGGTTTTTCAAACACACAAGAAGACGCTTAGAAAAGAAAATGAACTAGCATGGATAGTAGAATGAAAAGTATGAGCACCGACAACTGACATGAATGTGTGAACATGAATGTAATGTCTGTGAGAAATACGTACTCCCCAAGCTTAGGATTTTGGCCTAAGTTGGTCTATGCCCATGGATCAAAGTGGTCCTCTGTAGTGTACTGAGGAGGATCCTCGGGGTGCCACTGGTTGGTGATCTCTTCTGGATCCCACTGATAAACAGACTGCCGATAAAGGTCAAGTGGTGGCTCCGGCTCAGCCTCTGGAGCAGGTGTCACGCTCAAGTATGCATGAACGACCTCCGGCAGAATGAGGTACGTGCCTGAAAATATGTTAAACAAAGGGGGATCAGGCAAGGTAATAATCTCATAGTAGTTTTTATCAAATATCAATCTATATTTAAGCATCTTCTTTTTATCTTTAACAATAAAATCATGTGCCAGCATACTCTTATAATCTAGAAAAATAGGAGGCAACAACTTTTCCTCTTTCTCATAATGCCTAATAGATATGTTAAAGTATGCAGCAAGGCGCGAAGCAAAGATGCCACCGATGATGGTGCCCTTCAGACTTAATCGTTTAGCAATAATAGCGCCTAAAATGAAAGTTGTATCATGAAACAAAGCATGGCGCAAAATAACAATATCAGGAGCATTGAGATTTCCACTATTCCCGCAACCAATTAAACATCGACTAGCAAATATTGCAAAGTAACGTAGAGCAGGAAAATGTATGCTAGTGATTCTTGCATCGGAAACTTTCCTCGTTTCCCCTACAACAATCATATCAATGAACCCTTCACATCATTACGATGTGGTTCCTCTATGCTACCCGCAAAGGGTATCTTACAGACCCGGCAGAAATCATATAGTGACATCTCCTTAACCTCATCATATAAATAAAATTCCACCAAAGGTAGTGATTTCTTAGCATGAAAGTAAAAATTTTGCACGAAAATATTAGTGAGGAGGAGATACTGGTCGCGGAGGAAGTCGATGAGGCCTGCATCCTCAGCCAAATAATAAAAGTCATGATGAATCCCGGCTTCTCTCAAGAACTCATCGCAAGGCCATTCACACGGACGAACTTCCGCGGTGCGAGGAAGATTATATTTGGGCTTCTTATTCTATTCACTTTGCTTATCCTTCGAGCTTCGGCTCGAAGAGCCTCTCAAAAATCTCTTGAACATTTTCTCCCTCTGAAAATTTTCTAAAATTTTTAGTGACTCAAAATAAAAGTGAAGAAAACTCAACAAAATTGATAGCAACTACTCCCACAAGTGCCAAGAGGCTATATCATGCATTAAAACTACTTTGGACCGTATAAATTTGACATGCAAGCTCAAGAACAGGGTCACCTAAGCAGCAAAAATTTGCAATAAATAAAGCACTAGAACAAAAACTAATTGGACCGTTGGAGGATTCACATACCGAAGAACAATCTCCCCAAACAGTTTTGTGAATGGAGCTTTGAGCAAGGAGATCAAAAATGGCAGCAAGATGAGCTAGAACACGGGTTTGAGCTATGGGAGGTTTTTTTGGAGGAAGACGAAGTGTGTGGGTGCTGGAATAAGTGGAGGGGGGCCACATGGGGCCCACGGGGCACGGGGCGCGCCCTGGACCCTCGTGGCCAGGTGGTGGCCCCCTCCGGTGTGTTCTCAGTTCCAGATATTCTTAAATATTCCACAAAAAATCATATTTCAATTTCAGGGCATTTGGAGAACTTCTATTTTCGGGGTATTTTTTGTTGTTGCAAGGATAATTAAGAAACAGACAGAAAATACTATTTTTGCTTTATTTAATCTAAATAATAGAAAGCAAAAGGAGGGTACAGAGAGTTGTGCTTTCTAACTTCATCCATCTCATGCTCATCAAAAGGAATCCACTAACAAGGTTGATCAAGTCTTGTTAGCAAACTCATTCCGAATCGCATGAAACCGGAGAATTTTTGAATAGCACTAGGTTACCTCAACGGGGATATGCATGTCCCCAACAATAAGAATATCATATTTCTTCTTGACAGTAGGAAGAGGGAATTCAAAACCTCCAATAGTAATAGTTGGAATTTTTCCAATAGAGTTGATACTGTGGACTTGGGGTTGTTTCCTCGGAAAGTGTACCGTATGCTCATTACCATTAACATGAAAAGTGACATTGCCTTTGTTGCAATCAATAACAGCCCCTGCAGTATTCAAAAAGGTTATACCAAGAATAATAGACATACTATCGTCCTCGGGAATATCAAGAATAACAAAGTCCGTTAAAATAGTAACGTTTGCAACCACCACAGGCACATCCTCACAAATACCGACAGGTATAGCAGTTGATTTATCGGCCATTTGCAAAGATATTCCAGTAGGTGGCAACTTATTCGAATCAAGTCTACGATATAAAGAGAGAGGCATAACACTAACACCGGCTCCAAGATCACATAAAGCAGTTTTAACATAGTTTCTTTTAATGGAGCATGGTATAGTTGGTACTCCTGGATCTCCTAGTTTCTTGGGTATTCCACCTTTAAAAGTATAATTAGCGAGCATGGTGGAAATTTTAGCTTCCGGTAACTTTCTTTTATTTCTAACAATATCTTTCATATACTTAGCATAAGGATTCATTTTAAGCATATCAGTCAAACGCATGCGCAAAAAGATAAGTTTAATCATTTCAGCAAAGTGCTCAAAATCCTCATCATCCTTTTTCTTGGATGGTTTAGGAGGGAAAGGCATGGGTTTCTGAACCCATGGTTCTCTTTCTTTACAGTGCTTCCTAGCAACAAAGTCTCTCTTATCATAACGTTGATTCTTTGATTGTGGGTTATCAAGATCAACAGCAGGTTCAATTTCTATATCATTGTTATTGCTAGGTTGAGCATCAACATGAACATCATCATTAATATTATCACTAGGTTCATGTTCGTCACAAGATTGTGTTTCAGCATCAGAAATAGAAATATCATTGGGATTCTCAGGTGTGTCAACAACAGGTTCACTAGAAGCATGCAAAGTCCTATCATTTTTCATATTCTTCTTCTTAGAAGAACTTGGTGCATCAACATTAGTTCTCTAAGAATCTTGCTCAATTATCTTAGGGTGGCCCTTAGGATACAAAGGTTCCTGAGTCATTTTATCCCCTCTAGTCATAACTCTAACATCATTATAATTTTTCTTATTATTTAATTCATTGAGCAAATCATTCTGAGCTTTAAGCACTTGTTCTACTTGAGTGGTAACCATAGAAGCATGTTTACTAATAAGTTTAAGTTCACCTTTAACTCTAGACATATAATCACTCAAGTGTTCAATCATATAAGCATTACTTTTCAATTGTCTACCAACATAAGCGTTGAAGTTTTCTTGTTTAACAATAAAATTATCAAACTCATCTAAGCATTGGCTAGCATACTTATAATGAGGAATATCACCTTCATCAAATCTATAGAGAGAATTTACCTTTACTACCTGTGTCGGGTTATCAAGACCATGTATTTCTTCAATAGGTGGTAAATTCTTAACATCTTCAGCTTTAATACCTTTTTCTTTCATAGATTTCTTTGCCTCTTGCATATCTTCAGGACTGAGAAATAGAATACCCCTTTTCTTCGGAGTTGGTTTAGGAAGTGTCTAATTATTATCATTACTCAACATATTTGTCAATAGCAATTTAGCTTGATTAACAGTTATTTCCCTGAAAACACAACCAGCACAACTATCCAGGTGGCCTCTGGAAGCATCGGTTAGTCCATTATAAAAGATATCAGGTATTTCATTTTTCTTGAGAGGATGATCAGGCAAAGCATTAAGTAATCGGAGAAGCCTCCCCCAAGCTTGTGGGAGACTCTCTTCTTCAATTTGCACAAAATTATATATTTCCCTTAAGGCAGCTTGTTTCTTATGAGCGGGGAAATATTTAGCAGAGAAGTAATAAATCATATCCTGGGGACTATGCACACAACCAGGATTAAGAGAATTAAACCATGTTTTAGCATCACCCTTTAATGAGAATGGAAATAATTTAAGGATACAGTAGTAACGAATTTTTACCTCATGAGTGAATAGGGTGGCTATATCATTTAATTTAGTAAGACGTGCCACAACAATTTTAGATTCATAGCCATAAAAAGGATCAGATTCAACCAAAGTAATTAACTCAGGATCGATAGAGAAATCATAATCCTTATCAGTAATACATATAGGTGAAGTAGCAAAAGTAGGGTCATATTTCATTCTAGCATTCAAAGTTTTTTTCTTTCAGCTTAGCTAATAATTTCTTAAGATCATATCTATCATTGCAGGCAAGAAAATCTCTAGCAGTTTCTTCATCCATAACATAACCCTCAGGCACAACATGTAGTTCATATCTAGGGGGAGAATCTTCATCATCACTTCCATCAATATTATCAGTTTCAATAATTTCATTCTCTCTAACCCTAGCAAGTTGTTCATCAAGAAATTCACCTAATGGCACAGTATTATCAAGCATAGAAGTAGTTTCATCATAAGTATCAAGCATCGCAGAAGTGGCATCATCAATAACATGCGACATAGTAGAATCAATAACAGAAGCAGGTTTAGGTGTCGTGAGTTTACTCAAAACAGAAGGTGAATCAAGTGCAGAGCTAGATGGCAGATTTTTACCTCCCCTCGTAGTTGAGGGATAAATCTTAGTTTTTTCGTCTTTCAAGTTCCTCATAGTGACCAACAGATATAAATCCCAAGTGACTCAAAGAATAGAGCTATGCTCCCCGGCAACGGCGCCAGAAAATAGTCTTGATAACCCACAAGTATAGGGGATCGCAACAGTTTTCGAGGGTAGAGTATTCAGCCCAAATTTATTGATTCAACAAAAGGGGAGCCAAAGAATATTCTCAAGTATTAGCAGCTGAGTTGTCAATTCAACCACACCTGGAAGACTTAATATGTACAGCAAAGTATTTAGTAGCAAAGTAATATCGAAGTAACGCTAACGGTGGCAAAAGTAACAGTAGCAGTTTTTTGTAGTAATCGTAACAGTGGCAACGGAAAAGTAACTAAGCAAAGATCAATATGTGAAAAGCTCATAGGCATTGGATCAGTGATGGATAATTATGTCGGATGCGATTCCTCATGCAACAGTTATAACATAGGGTGACACAGAACTATCTCCAGTTCATCAATGCAATGTAGGCATGTATTCCGAATATAGTCATACGTGCTTATGGAAAAGAACTTGCATGACATCTTTTGTCCTACCCTCCCGTGGCAGTGGGCTCTATTGGAAACTAAGGATATTAAGGCCTCCTTTTGATAGAGTACCGGACCAAAGCATTAACACTTAGTGAATACATGAACTCCTCAAACTACGTTCATCACCGGGAGTGGTCTCGATTATTGTCACTTCGGGGTTGCTGGATCATAACACATAGTAGGTGACTATTGACTTGCAAGATAGGATCAAGAACTCACATATATTCATGAAAACATAATAGGTTCAGATCTGAAATCATGGCACCTGGGCCCTAGTGACAAGCATTAAGCATAGCAAAGTCATAGCAACATCAATCTCAGAACATAATGGATACTAGGGATTAAATCCTAACAAAACTAACTCGATTACATGATAAATCTCATCCAACCCATTACCGTCCGGCAAGCCTACGATGGAATTACTCACGCATGGCTGTGAGCATCATGAAATTGGTGATGGAGGATGGTGATGATGACGATGGCGACTGATTCCCCTCTCCGGAGAACCGAACGGACTCCAGATCAGCCCTCCCGAGAGAGATTAGGGCTTGGCGGCGGCTTCGTATCTAAACGCGATGAATCCTTCTCTCTGATTCTTTTCTCCCCGAACGTGAATATATAGAGTTGGAGTTGAGGTCGGTGGAGCCTCAGGGGGCTCACAAGACAGGGGGCGTGCCCCCCACCCTCGTGGATAGGGTGTGGGCCCCCTGGTGTTGATTCTTTCGCTAGTATTTTTTATAAATTCCAAAAATATTCTCCGTGAAGTTTCAGGTCATTCCGAGAACTTTTATTTCTGCATAAAAATAACACCATGGCAATTCTGCTGAAATCAGCGTCAGTCCGGGTTAGTTCCATTCAAATCATGCAAGTTAGAGTCCAAAACAAGGGCAAAAGTGTTTGGAAAAGTAGATACGATGGAGACATATCACTGAATTTTGTGAGATATGTTTGATTCCCTCTGATAGGGATTTAATAGAGCCTAGGCCCGCGGAGTTTGATGGTTTTTACCGTACTCTGCCAGTGGGGGATGAGAGAGGGGTGTCGGGTGTTACTGCAACTAGTTTGCAGTTTCCTTCTGTGCATTACTTTGCTCTGTTCATAGCTAAGTGCTTAATTGTTAGGGAGAAGGTCGGTGCACTTTGTGCTCCGGACTTCACCATTTTACGTCGGACACTATACAGCGACAACACCTATAGTCTAGGGGCTATCATTGCATGTCGCCTACACCTTAACAGATCCAAGGGTAAAATTCATGGTGGTATTTACGCTACTCGCCTAGCGAGTCACTTTAACATTCAGATACGCTTACATGATTATCGTTTGCCCAAGGTTTATTTAGATCGTCAGGCTATGGCACATCATCAGTTTATCGATGGCGAGAGCACTGACATTCCTGTTCCTTACAACCTGGTTTTTAGTGAGGACACTCGTGATATTATTCCGTTGCCTGGACCTGCTTCGTTTGACTCTATTGCCAGGGGCGGATACAGGATCATGCCAGATGATATCTTCGCTTACCGTAATAACCAGGCGGTAGCAGAGGAGGAGCCTCAGGAGTGGGACCCTCAGGTGCCTGCTCCCCGGCACTTCAACGTGGGACCTGATGGCTTCTTCGAGTGATGATTACCAAGCTAGCACTAGTACATCGAGGTGCAATACAAATGGTTTTTAACCCCTTTCCGAGATGGCATTCTGAACCGTCGCCTAGTGAGTGACTACGATAGGGGGTCCTTCCCACACGACCCAGAAACCGCCGGGAATATGCCCTCCTAGCACACACGCTAGGCAAAATGAGGTCGTGTGCGACCGGTGAGCGATCAAGTACGGTTATACGTACAGTAGTGCTAAAAAATACAATTATACAGGCGAAATTGTTCCGTTCGTAAGTACATCCCACACAGTCAGTCCCCGCTAAACGTTTCCGTTCGTATATACATCCCACACAGTCGCTCCAAGGAAAACTTTTCCGTTCACAGGTACATCACACACAATTTTCCCCATGAAATTGTTTGTGATATAGTTGCCATTGCACATGATATTAACAATTTTATCGTTTGCGTTATCGAATGCATCACACACGGTGCGTAGAAAAAACTGTGTGGCAAAGGCTGTCCATCAGACACAGTTTTTATGTGGTAAACGTTTGCGCAAGGTGGCCTAATGCAAACAATTTTCAAGAGGATGTCGTGTGTGATTGTCCATTGATCCAACACGGTTTATTCCTAGAAACTGTGTTCGTTGCCTGAGGTCATCACTCGTGGTGTTTTCTCAATAACCACTTGCAATAGAAAAACCCAATTAGGAGGCTAATTGTCCTATTATTAATAATCCATTATTAATCTAATTGACATTTCATATTAAGCAAACAATATATTTCATTTCCATATTAAGGAAGCATGATTTCATAGTTGAAATACATCAGAGTACAACATCATATAGCTTCAGCACTCAGCTACTCCATTGCACAACTGCACTAGCACCAAGTTTCACATGCAACATCTAGAACCTTTCAAAATTGGCATCATAGACGGTACATAGACAGATCCATCTCATCTGGAAAACTGCTGAAGCGGAAGGCGACTATTGAGCCTTCATTGATGTTGAAGGTCTTTGCAACTTTAGGCCAGTGCTTGTGGATGATTGACCGTCCATCCTTCGTCCTCTTCATGAACACTTCAGTATTGAATCTTGGGTGTTGTATGAAAACCTTCCTCGCCTCCTGAACATAGAGGTGGTTTGAGAGGTAATCATCAGTGAACTGCTTTCGAAAGGCCTGAAAACAAGGATGTGCATAAATATCTTCTCTATATTGGAAATGGGGCAAAGGAACAAAAAAAAGGCAAGGCATAATAGTTTGTACCATCTTGTAGTGAACTGGTGTCTTCTTCATTGTGCAGGCAAAGATCTTGTTGTTTTCTGTCGCTAAATTCTTTATCCTAACAATCTTTCTGAGTTTCTTGACTTGATTGATATTCATGGACAACTCATTTCCCCATATGCAAAAAGGGTCGAACAGTGGGTCAAAACCTCTGACAGCAGGACCTACGTGTGCAAGACCAAATTGTTAAAAACCTAAATATTAGAATGGTTCTGGAAATTGCACAATAATGTGCTATTAGAGAACGGACCATGCATGATTAAGAATTAGGAAATATATAACTTGGATATGTTTATCATGTATTAAGTGCAACCAAATTCGATTTCTTCCTCACATGCACATCAATACAAAATTCTACCGACGACAATTGGACATTGCATTGCAGAGTTGAACCAAGAAGTCAACTAAACACCACAACAAATGAACCAAACATTACTGAGCACCACATTGCACAATATAACATACTCCTAATAGAAGATTAGACAGTTAACCAAACCAAGCATGCTTAACAACTTGGAAATGTAGCTATTGTATTTGTTTCTCATGTATTTAGTACAACCAAATTCAATTTATTTCTCACAAGGTATACAATAATAGAATGCACCCACAACAATTGAACATTGCATTGCATAATTGAACCAAACAGTTAACTAAACACCACAACAAATGAACCAAACGTTAACCGAGCACCACATTGCACAATATAACATACTCCTAAATAGGAGATCAGACACTTAACCAAACCAAGCATGCTTAAAAACTAAGAAATATAGCAAGTGTATTTGTTTCTCATGTATTTAATACATCCAAATTCAATTTATTTCTCACATGGTATACAATAACGGAATGCACCCACAACAATTGAACATCGCATTGCAGAGTTGAACCAAACAGTTAACTAAACACCAGAAAAAATGAACCAAACATTAACTGAGCACCACATTGCACAACATAACATACCCCTAATAGAAGATCAGACAGTTAACCAAACCAAGCATGCTTAACAACTTGGAAATATATCAATTGTATTTGTTTCCCATGTATTTAGTACATCCAAATTTAATTTATTTCTCACATGGTATACAATAACAGAATGCACCCACAACAATTGAACATCGCATTGCAGAACTGAACTAAACAGTTAACTAAACACCACAAAAAATGAACCAAACGTTAACTGAGCACCACATTGCACAATATAGCATACTCCCAATAGAAGGTCAGACAGTGAACCAAACCAAGCATGCTTAACAACTTGGAAATATATCAATTGTATTTCTTTCTCATCTATTTATTACAACCGAATTCGATTTACTTCTCACATGGTATACAATAACACAATGCACCCACAACTATTGAACATCGCATTGCAGAATTGAACCAAATAGTTAACGAAACACCACAACAAATGAACCAAATGTTAACTGAGCACCACATTGCACAATGTATGACATACTAGAAGATCAGATAGTTAACCAAACCAAGCATGCTTGACAACTTGGAAATATTGCAATTGTATTCGTTTCTCATGTATTTTGTAAAGATAAATTCAATTTATTTCTCACATGGAAGACAATACAAAATTGCAGCCTGAAGAATTGAACATCACATTTGCAGAATTGAACCAAACAGTTAACTGAAGACGACAACTAATTAACCAAACAATTAATAAGTGAGCCCCACATTGCACGGCATATAGAACATATACACTAGAGCAACAGATTGCATGGTAAAATTAGATAGCACAATTCACTAGAATTTGTTAAGGAAAGGCAGGAGCAGCACATGCAACGGATAAACCGAGCATGCTTGACTGGCGTAGCTAGCAAATGGCAAGGTGCTCCTCCAAGATCTGGGGGTCAGCATGAATGGCAGCCATCGCGACCTCATCCGCACGTGCGGACGTGACTTGCTTCTCCGCTGCCAAATGGTCCTTGAGCTCCTGCCTATACCGCGTGCACCATGGCTTAGGGCGACGCTTATTTGGTGGAGGGGTCGGTGATTTGGGTGGAAGGTGTCGTGCTGGCGGTCGGGGCATGTGGGATGTGGAAGGAGGAGGAGGATGGGGGTCGGGTGTGGATTAACTACTTGGATAGACGAGGCCGAGCAGCGTGAAGGAGGGTCGCCGGCAAGGCGGCAACACTGCAAGCAAGGAGCAAAGGTTTCAACATGGAAAGGAAGGCGGAAATAGGGGAAATGTGGCTTTTGGTAAGGGGGAGGGGCGGGTTGGCAGATATTTCCGCGGGAGCCGAAAATTTTGAATCGGTTCAGTGAAAAAACTGGCGCGCAAAGTCTCATCAGACACGGTCCCTTATTCAGAACTGTGTACGATATGTGAACATCACAAAGGATTCAGATAGCTTAACCCGTGTGTGATGAGTTCGAACGTGAAAAATTTTGGTTCGAATTTCCCTCGTTACAGTGGTCATCCATGTCATTGCATAAATTGGGTACACAAAGGAGACTACAACACACCCAGACTTCTGAATCGAGCAATTTCAACAATTAAACTGAGCTAGCTGACCTAAACATTACTCTAACAAATTAAAGACTGACGCTCTTAATTAAACAAAACAAAGAGTACTACTATGGCTGGTGCTCGTCGATCTCTGCCGCCTCCTTCATGTCTAGCTCGCGCCCGATGATTTCCTAGGGAAGGGGCTCCATGGCATCCATCGCACCATACTCGGCAAGCATCTCGCCATCTCTTTGGAAAAGGCTGCCACGCGCTGGGCGTGGGCAGCCTCGATCTGGGCTTGGACGGGCTCCGTTGTGGCAAGGTATGCGGCGGAGGAACAGACGGCTGCTCGAACACTCGCGGCGATTGCCAACTCTTCGGCCATGGGTTGCCGACCGTTGTCGGAGAGGCTTTATTCGTTTTGTGTGGTGACCGCCACGAGCTGGGCGTGGGTGGCCTCCATCAGGGCTAAGGCCGCCGCTGCAGAATGGACAGCTGTTGTGCCACTCTCGCCAGTTGCTATCCCCGAGGCAGATGTTGCTGCCGCCACCTGAGAAGCAACAACGGCCGTTTGGGCAGCCTTGGCCGATTGCGGCCGCGCTCATGCAATATACGGGCAAGTAAGGTTGGTTTGGACTGCTTCATCCCACAATACCGCCGGATCAAAATAAGACATTGGTGGTAAGTAGTATGACTATCACCGCCCACAAATCTTTGTGTTCTACGCATAGACCTGGCTCGGATGCCACTGTTGGGAAACATTGCATGGAAAACAAAAAAAATTCTACGCACATGCAAGATCTGTCCATGGAGATGCATAGCAATGAGAGTGGAGATTGTGTCTACGTACCATCGTAGATCGTAAGCGGAAGCATTTAAAAACGTGGTTGATGTAGTCGAACTCCTTCGCGTTCCAACCGATCGAGTACCGAACGTACGACACCTCCACGTTCAGCACACGTTCAGCTCGATGACGTCCTCCGCCTTCTTGATCTAGCAAGATGGCGAGGTAGTGGATGAGTTCTGGCAGCACGACGGTGTGGTGACGGTGATGGTGAAGCTATCTCCACAGGGCTTCGCCTAAGCACTACGAAAATATGACCGGGGGTGTAATGATGGAGGGGGGCGCCGCACACGGCTAAGGAATTGTTCTGGGTGTGCTAGGTGCCCCCTCCCACATATATATAGGTGGGGGTAGGAGGGAGCAGCTAGGAGGTGCCCCCAAGTAGGCCGAATTCTACTTCGGGTCTCTTCCCAAGTGGCGCCCCCTCCATGTTTAGGTGCGGGGGAAAGGCAGGAGGCGCCCCCCTTTTCCTTTCTCCCATGAGAAGGGGAAGGCAAGAGGGGTTAGCCCCCCTTTCCTTCCCTAGGGTCGGCCAGCTAGGGAGAGGGGCGCACCAGCCCCCGGTGGGCTGGTCTGTCCCTCCGTTGGCCCATTAGGCCCATATAGCTACCGGGGGTGCCCGGAACCCCTTCCGGTGACACGATGACTACCCGGTGCATCCCGAAACTCTTCTGGTGTCTGAATACCATCATCCTATATATCAATATTTACCTCTCGGCCATTTTGAGACTCCTCGTCATGTCCATGATCTCATCCGAGACTTCGAACAACATTCGATAACCAAATCATATAACTCATATAACACTATATCGTCAACGAATGTTAAGCGTGCGGACCCTACGGGTTCGAGAACTAAGTAGACATGACCGAGACACCTCCCCGTTCAATAACCAATAGCGGAACCTGGATGCCCATATTGGCTCCTACATATTCTACGAAGATCTTTATCGATCGAACCTTATGACAACATACGTAATTCCTGTTGTCCATCGGCATGTTACTTTCCCGAGATTCGATCGTCGGTTTCTTCATACCTAGTTCAATATTGTTACCGGCAAGTCTCTTTACTCGTTCCGTAATACATCATCTTGCAACTAACTCATTAGTCACTTTGTTTGCAAGGCTTCTTATGATGTGTATTACCGAGAGGGCCCAGAGATACCTCTCCGATACACGGAGTGACAAACCCTAATCTCGATTTATGCCAACTCAACAAACACCATCGGAGATACCTTTAGAGAATCTTTATGATCACCCAGTTATGTTGTGATGTTTGATAGCACACAAGGTATTCCTACAGTATCCGGAGTTGCATAATCTCATAGTCAAAGGAATATGTACTTGACATTAAGAAAGCAATAGCAATAAACTGAACGATCAATACGCTAAGCTAACGGATGGGTCTTGTCCATCACATCATTCTCCTAATGATGTCATCCCGTTATCAAATGACAACACATGTCTATGGTTAGGAAACCTTAACCATCTTTGATCAATGAGCTAGTCTAGTAGAGGCTTACTAGTGACACGGTATTTGTTTATGTATTACACATGTATTTAAGTTTCCAATCAATACAATTCTAGCATGAATAATAAACCTTTATCATGAATAAGGAAATATAAAATAACAACTTTATTATTGCCTCTAGGGCATATTTCCTTCATTCTAGTGAAGATAATGAGAGAAAATCTCTTCTGAGTTGGTTGAGTCAGCTTTGCTTATAGCCCAAGCAAAGTTGCCGCCTATGTTTGAAAGCCGGTGGTTCGTACACATATCGGTTGGCCATTGACCAGGGTCATTTCGGTCATATCATGTAGGGTTGCCCCTGGCCATAAATAGTCACCCCCTCCACCATAAGTTTGTGGCTGCTCAGAGTTATTGCACGGCTCCTGTCGTCTTGGAGCAACCCACCTTCAAGGCTTTTGATAGATATTTCCCACGAGGAAAAACCCCAGACAACCGGAGCCCAAAGTGATTGAGCATCACTAAAGACATTCTGTCCTGGGTGAACCGAAGACCTGTTACACTTGAAGACTGTGATCTTCTAGACGGTTAGGCATCACATTCTGAGCATCCAAGAGTCACTGTGGATTGCCGGTGAATGAGTTTGGGAAGGTTTCAGAAGTCGACCTCGAAGATATACCTGAGTGACTGGGCGAGGTCTGAGTGACCTTCGCTCAGGGAGAATAAGGTGAAGACATAGTCTTATGTGTTCAATCTCAGCCTCTCCAACCAGACGTATAGTTGTTACAACAATTGAGACTGGTTAAACAAATCATTTTTCTTCAACGAGCAACTGGTTTTATCACTTCACTACTTTACTCTTTGTTTTGTACTGTGAAGACCTTGCTTGCTCATCCATGTGTGAACGCTACGCTTGAAGACATTCATCATGATACTCTTTTCTATCTTCCAGTTCATTGTACTTAAAGTTGTTTGCTTGTATGTGTGCATGTTCTACATCTATTGCTACCTTGTTTGCCTACTATCTATGGTGCTAATGCCATTAGCTTCTCATTGGTAGCTTGCCCAGTGTAGCTTTTCACTAGTACTGCCATACTTTGCAACTGATTACCTTCCGTATCTTCGAAGACATTCCTTGTTTCAAAGACTTTCATAAAAATCTCCCATTCACCCCCCTCCCTTTGGTTCATAACTAGCAATTTCACTCTCTTTTGTGCACTTCAATGTCTTGTACTGGACAGTGAGTACCATGTCTATTTGGAGACCTGTTACTATCCTCACTATGTGTTATGTTGAAAATATATTGTTGTCATGGTTAAAATTGTTTGATTTTGAAATTACAAGCAAGGTGCTGTCATTTTTTTAGAGAAATATGTTTAATATATGTTATTGTCATGCAAGCTAACTTGAGAAAGGTGCTACATGTTTATTATCCTTAATATGTGTTATGGTGAAAATACTATATTGGTGTCATGAAATTGTTTGATCTTGGGGAGGGAGTCCTGGACTAAGGGGTCCTCGGGCGTCCGGCCTGTTAGCCATGGGCCGAACTGATGGGCTGTGAAGATACGAAGATGGAAGACAGTACCCGTGTCCGGATGGGACTCTCCTTGGCGTGGAAGGCAAGCTTGGCGACCGGATATGTAGATTCCTTTCTTTGTAACCGACCTTGTGTAACCCTAGATCCTCCCGGTGCCTATATAAATCGGAGGACTTAGTCCGGAAAGGACAGATACTCATTCCATAGTCATACAGGCTAGACTTCTAGGGTTTAGCCATTATGATCTCGTGGTAGATCAACTCTTGTAATACTCATATCCATCAAGATCAATCAAGCTGGAAGTAGGGTATTACCTCCATAGAGAGGGCCCGAACCTGGGTAAACATCGTCCCCCTGTCTCCTATTACAATCGACCTTAGGCGCACAGTTCGGGACCCCCTACCCGAGATCCGCTGGTTTTGACGCCGACATTGGTGCTTTCATTGAGAGTTCCACTGTGCGGTCGACGAAAGGTTCGATGGCCCCTTCGATCGTCGACAATGACACTGTCCAAGGAGAAACCTTCCTCCCCGGACAGATCTTCGTGTTCGGCAGCTTTGCACTGCGGTCCAACTCGGTCGGCCACCTGGAGCAGATCGATAGCTACGCCCCTGGCCATCAGGTCAGGTTTGGGAGCTTGAATTACGTTGCGGACATCCGTGGAGATTTGATCTTCGCCGGATTTGAGACCGCGGCGACCGCTCCTGGCCACCTTGACGAACATGACCTAAATTGGTCGTCAGACCGCATCCAGGAGATAGCTCCTCTGACCACTCTGGCCTTAGATCCAGAGCACACTGCGGCATCCAAGGATCGGAGGCTCGACCCCACCACTGAGTCCATAGATTCCCCGGCGTTGGAGCCGCACATGGACTTAACCTCGCACAATATCTGTGCCACCGGAATTCCGGACTTGTCTCTGGCTATAAGTTCTGAACCATGTGAGCCTGCGGACGCCAAACTCGATCGCTCATCGATCTTCGAATTCAACGCCGCAGACATCTTCCAGCACTCGCCTTTGGGCGATATGCTAAACCGATTAAAAAGCCTATCCTTGGCGGGGGACTCACAGCCGAACTCTGTCCGGTCCGGACTAGGGGCTGATGATCGGGAATTTTGCTTCCCACCCGCCACCCACTTCATAGCCACTGTCGAGGACTTAACTGACATGCTTGATTACGGCTCTGAAGACATCGACGGTATAGACAATGATGCCTGCGAGGAGCAAGGCCAAGACCCGCCATTCACTAGACGGTGGACGGCCACTTCCTCACATGATGTATACATGGTAGATATGCCCAAAAATAACAGTGGCGATGACAAGGAAAACCCAGTGAAGGAGGACCCTCCTAAGACACAACCAAAGCGCTGGCGTCGATGGTGCCGCTCTAAATCATGCCGCAGTAGAAACAACAATACCGGCACAGGAAATGACAACACCCCGGATGGTGCCGAAGAGACAGAGGAGCCGGAGGAACAAACTGCCGAAAAAGACCATCGGGAAGAAGGGCAATTCCGCCCCGACGAATAGGCTATGGAAGAAGACTCGGAGGACAGTAGTTACCATCCGCTCTCCGAAGAGGAGGTGAGCCTCGGCAACGAAGACTTCATCGTGCCTGAAGAACCTTAAGCTTCAGCTAATAGCCACTGCGAGGAGCCTGAAAAAGAAGCAGCAGCAGCTTCAAGCTGATCAAGACCTGCTCAATGACAGATGGACCGATGTCCTGGCAGCCGAAGAACACGGCCTTAAACGACCAGCCAAAATTTACCCGAAGCACAAATTGCTACCTCAGTTCGATGATGAGGCGCCAGAGCCCGCACCAGCATCACGCAATGCGGTCGATCGGCCACCGCGCAGCCGGGATAAAATGGCAACCCGAGCCGAAAAACAGATAGTCCCGCCTCGCTGTAAAGGCAGGGATAAGACAGCTCGGGGTTATACATATGACTTTCGTCAAGACCTGGACAGTGGAGCAGGACATACAAGATCGATCTACGGATCGCGAGGACATGCCTTGACACACAACGATGGATACCTATTCGGACGCGACAAACCTAGTCACGCTCGAGCCGATAACCATAGACGAACTCCATCGGAGCTACGTCGCGACGCCGCTCGACATAAAGGCGCCGCACACCCTCTTTGCTTCACTGATGAAGTAATGGACCATGAATTCCCCGAAGGGTTCAAACCCGTCAATATTGAATCATACGACGGAACCACCGATCTTGTGGTATGGATCGAGGACTTTATTCTCCACATTCACATGGCCCACGGAGATGACCTCCACGCTATCAAATAACTCCCACTAAAACTCAAAGGGCCTGCTCGGCACTGGTTAAATAGCCTGCCTGAAGATTCCATCGGCAGCTAGGAGGACTTGGAAGAAGCCTTTCTCGACAACTTCCAAGGTACATATGTCCGGCCACCAGACGCTGATGACTTAAGCCACATAGTTTAACAGCCCGGGGAGTCAGGCAGGAAGTTCTGGACTAGGTTCGTAACTAAAAAGAACCAGATCGTCGACTGTCCGGATGCAGAAGCCCTAGCGGCCTTTGCATAGGAAGTGGGTTAGACTTAAATGTGCTAGTCATTATTGTTCCCATAAGTTGTTTGCTCACAAAATCCCTATGCATAGGAAGTGGGTTAGACTTAAATGTGCTAGTCATATTCTTCATGATGCTCTCTTTATGTTTCAATTCTTATGTCTTATGCGAGCATCATTGAAATCATCATGCCTAGCTAGGGGCGTTAAACGATAGCGTTTGTTGGGAGGCAACCCAATTTTATTTTAGTTTCTTGCTTTTTGGTTCTGTTTAGGAATAAATAAGCCATCTAGCTTCTGTTTAGATGTGGTTTTATGTTTTAATTAGTGGGTGTGCCAAGTAGAACCTATAGGATCTTCTTGGATGAGAGTTATTTGATCTTGCTGTAAATTCCAGAAACTTTCTGTTCATGAAAACAATTGTTTAAAATCACCAGAACGTGATAAAATACTGATTCCAATTGCACCAGATCAATAATCAAATTATCTAGGTCTTCCTATTTTGGTAGGATTTTTTGAGTTCCAGAAGTTTGCGTTAGTTACAGATTACTACAGACTGTTCTGTTTTTGACAGATTCTGTTTTTCGTGTGTTGTTTGCTTATTTTGACGAGTCTATGGCTAGTAAAATAGTTTATAAACCATAGAGAAGTTGGAATAAAGTAGCTTTAACACAATTACAAATAAAGAATGAGTTCATTATAGTACCTTGAAGTGGTGTTTTGTTTTCTTTCGCTAACGGAGCTCACGAGTTTTCTGTTGAGTTTTGTGTTGTGAAGTTTTCAAGTTTTGGGTAAAGATTCGATGGACTATGGAATAAGGAGTGACAAGAGCCTAAGCTTGGGGATGCCCAAGGCACCCCAAGGTAATATTCAAGGATAACCAAGAGCCTAAGCTTGGGGATGCCCCGGAAGGCATCCTCTCTTTCGTCCTCATCCTTCGGTAACTTTACTTGGAGCTATATTTTTATTCACGACATGATATGTGTTTTTCTTGGAGCGTCATTTTATTTTCTTTTGTTTTGCTTGCTGTTTGAATAAAATACCAAGATCTGAAATTCTTAAATGTTAGAGAGTCTTCACATAGTTGCATAATTATTCGACTACTCATTGATCTTCACTTATATTTTTCGGAGTAGTTTGTTGTTTGCTCTAAGTGCTTCACTTATATCTTTTAGAGCACGGCGGTGGATTTATTTTGTAGAAATAGATGAACTCTCATGCTTCACTTATATTATTTTGAGAGTCCTAAACAGCATGGTAATTTGCTTTAATTGTGAAATTAATCTTCCATATTGAGTTCATTGAATATCATGAGAAGTCAGATATTTGATAAGTGTTTTGAGATATAAAGGTGGTAATACTAGAGTGTGCTAGTTGAGTAATTGTGAAATTGAGAAATACTTGTGTTAAAGCTGGCAAGTCCCGTAGCATGCATGTATGGTAAAATTTGTGTAACAATTTTGACACATAGGTGTTCTTTTATTGCTTTCCTTATGAGTGGCGGTCGGGGAGGAGCGATGGTCTTTTCCTACCAATCTATCCCTTTAGGGGAATGCGTAGTAGTACTTTGCTTCGAGGGTTAATAAACTTTTGCAATAAGTATATGAGTTCTTTATGACTAATGTGAGTCCATGGATTATACGCACTCTCAACCTTCCACAATTTTCTAGCCTTTACGGTACCTTGCATTGCCCTTTCTCACATTGAGAGTTGGTGCAAACTTCGCCGGTGCATCCAAACCCCATGATATGATACGCTCTATCACACATAAACCTCCTTATATCTTCCTCAAAATAGTCACCATACCTACCTATTATGGCATTTCCATAGCCATTCCGAGATATATTGCCATGCAACTTTCCACCGTTCCGTTTATTATGACACGCTCCATCATTGTCATATTGCTTTGCATGATCATGTAGTTGACATCGTATTTGTGGCAAAGCCACCGTTCATAATACTTTCATACATGTCACTCATGAGTCATTGCACATCCCGGTACACCGCCGGAGGCATTCATATAGAGTCATATTTTGTTCTAAATATCGAGTTGTAATTCTTGAGTTGTAAGTAAATAAAAGTGTGATGATCATCATTATTAGAGCATTGTCCCAGTGAGGAAAGGATGATGGAGACTATGATTCCCCCACAAGTCGGGATGAGACTCCGGACTAAAAAAAAGAGAGGCCATAAAAAAAGAGAAAATGCCAAATAAAAAAATGAGAGAAAAAGAGAGAAGGGACAATGCTACTATCCTTTTACCACACTTGTGCTTCAAAGTAGCACCATGATCTTCATGATAGAGAGTCTCCTATGTTGTCACTTTCATATACTAGTGGGAATTGTTCATTATAGAACTTGGCTTGTATAATCCAATGATGGGCTTCCTCAAAATGCCCTAGGTCTTCGTGAGCAAGCAAGTTGGATGCACACCCAATTAGTTTCTTTTGTTGAGCTTTCACATATTTATAGCTCTAGTGCATCTGTTGCATTGCAATCCCTACTCCTCTCATTGACATCAATCGATGGGCATCTCCATAGCCTATTGATTAGTCGCGTCAATGTGGGACTTTCTACCTTTTTGTCTTCTCTCATAACCCCCATCATTATACTCTACTCCACCCATAGTGCTATATCCATGGCTTGCGCTCATGTATTGCGTAAGAGTTGAAAAGGCCGAAGCGCGTTAAAAGTATGAACTAATTGCTCGGCTTGTCATCGGGGTTATGCATGATGAGAACGTTTGTGTGACAATATTGACACATGGCCTAACTTTATGATTTTGTAGGGATAAGCTTTCTTTGGCTATGTTATTTTGATAAGACATAATTGCTTGGTTAGCATGTTTGAAGTATTATTGTTTTTATGTCAACATTAAACTTTTATCTTGAATCTTTCGATCTGAATATTCCTGGCACAATAGAGAAGATTACATTGATAAATATGTTAGGTAGCATTCCACATCAAAACTTCTGTTTTTATCATTTACCTACTCGAGGACGAGCAGGAATTAAGCTTGGGGATGCTTGATACGTCTCCAACGTATCTATAATTTTTGATTATTCCCTGCTATTATATTATCTATTTTGGATGTTTATGGGCTTTATTATACACTTTTATATTATTTTTGGGACTAACCTATTAACCCAGAGCCCAGTGCCAGTTTCTGTTTTTTCCCTTGTTTCAGTGTTTCGCAGAAAAGGAATATCAAAAGGAGTCCAAACGGAATGAAACCTTCGGGAGAGTTATTTTTGGAACGGAAGCAATCCAGAAGACTTGGAGTGTACGTAAGGGAAGCAACGAGGAAGGCACGAGGCAGGGGGGCGCGCCCACCCCCTGGGCGGGCCCTCCACCCGCGTGCGCCCCTCGTGGCTCCCCTGACGTAATTCTGCTTCCTATATATACCAATATACCCTAAAACCGTCGGAGAACAGAATAGATCGGGAGTTCCGCCGCCGCAAGCCTCTGTAGCCACCAAAAACCAATCGGGACCCTGTTCTGGCACCCTGCCGGAGGGGGCAACCCTCACCGGTGGCCATCTTCATCATTCCGGCGCTCTCCATGACGAGGAGGGAGTAGTTCACCCTCGGGGCTGAGGGTATGTATACCAGTAGCTATGGGTTTGATCTCTCTCTCCTGTTCTTGAGGTGATACGATCTTGATGTATCGCGAGCTTTGCTATTATAGTTGGATCTTATGATGTTTCTCCCCCTCTACTCTCTTGTAATGGATTGAGTTTTCCCTTTGAAGTTATCTTATCGGGTTGAGTCTTTAAGGATTTGAGAACACTTGATGTATGTCTTGCCGTGCTTATCTGTGGTGACAATGGGATATCACGTGATCCACTTGATGTATGTTTTGGTGATCAACTTGCCGGTTCCGCCCATGAACCTATGCATAGGGGTTGGCACACGTTTTCGTCTTGACTCTCCGGTAGAAACTTTGGGGCACCCTTTGAAGCACTTTGTGTTGGTTGAATAGATGAATCTGAGATTGTGTGATGCATATCGTATAATCATACCCACGGATACTTGAGGTGACATTGGAGTATCTAGGTGACATTAGGGTTTTGGTTGATTTGTGTCTTAAGGTGTTATTCTAGTACGAACTCTTGAATAGATCGATCAGAAAGAATAAGTTTGAGGTGGTTTTGTACCCTACCATAATCTCTTCGTCTATTCTCTCCGCTATTAGTGACTTTGGAGTGACTCTTTGTTGCATGTTGAGGGATAGTTATATGATCCAGTTATGTTATTATTGTTGAGAGAACTTGCACGAGTGATAGTATGAACCCTAGGCCTTGTTTCCTAGCTTTGCAATACCGTTTACACTCACCTTTATCATTAGTTACCTTGCTGTTTTTATAAATTCAGATTACAAATACCTTTATCTACCATCCATATTGCACTTGTATCACCATCTCTTCGCCGAACTAGTGCACATATACAATTTACCATTGTGTTGGGTGTGTTGGGGACACAAGAGACTCTTTGTTATTTGGTTGCAGGGTTGTTTGAGAGAGACCATCTTCAACCTACGCCTCCCATGGATTGATAAACCTTAGGTCATCCACTTGAGGGAAATTTGCTACTGTCCTACAAACCTCTACACTTGGAGGCCCAACAACATCTACAAGAAGAAGGTTGTGTAGTAGACATCAGGTCACAACGGTGAACATGATATATGCTACACACATCCCCAAGAGGGAGCGCAAGCGCGCACTCAGGGACGTCTATGCGATAGAGCCAGTCGCCCAAAAATCCAATCCATGGTCATCGTGCCCGATCACTTTTGACCGTCGGGATCATCCGACCAGTATCCGGCATGGCAGATCAGCCGCACTAGTCCTAGACCCAATCATTGATGGATTCCACCTGACACGAGTCCTCATGGACGGTGCCAGCAGCCTCAATCTGCTCTATCAGGACATAGTATGCAAAATGGGCATTAACCCATCACGGATCAAACCCACAAGGACTACCTTTAAAGGAGTCATACCAGGCGTAGAGGCGCGTTGTATGGGCTCAATCACACTAGAGGTCGTCTTCGGATCTCCGGACAACTTCCGAAGCGAGGAGTTAATCTTCGATATCGTCCCCTTTCGCAGCGGCTATCACGCACTGCTCGGATGAACCTCTTTTGCTCGATTCAATGCGGTACCTCACTACGCTTATCTCAAGCTCAAGATGCCGGGAGAACGTGGCATCATAAAAATCAATGGAAATACGGAACGCTCCCTCCGTGCCGAGGAGCATACCACGACCTTAGCAGCAGAAATACAGCGCGGCCTTTTCCAGCAGAACCTTAGTTCGGCGGCCAAGCCCCTGGACACCATTAAAAGAGTCCGAACTATTCTGCAGCAAGACATCCCGGCTCGTCAAGAGCTTAACTAGCAATTTGGCCTCCGTCCCAGTCCCGATCAAACAGCGGCATTTGTACCGCGCGTACATAACTATGCACTCAAAATCCCATGGGCATCAACGGAGGCATAGCTAGCTCGTGATCCATAGTGCGGCTCGACCGACCCTGGATTTGCACACCTTCACTTTTCCTTTTCATTTCGGGGTTTTTCTCTTTTTGAGGCTTCTTCTGATAACCCGATCATCGGACCGATCACGGCATGGACACACCAAGGAGGCAAGGAGGTTTGACGTACAAGGGAATGCCCAGGTGGTCTCTGCTAACAATTGCTATACCTGTTTTACATACCCGCACGCAGCTCGCTCTTGGTCATGGCATGTTAAATAGCCTTACTTGCTTATCGCATTACTTGTACAAGTACGCCCCGACGTGTTAATCACATTACAATGGAAAATAAATGGTAGCGTCAGCTTATTACTTGATTTTTCTTTTTTCCTTACCTTTGTATTTATTACTCATTGCACCCGTACACTCTGGTACATTTTATTTTACCAGGGGCTTTCGCGCCCCGCAGTACGGCAATAAAGTCCGAACACCTTTTTCAGTACAGTTCGGCACCCCGAACTTATAACATTATATGCATTGGCTCCGAATCATGTCTTTGGTCAATAGTTGGGTTGCCCGGCTCCTCTGCTTACTACCTTACGTTCCGCTATATCGGCTAGGGTAGTAAAGGGAGAACTACTGCGATTGTGTCCCGGTTCTTCCGGACGAGCACCTCAGTAGAGAAAGCCGAAAACTGACTGTCATGATGCAGCGAGAGCTGGTCAGCTGTTTGAGAGGTTTCAAATCCTTAAGAGATTTTTTCCGCTTTATGCGAGGAATCGGTTTTTATCCGATCAGGTGCGTATAACGCCCCAAGTTCGGCCTTCCGAACACCAGGGGCTTCGCCCAAATTCTCATTGTCAAACTCCTATGGCTAAGTGAGGGTGATAAAGGCCGTATAGTCTGATTGCCTTGTTCGTTGCGCTAAACACCTCCTTTAAGGACCAGAACATGGAGTAAAGAGTGTTTAGATTTATCCCGAACACCCCCGTACTATCTACGTGGGGGCAGAAGCCGACGACTGGCCAACCCTCAGATTTCATAAACGGCCGCACAGGAGGTAAATTTTTTAAATTCACAAGCATTATATTACACAACATCATTGTTCCATATTACAGGACAGGATAATACGAATGTTTTCATGGGAATAGAATATCCTTCGTACATTTCCCCGTCACATGGCGGGATCCCTCAAGGACTCCATCAGAATATAACTCGGGTCGGCGGTGCTCCTTACCCTCAGGCGGCCCCTCGGTCATTAGCTTCTTGGCATCCATCTTCACCCAGTGCGTCTTGACGCGGGCAAAGGCCATCCGTGCACCTTCAATACAGACCGACCGCTTTATAACCTCAAGCTGCGGGCAGGCATCAACAAGCCGCTTTACAAGTCCGAAGTAGCTGCTGGGTATCGGCGCGGCAGGCCATAGTTGGACTAGCAGCTCCTTCATGGCTAGCTCGGCCGCCTTGTGCAGCTCGACCAGCTGTTTCAGTTGGTCGCCGAAGGACACCGGATGTTCTGGTCCAAGATATTGAGACCAGAACAGCTTCTCCGTAGAACTCCCTTCTTCGGCTCGATAGAACTCGGCAGCATCTGATACGCTGCGCGGCAAATCCATAAATGCCCCTGGAGAGCTCCAAATTCGGGTAAGTAAAAGGCACGTCTCCTCCACAGACTTGGTTTGCATAATGAAAGCCTTACCCGCACGATCTTCTTGGCCGCTTGGATTTCCTGAAGGGCGCTCTGGGCCTCGGCTCGCGCCTCTTGTGCGCTTCGACGGGCGTTCGCAAGTTCGGACGCTTGTGTCTTAGAATCACGCTCCAAGGGCTCGTACTCCTTGACGGCATCCTGGAGCTCTTGCTGGACTTCGCTGACCCGGGCTTCGTGCTTCTCGCACACAGCGCGCTCCTTTGCCGCTTTGTCCTCAACCTCGGCTAATGCCTTCTTGAGGGCCGCCACCTCGGTCGTGGCCGCTAACAAAATTAATGACGCTTTAGTCAGCACGAAAGATTCACCCTTCCTAAAATACACGCGTAGGTTACTGCATACCTTGGTTGTCCTCCAGCTGCTTCTTTATGAGGCCGAGCTCTTCGTTGGCCCGCTCCAGGCTCTGCTTCAGGCCGGAGACCTCTGCAGTATGAGCTGCGGCAGCCAGCAGCGATGCCTGCTTATTCACACAGACATCTTATGTTAGTCTCCTGCAAAAATTGTTTTGATCCTCTGTTCGGCTTTTTCTTTCCGAACACTGAACAGAGCATCAGGGGCTACTGTGTACACTGTGATATTCTTTCTACAATTATTACCTCAAAGCCTGTTAAAAGGCTACCGCAGGCCTCAGTCAGTCCGTTTTTGGCGGACTGAACCTTTTCGATCACTATACCCATAAGGACACGGTGTTCATCCACAATGGAGGCGCCTCGCAGCGTTTCCAGCATATTATCCGATGCCTCTGGTTGGACAGAGGTCACCGGCGGAACAGGCACACCTCCTCCTTTTGGGGAAGGCCGTTCGCTGGACTCCGGAGCCGTGAAGGTCTCCGGAATGGTATCCGGCTGAGGGCCGAATGGAACTTGGCCCCCATCACCAGTCCCCATGGGAGCTTTTTCCCCCATGTGTCCGGCAGCCGAGGAGTCATCCTGGGGCGCCATCCTGACGATTTCAGGAATCTCCCTCGGTATGGGAAGGTCCTTTGGGACACCACCTCGTCATCACCCTTGGGTGAGACAGAGTGAGCGGGTGGCGGAGACATGCTAGCCATCTCCTTTGAGTCTAGCGAACCCTCTGTCGAGGATCGTGGGGAGCCGTCGCGGGCCGGACTGTAATGGCATAATTTAAACATATTAATATTATAAACTGGAAAGGCCAGGTATTTGGAGGTGCATAGGGTTTTTGGTACTTACGAGGCGGCCCGAGGCTTGGTCCGGGGCATTCGCTCCGGAATGCTATCAACATCCCATGTGGAGTTATCCGCAAGGGAGCCCTTCCCCCTCTTGGGCGCCTTCGCCTCCAGACTCGTGGAGGCCCCCCTTTTCTTCCTTCCCCCCTCAGGGGGGAGCCGCCTTCTTCCTCCTCCTCGCCGTCGTCTTCGGCGGCCGAAGAGTCAGTCTCGTCTTCGGACGACATGTCCGAAGCACCCATTTGGCTAAGGCCACTCCTGGTCCCTTTGGCCTTCTTCTCCGGCACATCATAAGGCGCCGGAAACAACATCTTCGTCAGGAGTGGGGTCTCCTCATCTTCGGGTAGCGGAGCTGGACAATTAATCCGCCCCGCTATGTCAGCCCAGGCCTAAAAGAAATTGATAGGAAGGCTTAGACTCCTTTCTCAAAATATGCCAGTAAAAGCTATACCTTGAAAACATGAAAAAACTTACCGAATTAGCCTGGCGCTTTAAGCTAAGCCCACGATCCTCGGTCGTAGGCGGTGGTGTCTTGCCGGACTTGAAGAGCACTTTCCAGATGTCTTCGTGTGTCGTGCCGAAGAGCTCTAGCAGCGTCTGGTGCTTGGCCGGATCGAACTCCCACAAATAGCAGGTCCGACGTTGGCACGGAAGGATCCGGCGGATGAGCATAACCTGGATCACGTTGACAAGCTTGATCTTCTTGGTTATCATGTTCTGGACGCACGTCTGGAGCCCGGTTAGCTCGTTCGAAGATCCCCAGGTCAGGCCCTTCTCTTGCCAGGAGGTGAGCCGCATCGGAACTCCGGATCAGAATTCGAGGGCCGCCGCCCAGTTGGTATCGCGCGGCTCGGTGATGTAGAACCACCCCGATTGCCATCCCTTCACCGTCTCCACAAAGGAACCTTCGAGCCAGGTGATATTGGGCATCTTGCCCACCACGGCACCTACGCACTCTGCTTGTTGGCCGCTCACCACCTTCGGCTTCACGTTAAAGGTCTTCAGCCATAGGCCGAAGTGAGGCGGGATGCGGAGAAAGGCCTCGCACATGACTATGAATGCCGAGATGTTGAGGATGAAGTTGGGGGCTAGATCATGGAAGTCCAGCCCGTAGTAAAATATTAGTCCGCGGACAAACAGGTGGAGATGGAATCCCAAGCAGCGGACGAAGTGCGCAAGGAACACCACCCTCTCTTGGGGTTCGAGGGTAGAAACGATCTGTCCCTTGGCCAGGAGTCTGTGAACGATCTCCTTGGCCAGGTATCCGGCCTCTCGGAGCTCCTTGATATCTTTCTTCTTAACGGAGGAGGCCATCCACTTGCCTCCAGCTCCGGATCCGTACATCATTGGAGTGCTTTCTAGGGCCGGGAAAGCTAGAGCTTGGGCGCTGGAGCTCAAGAATGGATGGGCAGTGAAAGGAGAAGGCGTGGGTGGATGGGGACGGATCCTTATCCCTTTTAAAAGGCCGCGAATGTTAAACGCCTCCCCACTCGCCTTAAAACTCGCCTATTCCCAAGGGCTGTGTAAACGGCACGGTTGGGTTACCTGCGCCCGTATTGATGAGGATCCCGCAATAAGGGGACACGGTCTCTGCTTTGACAAGACGTGCCAATGGAAACCACGTCTCGAAACATGGAGCGATAGATGGAAAACGGTTCGAAATTATGATCGGGTAGACGTGATATCATATTACAAGAAGTTGTCAGCGGATGGGATTCGTGAAATATTATATTCTCTCTACGGTTGTGTGTGGTGTGTGTGTGTTATAGATCAGGACACATCGGTACGTCTGAAGACTATTTCGGGTACAGTTCGGAAGGAGGAACCCGCCTTGCAATGCCGAAGACAGATCTATGTGCCGGATACTTTGTCATTGAAGCCAGGTTCAGGGGCTACTGAGGGAGTCCTGGACTAAGGGGTCCTCGGGTGTCCGGCCTGTTAGCCAGGGGCCAGACTGATGGGGTGTGAAGATACGAAGACCGAAGACTGCACCCGTGTCCGGATGGGACTCTCCTTGGTGTGGAAGGCAAGCTTGGCGACCGGATATGTAGATTCATTTCTTTGTAACCGACCTTGTGTAACCCTAGATCCTCCCGGTGCCTATATAAACCGAAGGACTTAGTCCGGAAAGGACAAATACTCATTACCATAGTCATGGACTTCTAGGGTTTAGCCATTACGATCTCGTGGTAGATCAACTCTTGTAATACTCATATCCATCAAGATCAATCAAGCAGGAAGTAGGGTATTACCTCCATAGAGAGGGCCCGAACCTGGGTAAACATCGTGTCCCCTGTCTCCTGTTACCATCGACCTTAGACGCACAGTTTGGGACCCCCTACCCGAGATCAGCCGGTTTTGACACCGACACTTGGAATTACAAGCAAGGTGCTACCAATTTTTTTATCCAAATATGTAATCTCAATATGTTATGATAGTTTCAAGAGAATGGTTCACCATGCTTACAAGTAACAGTTGGGAAGGTTGCTAATTTTCCATTGAGGGAAAAATCATCATTTTTCTTTGCTAGTTTGCCATTGAGGGCAAAATCATCATTTTTCTTACTTTAACGGATGTGGTTCACTATTTCACACCAACATAACGGCTGATAACATAATGAGTTTGTAAGAGCAACTCCAATGGGGCGACCCATTTCATCTGTGGCGTTCGTTTGGGTCGGCGCGGACAAAAGAGGAGGCCCAACGCGGTGACCCAAACCCAAATGGAGTCCGCTTCGCGTCCGCACCGACGCATTTGCGGCCCAAATTTGCGCCCCAAATGCGTCGGCGCGGACGCCACGCGCGCCTTCTCGGCGTCCACCGCGGCCCCACCTAGCGGTCGTCCAACCGCCCGCCACCTACCTGGTCAGCTTAATTTTTGACCTAGGGCCCACATGTTAGCGACGGCGGTCGTCCTTTTTAAGCCGATCGTGCGGCGGGGCCGTCCTCATCCAGCCAGCCCCCGTCCCCATCTAGCCACGCTCGCTCCCCCGTCGCCGGCAAACCCTAGCCAACCCTAGCCACCCCAGTTGTGCCAAATGGGGCTCTTCTCCAGCGCCGGCACCAGCAGCAAGGCCAAGGCAAGTTTCCCGCCATCCCCTTTCCCCCGGAGTTCCTCCCGCCTCCGCCGGCGTCAGCTCGCCGGCCGAGGTATTGCGTCAACGTGCCGGTGCACCAGACGGAGTGGCACTGACAGCACTGCGTGCCTCTCCCGTACCCCGACGCCACCCTGCCGCACGACTGGCACCTAGATCCGGAGAGGATCCCGGTGCCGGCGGCCCCGCGGTCGGCCAGGGCGCACGCGGAGGAGGTGCGGCGCCGGCGGGCGCTCCTGACGCCGGAGCAGCGCCGCGACGCTGCCTACGACTCAGACTCGCCCAACTGGGTGCGTTGGTTCGCCTTCAAGCACGAGGAGGCGAGGCGACGCGGCTTCCGTGAGGTCGGCCGCACCGTGCCACCGTCCCCGCTCATCGTCCGGGAGGAGGACCAGGCGACGGAGGCTGCCTACCAGGCTGCCCTTGCGGCGGTCTACCGGGAGAGTGAGGAGGACGAGCGGCGCAGGGCGGCGGCGGCAGAGGAAGAGGAGGCGGCGTACGAGGCGGCCCTCTTCGCGGCGGGCGACTGCGTCCTGCCGCCGATGACCCCGACGTCCCCGCCGTCCTATGTGAAAGCCGAGCCGGAGCCTGAGTCGTTCCCCATAGAGCGCTACTCCTGGACGGGAGTAGTGCGCGAGTGGGTCCGCGCGCCACCGGTCTGGGTGGGAGTGACGCCGGCGCAGGAGGCGGCGTACCTCGAGCACTGGCGCCACATCCGGCTAGCGGAGGAGCGCTGCGACGGTGAGTACCTCGAGATGCTCGAGCGCGACGCCGAGGCCGAGGCGCGCCAGGCCGAGGAGGAGGCGCGCCAGGCGGCGGCGGCACAGGCGGCGGCAGAGCCCGCGCCGGCGCCGGCACAGCTCGCGCCCGACATGAACGCCCTCTGGAACTCGACGTTCTCCTGGGCCGGCCCTGCGCTGACGCTCATCGACCTCACGGACCCCGAGGACGACGGCGCCGCCGCCTCGTAGTTTAGTTTATTTTAGTTTTTATTAATGCTAATGCGGACGCGTGGACTCTCGCCGGCTTTCGTGGCCCGGCTTTAATGTATAATTATTGCATGCTTTTTTTTTCTCGCGCCGTCAAAAATGGGTCGGGCCAGCGTTGGGCGCACGCGCCGACCAAAACGCAAAAGCGGACGTTCGTGTCCGCCTGGCCGACCCAAACGGACAAAAAGCGGACAAAAGCGCCGTCCGTTTGGGTCGGCCGGTTGGAGTTGCTCTAAGTGGTATATGAGCAAAGTTAGTTTGTTCAATCGCAAGTGAGCAATAGCCGAGCGTGTCAATGGTAAATAAGCAATTGTCTCAACTACAATCTCATGACACTTGTGACACCATATAGAGGATGCGCATATGGGTGGAGGACTGTGATTTTTTTGTTTTTTGGAAAGATCCAGCTGATGGCTGGCATATATTGAATAATAGCAGAGAGCATACGGGAATACAAAAGGTGAGTTGCCATCCAAGGTGAACTGGCATATAGAAAGGAAGAATGGAAAAATTCTTAGGCCTCATGTCTGATTTCTCATGGAGGGTCCTCAAAGGGGTGCTCTAGGTGGGTTGCTCCTGCCTGACACCATAATTCCAGTGATCTTCTGATCGCCACAATATTGTTTTAGCAGGCTACTCTTCCTCTGAACGTGCACTCATTTCTTTGCTGCCTAATTTGCCAAAGAGTGAGCAGGGTCATTGATTTTAAACCTCGTCTGTCCGCTGGTGTAGCAGCGGCATCCCAACCACTCTCCCATTTTTGACCAAACTTCAGTGGAGATGATGCATTGCCAAAACAAATGCTCAGAAGATTCTAAGTTCTCGATGCACATTTGGCAGAAATACTCAATTAGCCAGCCTCTTCTCTGCAGCCTGTCATTGCACCATAGACGGTTTTTGTATAGCAGCCATGCAAAGACTTTGAGAACTGTGATTGTCGATGCTCCTTCTTTACTAGTACAAGTCTACAACTACCTTCCCGTGGCCACATTGTCTGGTGGGAGATGTTTTCTCTCTCACACACACAGCTACTCACATATGTTTATTTGTCTCTACTCTAGCTCTCTGTCTTACGCTCATATTTATTTCTCTCCACTGTAGCGCGTGCTCTGTCTCATAGCACATCTCTCTCTCTCTCTCTCTCTCTCTCTCTGACCAAACATCAGTTATATCAGAGCTACCCCCACCCGCCCGCCCCTCCCCGGCCCGCGCCCTCTATAAGTTGGAGTGGCCGGCACCAGTGTAGCCACACAGCGCGCAGGGGATTGCTAATGGTTTAGCGTTAGCGTCCCTCTCTCTGTTTCCAATTTTTTATTTATGTTCATCTTGCAATGCATTGTTAGTTATCTCTAACAGTCCATCTTTTCCATCTCTTCTTGCAGATCTAGAGATTTCATCCAAGTCTGTTGAGGTTTCTCATCCTCTCTCAAGTGTTCCTCCCTCTCTCCTCCTCTCATTTTTCTTGTTTTCCATTTTCTTATTCATATTTTGGATTATGGTTTAGGGTTAGCTTTCGCCTCTCTATTTCTTTTTTTATTGATGTTCTTCTTGCACTGCATTGTTAGTCACCTCTAACAGTCCATCCCTGCTGTGTTGTGATTTTTCATCGTGTTGAGGTTTCTTATCGTTCGTGCTCCTCTCTCTTCGCTGCTACCTCTCTCTTTTTTACTTTTTCTTGTTCATAGTTTTGGATTAATCCATTTCTTTGCTCACCCCACCACTACAGATGCATCGGCCGCGAAACGCTTGGTGGATTCAAGCAGATGGTGCTGAAACTCGTAAGGTTAGTACAAACTACAGCAAACTCTTTGCTTTCTTTTTTCTCTTTCTATGGATGCATTAGCTATGCTCTTACTTTGTTATTTCGTCAATTATTATGTAGACGCTGGAAGGACAGAGACAATTCAATATTGACTTGCATAAGGCGCAACAAAGGCTCAGAACTGCACGAAACAATGCGCCAAACCTGACGAAGGTAACTGAGTACATTTTTGCTTTGCTTAAAAAGACCAACAGTTTCAATTTAGTAGTGCTTAGCCTAAAATGCCAACTACTACATTGGTTGAATGCAACTTTTTTAGTGCTTAGCGTAAAAATGAACTCCAATTTAGAAGTGCTTAGCAGTTAGCGTAGTAATGACAACTTTTCAATCATTTAGTAGTGCTTAGTGTAAAAATAAGCTACAACCAATTTAGCAGTGCTTACTGTAAACTTTTTACTTAACCAATTTAGTCTTGCATTCACATATTATTGGTCTTTTTTCTCTTTCTATGGATGCATTAGCTATGTTAAAAATATTCTGGATTAAAAAAATGCCAACTTATAACACTCAACCACTTAAAAATTAGTTAGTGAGTATTTTTAATATGCATGGTCCAACTTATGTATGTTTCACAATGCACTGTAAGAGATCCCTAAAATAAGGATTCAGTTTACTCTATTGCATACATTCAATCTTAACATGTAAGTGCCATATGTACATAATCTTTCTCTCTTTATATGGTGTTACACACACTTTGTGATGTCTGCTCTAACAAAAAAAAAGTCTGTCCAAGAACACGGCAACACATGGTTGCTTTGTAAAAAGAAATTTAGCAAAGTTAATTTGAGTGTTGTTATGATTTTGTCAACGAGCATTCACTATTATTATATGCATTTTCATACTATATATCACATAGACTAAAACTGGGGTATAATTAGGTATGTTTATTTTTTCCTTGCCTTAAAAAATAAAGAAAGGAATAGTTATAGTAATTGTCTTTTTTTACCCTCACAATGTAATTGCATTGCATAAAGGTTCATAACACTTAGGAGCAACTTAAAATGATTGACAAATCTTTTACTTGTGCATGACAAGCCCATCAACCATTTCTCCTTCAAACAGATGTCCTAAAGGCCACAAAACTATCAAAGTATCTTTCAAACCATGCATCCGAGTACTCCACAGCTTTGGTGGTTCTGGGGCAAAGCCATCGAAGAGGCTTTCAGTCCCCAACCACACATGTGATGTGATGCGCCATGGCCCATGGCTGCATATGGTAGTGGGAGCTCAACTACAATCGTGAACCATATGTACCACCTAGGCCATGCATTGCTGTTTATAGCAAAAACCTTATAGACCAAGAGTTTAGCTAAGTTTATGACAAAGAATGGTGGGGGCATAGAACTTCACAAGCTCGTGAAGAAAACCTAGGGTGCTCCATGACCTCTCTGGATGGAAAGGGAACTCCATAGCATTCATGGTGCTGGACTGCTGGTGCTATAGAAGGAAATTGTCCTGAAGGGGTCTTCGCCAAGTGAACCTTAACCATCCAGCGCATGTCTTGATCAGATGTTTCCCTTCGCTAAGAACACATCATTTAACTCTTTCTCTTTGAGCTTCTATCAATCATGCATTTTAAAATAAGAAAGCTATGTAGTCCAACTTGATCCAAACTAGAAAAAAAATCTGCTCCGGCAACCCTACCAAAGCAGAGCCCCACCCGTTGATTAGAGGCCATAGCCTCCGCCAGCGTCAACGGGTGAAGGAATCGGACCCTAGAGAAATAGAAATTGGGGGCGCCACCAGCTAGTATATATATGCAATCATAAGTTATATTACCTCCATTTCTTTTTTACTATGGCTGTGTGCATAGATCCTCCTTTTCCAAAAAATAAACTTCTTTACTTCCATGTTAAGTCACAAGAAAAAAACTTTACTTGTCTTTTTTTGGGCAACACACAAAATTGATCACAATTTTTTTTCTGCCATAGAAATGCATCGTAAATTCTATCAAATGTATTTCAGAAAAATATATTCTATGGAACGTGCAGTAAAAAGGCCATGCCTACTTCCATTTGGATCTTGTCCTAAACTACATATATATTTTTGGATGTTAGGCTCATATATAGAATTGTTAAAAGCCAATTAGTTCCCCTATGTTTTCCTAACTAAGCCAAGTTCACTCTAATGATCATTGCATAAAATCTGCATTGCCTAGGTTGTAATCAAATTCCATAATCACAAAAACTAGACCGAAATTTCTGCTAGACTAGATCTTAATAACAAAAGATTCTTACATAGATATATATAAGAGAATGTTAGTTGTATAGTATTAATTGAAACCACAAATTCTTGTCTATCAAAACACATTTTATTTAGTAGTATTCCATAGAGTAAGCAAATGTATTTATTTAATTACACATCTACTCTAACCTCTAACTAACAACACATGCATTCATGCAGAGAGTCTTGGGTGGGTTTGTTAAAACCTTCGAGTACGACTGTGATGATGAAGCCATTGGCAATGTTCATAACGGCACGATGATAATTGCGTACGATGATGGTATTGAGCAACCTCATGAAATCACAGTAGTGATCTTAGAGGATTGGGCCAACGCTAGTGAGATCGGAGATGCAATTGTGGCGCATACTGAAAAACTTTCTAGCTTTGGTGGTGACTTACTTGTGCAAGCATATTTCAGTACTTTTTGCCACAATGCTCAGAGACACATAGTGGCCTATGTGCCAGTCGTTCCCGCCTCAATTCAGGGAATAAGGAGTGAACCATTTTTTGCTCATGATGAGCTAGAGTTGTCAGAATGTTGGCGGGAGCGGATGAGGTGCGTTGTCTTATATACAATTAATATGTTGACTCATGTTTAGAGATAGATGATTCATTCTTGTGTTTCTCGGAGCTTGCCAACTATGTGACTTGTCGAGATGATCACGCAGCTCATTCATAGAACTTCTCCATATCGCGGCGCAGTGCAATATCAGACATGGTGGCCTCTCGGAGCTTGCCAACTATGTGACTTGTCGAGATGGGCTGAAGATAATTAATATGGGGCGATATTCTCACATTGTCGGGAGAGAAAGAGACATGCAGCAGCTTATGGATTTTGTAACCACACTATTCCCTGGGAGTTTGACTCATCCCGAGTGGAGAACCCTTGTCGATCTTCTCCTCTCAAAGACCATGTGGTACTATTTCTGCCATATCTCATAACACAGCTTAGTAGTACAGCACAATGTGGAAAATAAACTTAATTAAATATGTAAATTATAGCCTTAATGAAAGTACTATCTCAAGTATACGTAGTAGACTTATTACTAAAAAGACTTGTTTTACTAATTAATCTTTTTGTATCTACCCCTGTGTAACTAACTAATATTCGGGTATGCATGCAGGGACCCACTTAGAGTTGATTATTATTACGGTCCTAACTGGCTAGAAGTTGTCTTGCGGCACCCAATTTTATTGGGCACCGCCGAAGAAAAATTGGAGTGCTTTGTAGCTATCCACATGGATGTAACGCGTCTGGACAATGCAGGGAAAGCTAGGTTCTCAAATTGGATTCACTATCGCTACCCGGCATTTAAATGGTACTTCTTGCATGACTTTGATGATGAACTAGAACGTGACCATGATATCCGTTCGAGAGTTGTTCCCTGGAACCAACTCTACTACAATCTCTTCACGTTCATCCGCCCTGGAAGTAATAAGCGACTCAAAGCAAACAGGGACTTTGCAGCTTTCAAGCATGGATCCCAGTTTAGAAAGAATTTGTTCTTTGAGGAACCTAATGATGGGAGTTGGTCAGCTAACTATGGTACAAGATATTGCTATCTCAGTATTATTAGGTTGGTTAAGAACCTGATAAACCATGGAGGTGACTACGATCATATATACACCTAAGCCACATGATTTATTTTTTTCTCAGTCTTTGCATCCCATTCTTTTCCGGATTCTGCTTCTAATAACTAAATTAGTACTGTCAATCAATCTTTCAGGAATTGCATGATAAGAACAATATGCTCATAGAGATCAGAACTCGATTCCAACATTTTATGAGTGTTTGCTACACCGTCATAAACATGACGGATGATTGGATTCATGATTGGACGACCGATCCATATCCATGTAAGTTTTGAATAGATGTCTCCCATTCATGTCAATTTTGTAGCTTCCAATTGTGGCTAGCTCATTGTTTGTTTATCCATGTGTCTATGTTTATACTCACAGAGATGATGTGAGATCAGGAAGAGGAAGTTGCTCGACCTCAACAACTGGAGGTTCTTTGAGTATGGATGTGAGATCGACGGCAATGTCTAGAGCCATTGGGTTGGTCTCTTTGGTACTTATGCATCTTCGCTGAGTACCGCTCATCAGCGCTGCGTCGCTTGTATCGGCTCTATGTGACCATGTATCGAACCTACACCTCTAGTTTCTGGCTTTATTCTAGCGCTCAGTCGCATGTGTTTTGGTCCCTCGGACCTTGTATCTTTCATTCGGAATCTTGTGATAACTTAAGGGCCTCATTTTAAGGTCGGGGACAGCCTACTTTCTAAAAGTATGGATTGTTCTTTAGGAATATTATAACTGTTGAAGCCGGTACATTTATCTCGTTGAAGTCAGGTAGATAGTTTTTCTGTCGGTGTAGGGTGAGCATGTTCACGTCTTAGTTGACTTTTCTGTCCGCTGCAAATGGCTCGGCTCTCCAGTGGTGTTGGGATGACAGTGCCGGATAGCTCACACACTCTCCGGTATATCTCTATTTTCAGTTGTGTCGCATCCTTAGACTAAATACAAGAGCAAAGAGTAAGAATAAAAAAATCTGAGCACGCAGCGCAAAATCCCCAAGCCTAACAAATCAGTGCTAGGGACCCTGTGGCAACGACACAAAGTGGATAGAATTTGGAAAAGTCCCTCGTGAAGGTGCTCAGCCTTGTCAACAGATGTCAACATCAAAGATGGGGGACAAAACAGTCGATCAACACGAAAATCGGCCTCTCTACGGTGGGAACAATTCAAGATTTCACTTCATGATGGCTGTTCTCAACTCTCTACCGCCAGGAGGAAGTCCAGTCAATGGCTGTTGTCAACTCTCTACTAACTTGACCCGCAAAAAAAAAACTCTCTACTAACTTTTTTTTGAGACAATTCACAAAGCTTTATTATGTCGTCATCAGTTGAACCGGGACGAAAGAGAGGTTTCCGGGGTGACCTAACCACACACGGCGGCTGACCCCAAGCTTCAAAGCATGCTTTGCTAAATTGTGAGCCTCCACATTGGAGCTCCTAAACTCATGAACGAAATTACAAGAAATAAAACTGCTAGAGTAGGCTATGATTTCATGCACAATCGCGCCGTATTCCGCTCGGTTCTTCTCCTTTATGCTGTCTATCACCTCCTTGCAATCGGAGGCAACATGGATTGACTGTAGTTGGAGATCTTCCGACAAAGCTAGAGCCTCCCTCACTGCCAAAGCTTCCAGGGTGGTAGGGTTGGTGATCGATGTGAAGCCCCAACGTTGAGGCCCCCAAGAACACTCCAAATTCATCTCTTGCTATTGCTGCAATGGTTCCCACGCCGCGTCTCTCTGCAACTGCTGCATCAACATTAAGCTTTGACATATTGTGCGGCGGTTTGAGCCAATGCTTCGGTCTCTGATTCACCTGGTCAGACGTTCTCACCGGAGAAACCCTAGTCTGGGTCTGAAACTCTGAAATATATCGCTGGATGAATAGATGTATAGTCATAGGAGATTGGTGAATATCCTCATAGACCGCTTTCCTTTTAGCACTCCAGATCGCCCATCACTAGTACAAAACAGGGCTTTCGTCACAGGGCAATATTCATACTAGTCCCGGTTCAGTCACGAACCGAGACTAATGTGAGCATTGGTCCCGGTTCGTGCGGCTAAGGCATTAGTCCCGGTTCACCTGGGCCCTTTAGTCCCGGTTGGTGCCACGAACCGAGACTAAAGGGTGCGATGCCCATTAGTACCGGTTGGTGGCACCAACCGGAACTAAAGGTTAGTCCTTTAGTCCCGGTTGGTGCCACCAACCGGTACTAATGGGCTTTGAGGCATTAGTACCGGTTCATGGCACGAACCGGTACTAAAGGGCCCATCAAACTCTACCCCCCTAGACCGCCTTTTCAGTTTAGGAAAAACAAAAGAAAATGATGGAAATGTCAAAAAAATAAAATAAAATAAGTTTCCCATGTGATATGTGGTCTAGTTGTTGAGAAAATTAACAAATATAAATTTCGACTTTATTTGCAAAATCTCTCTGGAATTTTTTTAAATGGGCATAACTTTTGCATACGAACTCGGATGAAAAAGTTTTTTATATGAAAAATCATCTACTCGTAAAGTTACATCCGAATTTAACCGGGGGAACCCCGTTAAACATTTTCAAAATCCTCAAAAACCTAACAGAAAAAAAGATACGGGCTTTTAAGATCTGGAGAGGCAAAAAAAATCAAAAAAAATTCAGATTGTGGTCAAACTGTGGTCAAACAATGGTCAAACTAATTATTCTAGAATATTAGTGTTACTAAATAATTATTTCAGTTTTTTTTGAATTTTGGTCAAATCTGGTCAAACTGTGGTCAAACAATGGTCAAACTAATTATTCCAGAAATATTAGTGTTACTAAATAATTATTGTTTTTTAAAACAATAGTTTCAAACTCAAAGAGTGAAATGTGTCACTTCATGCTCAAGCTAAATTCCTGAGGGTTAATAGAATTGACATCTTACTATTGTCAGGAAAACAACAAGTGCAGACTTGGAAACGAGCGAGAATAGAACCCGAAAGTTAAGCGTGCTCAGGCTGGAGTAGTGAGAGGATGGGTGACCGTCCGGGAAGTTAGATGATTTGGAATGATGAGGGGTGATTAGAGATTAGAGGATAAATTGAGCAGTGATGAGTGGTGGTGATTAGTGATTAGAGGTTAAAATAACTCAGAAATTTGAAAATAAAAAAAAATTCACAAATTTTTTTTTTAAAAAAATATCATAAAATTTCCTTTAGTCCCGGTTAGTAACACCAACCGGGACTAAAGGTGGAGCTCCAGGCTGCGTCCACGTGGACGGCCTTTAGTCCCGGTTCGTGTAAGAACCGGGACTAAAGGGGGGAGGCATTAGTAATGACCCTTTATTCCCGGTTCAAAAACCGGGACTAAAGGCCCTTACCAACCGGGACAAAAGCCCCCTTTTCTACTAGTGCATAGTGTAACTGCCAACAACATGAATTGTTGCGCGTTTAGTGCATCATTCAGGGCGAACAGCCACTGCCGAGGGTCATCATTGCTGTATTGGCTCAACTTCTCAACTAAGGCCTCATCCGAAAGAGCCCAGATACAGTGAGCGTTGGTGCACTCCACCATCGTGTGCCGCCAAGAATCCCGGGCGCCACAGAGTTTGCAGGCTTCAGAAACACTCATATTTCTGTGAACAAGAACATCGGCGGTCGGGATCGAACTTCTTGCTAGTCTCCACTGGAAATGTTTGATCTTTGGTGGTAGATTAGCTGCCCATAGCAACGACCATGAACTGCTATCACGCCCAGTCTCCGAGGTTCCCTCCTCCTCGTCAATCCAAGATTCCCTAGCGATCTTTGTTTGTGTAATTAATCTGTACGCTGATCGGACTGAGAAGCCACCTTTCTTCTCCGCACTCCATGCCCAGAAGTCAGAGATGTTCCGTGTGCAAAGGGGTATGCTCAATATTGCCTCAGCGTCGATTGGCAAAAATACAGAACGGACTAATGCTTCATTCCAAGTGGCAGTTGCAACCGTAATCAGATCCGAGACCATAGTCGGCGGCGATGGGACCCTTGAAGTGATCGGCCTCATCATGCCCCGTCTTGGAAGCCAGTTGTGGCTCCAAATACGCGTAGTTTGCCCATTCCCAATGCGACATATGATCCCAAGCTTAAGCATGTCTCGTCCATCCAATTTCGCCCGCCAGATCTGAGACGGCCTACCGCCAAGTTGAGCTTCAAGCAATGTTGTGTCCGGGAAGTATGCCGCCTTCAAAATTCTGGCGCTTAGGGACTCGGGGTCTGTAAGTACTCTCCAGGCTTGCCTGGCAAGCAACACAAGATTGAAAACTTCCATATCACGAAAGCCCAGCTCTCCCAGGTGTTTTGGCCGTGTCATGACATCCCATGCCACCCAGCTAGGTTTTCTTCTGCCTGCTTTACTTCCCCACCAAAATTGACGGATAATAGTCGTGATATTGTCGCATAGGCCACGAGGTAGTCTGAAGCAGGCCATGGAGTAGACCGGCAGAGCTTGGGCCACAGCCTTAATAAGTACCTCCTTGCCTGCTGTCGATAGTAGTTTCTCCATCCAGCCTTTAACCTTCTCCCAAACCCTGACTCGGAGATATCTGAAAGTAGCCATCTTCGACTGCCCCACATCAGTTGGCATTCCTAAGTATCGATCACTCAAAGATTCATTCTGGACATTGAGCGTGTTTTTGATGTTATCCCTCACAAGTTCGGGGTCCCCTTGCTGAAAAATGTAGATGACTTATTGTGGTTTACCCTTTGTCCAGAAGCATTACAGTATATATCCAACAGTTTCGACACCTCTGCCGCCCCCTGAACACTTGACTTGAACAGCAACAGGCTATCATCGGCGAAGAGAAGGTGGTTAACAGCCGGGGCTGTGGGTGCCACCTTTATCCCACTGAGTGCTGATGATCGAGAACTGGATTTCAAAAGGCACGAAACGCCCTCTGCTGCGATCAAGAAAAGATAGGGGGAGATCGGGTCTCGCTGACGGATGCCACGTGAAAGCAAAAAACTCTCAAGTCTTTCTCCGTTGAACTAAACTGAGAATGAAACCGAACTGATCATCCCCATTACTATATCCACCCACTGTTGGTTGAAACCCAGCCTGAGCATGATTGCTTGAAGATAAGACCACTCCAGCCTGTCATATGCTTTCATCATATCCAGCTTTAGAGCGCAATAGTTGTTGGACTTTGCCTTGCTGTGTTTCATAAAGTTTAAACACTCATATGCACATATGATATTGTCAGTGATCAGTCTACCTGGAACGAAGGCTGACTGCTCTTCGGAGATAATGTCTGGTAGTACCACTTTCAGCCTGTTTGCAACGACCTTTGACGCTATTTTATAGATGACATTACATAAACTTATTGGGCGGAATTGAGTAAGAAGGGTTGGATTTATCACCTTGGGTATGAGCACCAAGACCGTGTCATTCACACATTCAGCACTTTCCTCCCCTCGAACGATTCTCAACACCGCCTTTGTTACCTCCTCCCCACACAAGTCCCAGTGACGCTGGTAAAAGTGTGATGGAAATCCGGCCCCGGAGACTTTGTGGGAAACATCTAAAAGAGTGATGTTTTCTCTTCATCACTCGTATAAGGTGCAGATAACTATTCATTCATTCTTGATGTTACTTTGACCGGCACATGTTGCAGCACTTAATCGATTCCCGTGACACCTTCTAATGAGTAAAGATCTTTATAGAAGGCAGACACCATGTTTTTTTAGTGCTGCTTTGTCATCGATCATGGCGCCCAAGGAGTTGGACAGTGCTTTGATCATATTTTTCTTCCGCGTCTGGCATGCTCTCAGATGGAAAAACCTCGTGTTCTTGTCGCCAGAAGCTAGCCATTCTATGCATGACCGTTGACGCCACATCATCTCCTCCCGATGGTATAGCTCGACGAGCCTCTCGCTGATCTTCAGTTCCGCATGCGTCGGCCCCACCCTAGCTGGCTCCCCGCATGTATCTGAATGGGGGCTTCGCCGGCAGTCGCCCATTGTCGCCTCTCAGACTGAACAGAATAGGACAGTGGTCGGATCCCGCTGCCGTTTCATGTTTCAGATTTGCCTCCGGATACAGAACACTCATCTCAGCCGATATAAGAGCCCGATCCAACCTGCACCTAGTGTAGCTGCCGCCTGTTACTCTCTTTTCAAAGGTCCAGAAATTGCCCTCATAGCCTACATCCATGAGCATGCAAACATCAATAGCATCTCGAAAACCTTGGATCTGGGCATTACTGCGTTCTCCAATGCCCTCATGTTCTTCCGGACGTAACACTTCATTAAAATCGCCTATGCACACCCACGGAAGATCGCTTGAACTTGCTATTCCCTTCATGGTGTCCCACGTATGATGTCTCAAGTGTGTTCAGGCCTCCCCATAAAAGCAAGATGCTCGCCACTTATCATAACCTGGTTCATCGATAGAGCAGTCTATATGATACACCGAGTACCCCAAAATCTCAACTTTTATTGGATTGTTCCAAAAGATACCAAGGCCACCACTCCGGCCATTACTACTAACTGCAAAGGAATTATCAAAGCCCAAAGTGCTTGCTAAATTTTGTACCCGAACTCTATATAGTTGAGTTTCAACAATACAAAGTAGGGTAGGGACAAATCTCCTCGCTAGTTCACGAAGTTCTCGAACTGTCGCGGCTACTAACTAGCACTCAGTATGAGAAATGTGAGGCAAAGAAGACTGCGGGCTGTTTGCCGCCTAAAACCAGGGCCGTTGAAGGGTCTGTGCGAGCTGTGTGCTCGCACAGGGCCCCAAAAATCCAGAGCCCCGAATTTGGGTCCATATATGTAGGATTTTCCTATTGGACGCACTTTACAACCTTTCGCACACACCTGCAGATCGAGCGATGACCTCGGCCAAGTGTTTCCGGTTTTGGGAACCTTCTAGAGTTTCCCAGCCGGTTTTCTTTTCCTCTTTCTTTTTGTTTTTTGTTTTTAAGTTTTTCTGTTTATTTTTATTCATTCTTTTTCTTTTGCTGTTTCTTTTCTTTTTCCCTTTTTTCCATTTATCTCCCCTTTTTTCTTTTTCTAGTCAATATTTGTCTTATTTTTTTTAAGATTCTAAAAAAATCTTCCACTTTTTAAAAATGTTCATAAATATAAAAAATATACATGAATTTGAAAAAATGACCATGTATTTCAATTTTTGTTCTCAAATTTAGAAAATGTACATATTTCAAAAAATCTTCTGGAATTGCAAAAAATGTTCGTGCTTGCAAAATTTGGTCAGAAATTCTAAAAATATTCGCGAAAAAGTGTTCAGGAATTTCATAAAATGTTAGATATTTCATGAAGTTCCGTTTTCAACTATTTGTTAACAAATTCAAAATATATTTGCGGTTTTATTTTTTTTGTAATTTCATGAAATGTTCTATTTTTAAAATATTTGTTCAAAATTTCAAAAAATGTTCGCGGTTAAAAATTTGTTCGGGATTCCGTTATTTGTTCACAACTTCAAAAGATGTTTCACGTTTTTCAAAAACATTTTCTCCAGTTTCAATTTTTTGGTTCGCATATGCGAAAAAATGTTCCGGTTTACGAAAAATGTTCCCAACTGGTTTTTCCTGAATTTGACATATATGTCACATATTACACAGAATTATGAATTCGATATAAGGTAAAATGTGAATATTAAAATACAACAATCATCCAAATTATAGTAATTATTCAAATCACCAAATTAAACTAATAATTCAATACAAGAATTTTATCTTGTTAATGAAAATATACCGTAGAACGATTGTTCTACGGTTCTGGGCTGTAAAAAAATTCAATACAAGAATTGTCTCGAATACAACAATGATACAATGATACAAATCACACATGAATTAAATGTAATGAATGTAAAAATGGTCGGTTTTACCGCCCATGCCTTTGCTAATGGTGCTCAATGAGATCCTCTTGAAGTTGATAGTGGGTGTTTGCGTCTTCTATCTGCCGGTATGTCCGAAGGAATGCTTGTATGCGGCCAGGGTCTCTAGCTGGCTTTACATGGCTACCGACATTGTCGTAGAAGAACTCCAAGTTCATGTCCCTCTCATCTTCGATGATCATGTTGTGAAGAATCACACAACATGTCATGATGTTGTTCAGGGTTCTCTTGTCCCAAAAAATGAGCAGGACCACGAACAATGGTAAACCTATATTGCAAAATCCCAAAGGCTCTTGCAATATCTTTACGGGTAGCCTCCTGTACCTTTGCAATTTCAGTATGCTTCCTAGTTGAGGGCTTTTTGATGCTCTTGACAAATTGATGCCAAACATCCTACAGACATCACCATGTCAAGAGTCCGTTCGGCAAGTGATACGTATGACATCCACTTCACACACATAAAGGTGAATCATCTCCTTTTCACGTGCTCACTTGACCCATTCGAGGATGGTATACTACTCGACACTCCTATCGTGTGCATGCATAGGTATTGCCGGAGCTTCACCGTCGACGAGGAGGAGGGTGGGGAAGATCTTCCCTCAAGGGGAATAGAGTGGCGTTCGAGGAAGCCGAAGCAGAGGCACGACCACAGGGCCTAAAGAGGCCACACAAGGCCTCTATCGAGCCTGCTTGCAAGCCGGCCCCGTCGGGGAAGTGCACCTTCCCTGACGATTCGGACGACGACGACCTCGCGATGGGGAGGGAGAAGCCTACACCCCGGAGGTATGTCATAGTCACTTCGTCCAGCTTTCAGTAACTTTTTCATCAAGATACACTTTATATAGGTATTTTTGTTCTGTCAGCCTAAGGTACGCCTAAGGTACGCCTCAACGGTGACTCCTCAAACAGGCTGCCAGCCCCCAGTGGGACGCCCGATGTCGTTCAGGAAGAGCCGGGCCAGACATTGGCCTAGCCGAAGTCGACTCCGGCGCCAGCACTGCAGCCGGAGTCTGGGCTCTAAGGTTCTGCCACCCTGCCTTCTGCCCTAGGGCAGGTTACTTCAAGGTGGACTAAAGATATGGAGGCAACCCTTGCGAGTTCCTCCCTAAAAGGAGAGCACCGCGCACTGATCAGCGCGGCACTACAAGGCTTCCGGTCTGCGGAGGCCGGAATGCGTGAGGTCTTCAAGGGCCTAGTCAGAAGCTTCGAGGTATGCTTCTCTTTTGTATTGAGGGTAATTTCCCCGTTCGGGTTTATTTAGAAATCCGTGTATCCACCCTAAGACATTTTTGCTTACATTGTGACGCGGTATTTAGGCAGCATAGCCATCGAGTAGCCCCTGAGCCCATGGCTAGTTTTGAGAAACTGGCCTTGGGGTCGATATAGATAACTATGAAGGATGAAGGCGGAGCCCCCAAGACTTTGGCAGGCATCATAAAATGCTTTGTCCGGATTGTTGATATCTGGGACAGGGGTAATTACAAATTGTGTGTTTGTAGGTTTTGACCTCAGTGCCGAGCTCCGCCTCCGAAGAGATTACAGAGATGAACCGGAAGCTCGATAGGTCTGAGGAGGACCTTGATCTGAGAAGAAAATGGATCAAGCAGTCGCAAGATAAAATCTAGAACATGGTGAAATTTACTTTGCGTGAGGATAGTTTTGTGCAAAACAAAAGCTAATGCCGAACTGATTGAATGACAGAGGCTTTGTTCAAGCTTGAGGGGCTCAAGGCCAAGCTTGTGAAAGCTCGGTAGGAGGCCCAGCAGCAGAGGGCTACGGCCACCAAGGCAGAGAAGGACCTAGCTGCCGAAAAGGTGGATAGGGGCAGGGACCAGGCGCAGGTCCTAGAGGTGGAGGAGAACTTGAAGGGCGTCTATGAATCACACGATGCCCTCCAAGCCAAGGAGGATAAAGCGAGCGCAGAGCTCAAAAAGCTCCATCTGGCGCACTCCGAGCTCTAGACCCAAGCCAGGGCCGACCGCGAGGTGCTCCAGCAAGTGGAGCAGATTCCTGCGGGTAAGCCATATTTACTTCAATGCGTGTTTGGCAGCAAAGGGTTCGTCGAGCTGACCTAGCTGTGGCGCTCCATAGATGTCCTCGCGGCTCACCCGAAGAGCATGTTGGACACCGACAAACTACTTCAGCAAGCTGGAGGGCCATAAGGTGGAGAAGGCATTCAGGCAACAATTCTAGGCGTCGCCGCGTCGAGAGCTGCTGTATCATCGGATGAAGCAGCTAGTGGAGCTTCTCCGCATGGCAGGGCCGGCGCTCCAAGACCTCTGAGTCAACCTGTGGCCAGCCGAGGTGTTGCCAACCAGCCTTTTTGGGCTACTTGCTTGGTTGCGAGAAGCCGTTCCGCAAGTGGTCCACTGGAAGCGTTCTTCGTGCCTAGAGGGGGCCAGCGAGCTTATGCTTGCATGAGGATGCATTTTTGGCGTGTTGAGGCGGCGACCGTGGCCATGGCACCCCCACCCCCCGGAGGGAAGGATCGGACTGCAGAGCAGTTCCTTGTCGAGGTGATGGTAGTAGCTCGGATTATCGAGGCCCCCTAGTGTCTTAAAGACACTTAGATACCACTTCAGAATGCCGAAGTGTTCGTGGATGTAAAAAACTCCCTTTTGTTTTAACGGATGCAGCTTTATAATCTATCGTATAGTTTTTTTGTTTTTATTTAACATACCTCCTGTTTGACCGCGCTGAACTGAAAGTGGCCAGTCATCGGCTTCGACCCTTCAATACAGTATACAGAAGGGGTTCCTTTAGGCATTCATGACTTTTAGTCGGTGTCTGCGTTCTCAAAGGCGGTCCATGCCTATAGGAACTAGGCAATCAGACTATAAGGGCTTTATTACTTTCACTTAGTCATCGGAGATTGACTGTGGGGGCCGATGACGAGCCCCCGGTGAGTGAAGTGGTCAGCTATGTAGCCGAGGTCTATGCAATTGATCACTTAGGCCCATGCGAAGAAGAGGCCCTTCGTTTAACACGGGTGGTCGCTAACAACCCATGGCTTAAAGCGGTCTTCGGATGGCCGACCAGTTTATGCCTACCGAGATAGTCAGTTTTCGGCTTTATCCACTGAGGCGCTCTGCCATGCGAGCTGGCGGCACTATCGTAGTGGTTCTTCCGTTACACCCTTAGCTGAATTGGTCGGAAACGTAAGGGGTACACACAGGAGCCGGGCAACCCAACTATTGACCAAAATCTAGGTTCCAAGCTGATTCACATAGTGCAAACATTCGAGATGCTAAGTACTTCAGGCTTATATTTGGGACATGCTATTAAGAAGCAAAGCTCATAGCTAATTATTTTCGAATCAAAGGCAGTAATTATAAGGAAATGTGGAAGAACCTTGAGGGTAGTAGTTTCTTTATTTCATATGGTCAATCCGTACATGCCGAGCTTGGACAGAAAGAATTACGAAAAGATACAACACGCGTTATGTGAAAAAAAGGGGAAGGATTAAATCAAAACAGGGCGGACTTATTATCAGGTTTATTATCCCGAGCCGTTTCCTACTGCACGTCTACATCTCCGTGATGATGACCAGCTTATTTTGCTTATGGCGAAGTGTATATGGTCCACCTGCAACTTCGTCCGTTTACGCGCTTGATGCTTTCGTCGGTCGAGTCCTTTGAAGACGTCAGCAGCTGCCATGTGTGTGGTTAAAGCCACCTAGGCATACTATTGTTGGCTAGCTCTTTGACGGAGCCTTGCCGTTGTGTAGGCCTGAAGATCGTTGTTTTCTCGGTTTAGCCGATCCGACGTTTCCATTGTTGTTGGCTCCTTGGCGACACAGGGAATTTTTAGCGCAAACTTATGCGCCCTGGGGACATAAAGCCCCTTCCAAGGGAGGTGCGTGAGGAGCCCGTACCCTGATTTAGGATGAGTGGATGCACGACCGAGGTCAGCTTGTGTGGCCTGTGTACACTTTGAAGAGCTGGGCGTATGCTTAATTGCAGGAGCTGCCTCCTCGGATGCCTATACCTCGACAGTGAAGGCCGTGGTCTGCTCCTCCATTCGGAGAGATCGTTCTGTGTTACCATTAACTGTAATAACATCGTTTGTCCCTAGCATCTTTAGCTTAAGGTAAGCATAATGTAGGACCGCGTTGAAGTGAGTGAATGCAGTGCGCTCACGTGGTATCCGCTACGAAAGGGTATGATGTGGAAAATTAACTCCTCGCTCCTAAAGTTCTCGTGTGACCCAAATACTACCTCCAAAATTACAGTGCCCATGCAGCGAGCTTTGATGCATGGTATTAATTACGCCTTTGAAGGTGGTGAGGTTGGGCTTGATCTGAGATGAGTCAATGCCCATCTTTCCAATCATGTCAGCGTCAATTAGATTGAGGCTGCTACCTCCATCCATGAGGACGCGCGTCTGACGAAAGCCATCGACGTTTGGGTCCAGTACGAGCGCGGTCGATCCGCCATGCCTGATGTTGGTCGGATGGTCATGCTTATCAAATGTGATCGGGTAAGACGACCACGGGTTGAACTTCAGGGCGATGGGCTCCAACGCATAGACATCCCGAAGTGCTCGTTTCCTCTCCCTCTTGGGGATGTGGGTGACATAGATCATTTTCATGTCTTTTACCTCAGGAGGAAACTATTTTTGGCCTCCGTTATTTGGCCATCGAGGATCATCGTCATCTTCCTTGCTATCTTGCCGGCTTGTTTGAATACCCAGCAATTCCGGTTTGTAAGGGTTGCTGGTTTACCCGAGGTGTCGTGAATTTGGCATGGCCTGTCAAGGGTCTTATCTAGCTGGCTAGGTCCATCTTTGTTCCCTTTAAAGGGCTTCCTTTTTTGTCCAGATCTACTTTCACTGATCCCTGCATTGACTGCGGTGTCCTCTGTATCGCTCCCGCCATTCTTATACCTGCGTTTATTTTTGTTATGCTTGGGCTTGACGTTCACGTCGGGATTCTCCGAGGTACACGCCTCACCATTGTGAGTATTGCGGGCCAGCCAGCTATCTTCTCTAGCGTAGAAATGGGAAATGATTGAGGTGAGGGCCGCCATGGTCCTCAGCTTGTCTTGCCCAAGCTGTCGGGCAAGCCATCCATCCCGGATGTTATTCTGGAATGCCGCGATGGCCTCGGCATCGGAGCAGTCTAGGATCTGGTTCTTTTTGGTGAGGAACCTATTCCAGAAATACCGAGCTGACTTGCCGGATTTTTGGATGACGCAGCTGAGATTGTCAGTGTTCGGAGGTCAGACGTGAGTTCCCTGAAAATTTGCCCTAAAGGCATCCACAAGGGCTTCCCAACTCCCGAGGGAGTGAGGGGGCAGGATATTCAGCCAATGCCTTGCTGGCCCCTTTAGCTTGAGCGACAGGTACTTAATGGCATGGAGGTCATCTCCATTGGCCATATGTATATGTAGGAGGAAATCCTCGATCCACGCCGCTAGGTCGGTTGTGCCATCATATGATTCTATATTGATGGGTTACCCTGTCTATGAAACAGATCGGGTGAGCGGGACCTCGGGTCTGAGTAGTGTCACACCGGATATCGGGGGAAATCCGTGCGTAGGAGTGGTCCCGAGCTAGGTCGTTCATGTCCATCCAGGCATCGTAGTCGTCGAGTCCCACAGGTTCGCACCGTCTTGATCCGCAAATGGACCGAGGTGGTGCCCAGTTTGCCTCTATCCGATGTCGAACATCATGAGGGTCTAGGCGGTCCACAGGATCATTACCGTGACGACGTGGAGCCAGTTCGGTGTGGAAATTTTCTTGTGCGGGCCTGTCGCGTCCTCTAGGGGGTCGGTCGGGCACATTGGCGGTTATCTCGTCATCGAACTCGGGCAGCAGGCGCCTATGACGATAAGATTTGGGCGCGCTGTGGCGTTGCTCCTCGAGATATTTTTTGGCGGAGAGTACTTCAACCCACTTCTCATTCAGCGCATCTGTATTGGCTTGCAACTACTGCTGCTTGCGTTTCATACTTCGGGCGATATCGCCTAGGCGCCGCCAGAAGCACTCCTGCTGAAAGGGGTCTTCGGGGGCGATATAGTCCTCGGTGTCGAGGCTCTTGTCTTCTTCGAACTCTGGCATGTAGTTGTCATCAGCCCCTTCAAAGAGGTCATCGGGGTCCAGATCTTCGGGAACTCCATCTGGGCTGGCATGTTGCTCTGGGGAGGCTTGAGTGTCCTCTCTCGGGTTGTCAGCCCCGTTGGCTGTCGCATCACCGTTGCTGGCAGTGCACTTGTTGCCACTAGGGTCCCTGTTACTACCACATCCGCGTCTACGTCGACGTCTGGTCGGGTTTCTAGGAGTGTCAACCATCACTACAAAAAAAGACACTTCCGTGATGATACGTGTCTGTCACAGTAGGTCACGTTTTCTATCATGCATGTACATCCATGACAAATTTATGACAAAATCAAGATAGTCATACCTGTGTTGTCATAGAAATGTTCCATGACATTACCAAAATTATCATCACGGAAGTGTCCACTTCCATGACGATAAATCACGCGTCGTAGAAGTGCTTTCGTCAAGGGTGACCGACATGTGGCATCCTCCATAATGGCTCGCCGTTAAGCTATCGGGTCCGGTTTTGGATCCGATAACCCGTTAACAGCCCGGACCAATGGTGATTTTCCACGTGTAAAATTCTCATTGGCCGGAGGAAACACGTGTCTGCTCCTTGGTGGGCCAGATGTTGCCCGTCCGTTGGAGGAGACATGCCTATGATACGTCGACACGTGGTAGGGCCCAATAGAGGACCATATAGGTTAAAAAGGCCGGCCCAGTCAAAGGCCCGTAGTACTTACTCAGGTACTAGTGGGCCAGCCCAATAATAACCTATTTAATAAAGGCCCATTTACGACCCGAAGCCAGATCTGGCCCGTGAATTGTTCGCCGAATATTTGGGCCCAATTACAGCCCAGTAAATTTCGGCGTGTTAGAGGCCCGATGTAGACATGGGCCCATTTTAGCCCGGTGTGTCTTTCGGCCTGGGAATGGCCCGTGTTGCCCACGGGCCATATGTGGTCCAACACGACATCTGGCCATTAACGGCCCGTGATAAAGGTGGCAACAGTTCAGCCCAATATGACTTTGGGCCTGTTAAAGGCCTGTCGTATAATTCGGCCCGTTAATGCATGTACTAAGCTTTCGGCCTCTTAAAGGCCCATGATATCAGTGGGCCAACTAAGGCCCAAGATATGTTTCGGCCTAGTAATAGCCCGTCATATAACTGGGAAAAAAAGGCCCGGTCTACATTTCAGCCTGCTGAAGGCCCGTCAACGACTAGTGAAAATTGAGGCCCAACATGCATTTCGGCCTGCTAAAGGCCCATGGTTTCTTCTGGGCCGTAAAGGCCAGTAGAATATTCAGCCTGTTAATGGCTCAACGCTACCTGGGCCAATCTAAGCGCTGGATCCACAAAAGGCCCAACTAAAATTTGGGCCGAATATAGGCTGGAGTAAGTTGTGGGCCTGGCGCAAAGTGTGAAGGCCCCAATGGCCATTCGGGCCCAAGAAAGATGCAGGCCAGCCCAATTGTGGCCCGCTAAAAACCAGGCCCGTTTGAGGCGAATGTTTCGGCCCGGTCGACTACATTAGATTTTTTTTTCAGATAGCGAATGATGGCAGTAACTAGTAGGAATTAAGAACAAACCTACTCTATACAATAAAGAAATTACGGCATAGTAACTTAGAATAAACCTACACTATACAATAAAGGATTTATGGTATATTACATCCACTGGGCATCGAAGTTCGCCACCAGTGATCATAAAGCGCAACGAAGAAGCAGATTACAAAAACTAGGCACCATTTCAGCGTAACAAAATAATACTGAACCGAGACCACTTCCAAGACAGTTCAAGAAAGATTAGCCCTGCGCGGGAACTGCTGCGCAAGCTGTTGAGCAAGGCTGTGAGACCGGCCTAGCATGTCGGTCATAGCTTCCAGGTGTAGCTATTTAGCAATGAGGTTCTCATTGGTGTTCTCCACAATCTTTCTTAGAGATAGGACTTCAAGTCGAAGTTCAGTTGCAGAATGCCTTTCTGCTAGAACTTGTGACTGACGAAGTCGAACTGATTCAGACAGCGAATTCTGTGAGCTTGTCTGACTGCTAGTCTCAAGTAACTTGAACACTGCATCAAGACAAGACTTTGGGGTTGTCTCGCTATCTTCAAGATGTTTTTCCTTCTTTGCTGCAATATATGTTGGGTTTGTCTCACAGCCTTCAGCAGACTTGTGCATGCCATCAGGCATATCACCCTAAAACAAGCAGAGAGATGACAAGTATTCCACGTGTATAAACAAAGATGATAACTGTGTTGTCAATTCCATCCAATTTCAAATTAGAAAATAAAGAGTAAGTTCAAAATATCAATAGCATAATCAGGCATTGTTCATAATGCGGGGAGCTTCACCACACTACTGGATTACCATGTCAACATAACAAAGCCTAGATGAAAGGCAAAGACAATCATTGTATCTATTTTGGTTAATGTGCATGGCATGTTGTTCATATCATCAGCCACATCATTAAGATAAAACAGGAGATGACAAGGTGCATACGTGGGCTGCTTCACCACACACTGGATTATAGATCCACAAAAACAAGCATACATATGGGGAGTATTGTGTAATGTGCATGTATGAATAAGGAATTTGGTTTTACAAGTAAAACTTGGAACTTACGGTTCTTGCGAACATGCATTTTGATAGAAACAGCAAACTAAACAGCAGTAAATGATAGGGAGTATGATCAAATTAAATAGAAGTTGAGGATAAAGGCTTTAGAAGGACTGACTTACATTAACATTTAACACCGGCTTTATAGTGCCCTTCTCCATGTCAAGGGAAGGATAACTCAAGAATTTCAGCATAGAATCTTCTTCATAAGCATTGCATGTACTCTACATTTTGTAGAGAGTAATTATAGATATGATAATACTGGAAGGGATAGAGGATAATGAAGATAAGATGCAGATTCATGCTACATAATCAACTACCAATCCCTGGAAGTACAAGCGTTACAGGAGAAAATGTACTGACAAGACCAATGGGCTACACTTCTGCACTGGCATTGTCTGTGTATTCAACTTTTTGGTAAGATTAACTATAGATCTGATATGTTTTAGTAAATGGTGGGCGAGGAAGATAAGATGCAGAATGCCACACAATGAACCAATCCCTCTTCCCATAATACAAGAGTGTTTGAACACTGGTGTACTGTACAAAACGTTCTTATATTATGGGACGGAGGGATTAGCTGTTAATTTAAGTACAGTGATAGACGACGTTCAGTCCTTACAAGAGGACTGCAGAGCTAAACCTCTTCAAAAGCACTGGGTTGATTCTAAATTTATGTAAGTGTCCATACAGATCTTATAATGTCCACCAAATGGACGATAACAAGGCTAACATGTGCAGTGATGCTACATAATCAATCAGCTATGAAAGTAAGTATGGTCATACAGGGAAAGAGGTACTCACAAGAGCAATGCAGTGTGCAGTATAGTTGCGAGATTCTGTGGTCCCTTGAGAATGAACGTTCTTCTGCTAATAGTTTTTGTACAAGTGAGACGTTAAGGCAAATGTAGAAATGTAGTTCAAATTGTGATGTGATATCATAGACAGTACCTTACGCTGCAGACGAGACCAATGTGTAACAAGATTATTCTAGCACTGTCGGATAAATGTAGCACCAGAGACTTTACAGAAATTTTGTTTAGAGGCTTGCCATCGAAGTGCGCTTGCCTCAGGTAGGAACGATACTTCATCAACGAGTGCTTGAAAAGCGCAACCAACCCTTGCTCGTCTTGACAATCCAGTTTGGTCTCGCCTATTTAAAAGAATGAAATCTTGTGTCTTCTGTCAGCAGAAACATATGTAGTAATTACCATGAATAACATTAGTACATTACTTACGCGTAAGTTGCGGAGGAAGACTGGAAATTGTTCTGTGGCTGTGGTATAATCTTTCCATGAAGGAAAGATGCGCACAAAGTTCTTGACAACAATATAAGCTTCGTCTTCTAAACTGGGAAGAAATGGAACATGGGTCCTATTTGCTGCAATTGGGGCTCTCTCTGGTTCGGAAAGGGATTTGGCAACTGGATTTGGTGTACTCTTTGCTGGAATGGGGGTTTTGCGTCGTAGAGCTGGTGCTATGTGAACTGGCATCATCATACTGTTTGCTGCAGTTGGGGTCTGCTGAGTTGGGGCATCAGAAATGACCAGTGTAGTAGGGCTAGAGTCTCCTAGAGTTGGGGTGTTTTGCGGGTCAGGTGATATTGCAACTACACCTAATGGGCTATTTGATTAATCAGGTGTCACTACCTTTTCAAAATATTTTGCTTGTGCTCCTCCGCGATCAGCAATCGCCCTCTTCCTTTTGAATGTCTGATACACAAGAACAACATTTGAATGGATAAATATGGTATGATGACAGATGGAATATGTACTGAAAATGGATAGGCAGGGCGTATTCACATACACGATGTGTAAACTAAGCTTAACCATAGTGCAACAAAGTAGAAGCAATGCAAAGCATTAGTTGCAAGATATGTGCGACCAATATAACCGTGGAAAGTTGGAGCAAGCACCTTGATGGGTGAATAAGATAGGGCATCTGCCTATGACTCATCCACTAGGGAGCTACATTAACTTAGGTCTCCCTCGAGCTTAGAATCACTGTTTGGATCATATTCTGAGCATGAATCTGTAGGTGGAGAGCGTTTGCATTACATTGCATCCACACTTGATTTCAGTCCCTTAATGCCAAGTTTGAAAGCCATGGCATTGTTCCACTTTATTCTTTTCATGTGCGCAAGCTCATAATCATTATGATGCTGTTCAGAATCTGAGATTCATGAAAACATAAAAAGTAGTTAGATTATCTATGGAATGCATTGCGGATTCAACTCGAAGAGTGTCTCCCTATAAACGCCTGCATATGCAAAGTTCACCCCAACCGTGTTGACCAGACCACACACAGAAATACAAACCCCTTATGTCTCTATAACAGGAAGACACACATTTCAAAACTGAAGTAGGAACATTAGAATCATATCAAATTCGTATTTGAACAAATAAACCAAGGAATTATGAGTGGCATAATCTTTAGCTTCAAGGGTGGAGTGTTGGTAGTGCGACACAAAGCAAGTAGGCAGATTGTATTCCATGCGAAAGATCGTTGCCTTTGTAAAAGATCGAAATGACACTTCCTTTCTATACAATGCAGTGTTCGTTGCCCACACATGATGGAAGAGATCACACAGAGAAATACTATTCACTCATGTATACGGTTCCAGTATTTTGAAACAGGGTGGTCCACCCTAAAAGAATATTGACAACAAATATGAGAAGGCAAGCATAGATGTAGTGAATCAATCATTTACTTGTGAACTCACTAAGACAAGTATGAAGAATTGTAACTGCAGTAAGAGACCGTCCAAAATCTGAATCAAGAAGTTTGTCTAGCACTTACTGTTTGCAACTAATCGACGTGAATAATTGGATATCATATCGAATGAGTAATAAAGACAAGTAAAATTGTCAACAAACCTGGCCTGCAGTAGTAATCTGGGTCAATGTCACTACGACCAACAATCCAAAATGACTAGTGTCTGTTCCCAGGGCCAGAATTTCAAAACCCTGTGAACTTTACAGGTACTAAAGATTACTAAAATACATTTGAACCATTAAGTGTAGGTAGCACTCAGCACACAACAAACCCTAATGACAGTCCTGCCCAATGAGTAATGAATCAATTAGAAAATGGATGATGAGGAGTGGTTGCTGAAGTGCTGAGTGTTGAGGACGTATCTCAGGATAAATCAGGTTGGCGTAGTGGGTGCTACACGCCTGAGCCCTGAACTGACTAGGAAGGTAGGCATGGAGGCGCGCTCGGGCAGCGGCGACGCTGTAGGGTGAGCGGCTCCTGAACTCCTGCTAGCCCGGCGTCTCCTCCTAGAGTCATGCCGTCCGGGGACGGCAAGTCGCCGGCGAGGCAGGCGGCTGGGGGCGAGTAGAGATCGGAAGCGCGCAGCAGAACAGAGGGGAATCGGGACCTGGGATGACCCAAAATACCAGGGTGGGCCAGCCCACCGTGCGCATCCTGTAGAGATACACACCTGAGCTGCGCACATGCATTTTCAAAACTAAATTAGGAACATTTAGCTGACCAATTAAACGACTCTGTTTTAATAATATCAGATTCGTATTTGAACAACTAAGCTTGTTTAGCTTGATGGGTGGAGCAATGCTATTATTGCACGAAGCACGTATTCTGATCGTATAGTGATCATAAAAGGGGGAAACCCTAAGCAATTTTTTTAGCAAAAGAGGGTTTCCCCTCCGATTTCTATTAAACAAACCAGCACGGAACCAACATGATCAATTAAACCCTAAGCATGATCAATTAAACCGTATTATGACTGTGCCATGGCAGATTTAAAGCTACAAAAAGGAGAAATGATATTTAGCATCCATTGTTTGCTTCGAACTAAGAACTAAATTGCAAGTTACGATCTATATTCTGGTTGAGATCAAAAAGTTGAGGAGATATGAAGTACCACCTCTCTTGCGGCGCCGTGTAGGCATCAGGGGTGTGATGGCCGTCGGTGGCGTTAAAGCAGATCTGCCACGGTAGTCGGGTGCATCGGGGGATAAGTCCCATTGCGGTGGAAGAGAAGGTCGTGTGAGCGGCCCCGACAAAGAGGACGACAGCGCCGATGAAGCGAGAGGACGCGAGGCAAGGCTCTTGGTCCGTCGCCGGGGATGAGAAACGTCCATCTCTAGCCGTGGACGACGCGGTCTTGGTAGGCGCTCCGGCATGGTGGAAGACGGTGGCGATGGATGGGGTGGAGGACGGTGGCGATGGACACTACAAAAAAATACACTTCCGTGATGATACGTGTTTGTCACAGTAGGTCACGTTTTCTGTCATGCATGTACATGCATGACAAACTTATGACAGAATCAAGATAGTCATACCTGTGCTGTCGTAGAAGGGTTCCATGACATTACCAAAATTATCATCACGGAAGTGTCCACTTCCATGACGATAAATCGCGCGTCACTAAGTGCTTTCGTCAAGGGTGACCGAGACGTGGCATCCACCGTAACAGAATGCTGTTAAGCTATCGGGTCCGGTTTTGGATCCGATAACCCGTTAACAGCCCGACCAATGGGGATTTTCCACGTGTAAAATCATCATTGGCTGGAGGAAACACGTGTCGGCTTACCGTTGGGACCGATGTCATCCACTCATTGGACCCAAACCGCCTATGATACGTCGACACGTGGCACGGCCCAACAGAGCCCCATTCTTGTGAAAAGGCCGGCCCGTTTGACTTGGTCAAAAGGTGGCGGGCCGGCCCACGGCAAGCCTGTTAACGGCCTATTCACATATAGCCCATTTACAACCTGCTATCCTAGGGCCCGTTTACGGCCTATCCGAATTAGGCCCAGTAGCGTCATCTGGGCCTTCCAATATAATTCCAGCCCGTTTTAACTTCCGGCCCATGTATGGCCCATGACGTCTTTCGGCCCATATGAGGCCCTTAGTAACCCTCGGCCCCTTAACGGCCCGTGGTAAAACTGGCCCGTAATGAACAGTGTATCACTTTATACCCATTAACGGCCCATTATTCCGTTGGGCCGTTTCCAGCCCATGTTATCTTTCGGCCTTCTCAGGGCCCATTTATTCTTGGGCTCATTTCCAGCATTCGGTTACTTACGGCCCGTTACTGTCATTTTCTGCTTGTGGGCCAAATTCAGCCCGTGGTTACAGTCGGCCCGTTTGTGGCCCGTTAATACGTTGGGCCGTTTTCATGTCGAAAAAAACCCGTTGGGCTGTTTTCATAGAGTTATCAAATACGGCCTATTAACGGCCCGTTATTGTCCACGAATAGTACGGCCCATGATTGGCGAAATGATGATACGCCCCGTAGAAGGCCCATGGATCCTACGGCCCGTAAAAGGCCCATGGATCGTACGGCCCGTAGAAGGCCCATGGATCCTACGGCCCGTATAGAAGGCCAATGGATCCTACGGCCCGTAGAAGGCCCATGGATCATACGGCCCGCAGGAGGCCCATGGTTACAACAGTCCGTGTGTTGCCATGATTATTTTGGCCTAGTTTCCAAAAATAGGTTATTGTGGCCACTAGAAAAACACAGAAAAAGAACTGCAGTGACTACAAGCAAACAACTAAACAAGACAATAAGGAAATAAATAAGCAAGCAATTAACGCTAGCCTATTACCGCTATTACACATATTACATCCACTGGGCATCAAAGTTCGCCACCAGTGCAAATATAGGGAACAAAGCAGCATATTACATACACTGGCCGTCAAAATTGGCCACCAGTGCAAATAAACGCGGCAGCAAAACAAGAGCATAACTGAAACAACTTCAGAAGAGCTCAAGAAACGTGGTATCCACCATGCTGGCAATAAGCTTAGCAAGCTTATTAGCTTTGTCCTGTTTGGCGCTAAAATCCTCCAACGCTTGCTGTTGCACCAGAAAGTATGCATCTGAATGCTCCAGGGACTTCCGCAGTCCTTCCGCTTCTTGTCGCAGCACAGCTGATCGATGTCTTTCAGCTTGTAGTTGAGACTCAAGAAACCGAACTGATTCAGACAGTGAGTTTGAATAGCTTGTGCAAGCGGTAGTGGCCAGTAACTCGAACACTAAACCAAGACAGGACTTTGGGGTTGTCTCACTGTCTTCGAGATAGTCTTCCTTAGCTGTTTTATCAGCTTTGTTGGAGACCAACAAGGATGTGTCACTATCCTGAACCTTATCTGCATTACTTCCTTTACCATTGCTTAATAAGGCACTCTTCCCCAATATTCTGTCAGCATTCTAAAAGAAGAAACAAGCAGACACATAACAGGTTTAGCATGTACTAGTATATGAAACTCATTTCGGTGAACCAGTTCATTAGTAAGGTGGACAGGATTAAACTACCAAGTCTTCTATTGCCAAGTACTAGTACATAATAAAAGCATCAAACAAACATATATCTATGTCCTATGGTCACTGCATTGTCTTGCCAAATCAAAATAGAGACACGGTTCAAATCATATCAGTTCAAGACAAAGCAGCAGTGAAAGAATACAAAGCGTGGGAAACTACACGGCACAACAAGATTTCAGATGGGTACCACGGGTCTACATGTACAACAACACTATTGGCTCTGTTGTGATGCTAGTAATGTGCATGATATGAGAAGTCAACTGTATACACAATTGAAATTGAAATCAACAGAGCTATTGATAAGAGCAAGCCTGTTAAAGAAACATGCGTGAACATACCTGCTGTGCCATTGGAGTTTCGATTGGATCCTTCAATTTAAAAATAAGTTTGTATGAGTAAATACAGTGATACAAGAGCAAAGCAGTATGCACGATAGCAATCATAGTTAAAAAAGGCGCGCCTAAGCGAGCGCTTAAGCGCGCCTAGGCTCTAGGCGTTGGCGAAACGCATTGCGCATAACTACGCTTAATCTGTGCATAACTGCGCATAAGCATGCGCTTTGGTCAGTAAAGCGCAAGGCGGTGGCAAAACGCACAATTAACGCCTAGCGCTTTTTTGAACTATGATAGCAATGGAATCTTAAATTAGAACAGTTGTTCTTCAGGTTTAGGCACTTGTTCTACATGAACAGAGTACAGTAAGACGCAAGAATATAGTACTTAAAATAGAAAATGAGCTCATAGACCTTACCACATTCTTGGTTCGGGACCAGTACAGAACAAGGCGTTCCCAGTCATCGTCCAGTAAATGTGTCTCAGGAGAACGTAAGGGAATTTGATGAGTTTCTTTGCCGGTGAAGTACGTTTTCTTCAGGTAATTCCGATACTGCCACCAAGCATTCTTGAAGATAGCAGAGGTATTAGCACAGGTTACCTCATCCTGAGTTTCCAAATCGGTCCTTCTCTATAGAGAAAAATGGGAAAATTTGCTGTATTATAACCATCATGGAGGTAGGATGTATGGGACAAAGCAAAGTAATTGCCATGAATAACATTACTTACACATAACTCCTGGACAAACACCTGCAACTGGCATTTTCCTTCATCTTCAGTATAATATTTCCAAGATGGGAAGATACGCACATACGATTTAACAACATCAAATGCGATAGATGCTAAACTACGACTAGCTGGTTGTGCTTCCTCCACAGGAATAGGCGTACTAACTGGTGGAGTTGGGGTTCGCCGTGGTAGTACTGGCCCTTTGGGCACTGGAGCTGCCTTACTAACTGCTCTTGTTTGGGAGCTCTGTGGTGGAGATGGTGCTGTGTCAACAGGAACTGGGTTACTATCTGCTGGGGTTGGGGTTAGATTGGGTGAAGCTGGTTCTCTGTCCATCGCAGTAGGGGTACAATCTGCGAGAGTTTGGGTTATGTGTGGTAGGGCTGGTTCTCGTGCATGTACAACCGGGGTGCTATCTCCACCAAGAGGTAGCACTGTTTTATTTGAAGACCGTGTTTTTAGTCCGCTAGATGCTGGCATCACCCGCTCCAATTCAAATGGCTGATAAACAGGAAACATAGTTGAATGTACAGACATTGTATGAGAGACAGATGCAATAGATAGTGTGGAAAAAAGAGGGCATGAAATAGTTGACATGTATATTGTTTAACTAAAACGGATAGCATGACATAATTTCACATATATGATGTCTATCTAAACTGGATAGCATAGCATGACATAATTCACCTACATGTTATCTAAGTAATCAGGATCGCATCATTTAATTCACATATGTGATTTATATGCTAAACAGAGGGCATTAGATATGATGTCTGAACTAAGAACATGGTGTTGAATATTGTGTATATGATGTCTAAACTATGCAATGCAAGACACCATATGCATGATATGAGCAGTATAACCGTGCCAAGTTAGAGCATACACCTCGGTGGGGGAATAGGACTGGTCATCTGTCTCTGAATCCATCTCTGAGGAGCTATCGGGACCCAACAAGAGATCTGCTTCGACAGGTAGCACTGTCTGCTCTGAAGGCCTTGTTTTCACTCCAGATTTTTCAATCTCCCACCCAAATGGCTGATTCACAGGAAGAGTAGTTTAATGTACAAACATTGTCGACAAATGGAAATGTAATGAAGAAAAGGATGGGCAAGATATCATTCAAATATATGATGCCTGGTTAAACAGGATGGCATTGCACATTTCACGTATATTATGGCTGGCTAAAAGACATGAGACTGCATAATTCCCATATATGATATAGAAACTAAACAGGTGGCATTACAGAACATGTCTAAACTAAGCAGATGACATATATGATGTCAAAAGTAGGCACTGCAAGGCAACATATGCATGATATGACTAACATCATCATGCCAAGGTAGAGCAAACACCTTGGGGGTAAATAGGAGTGGTCAGCGGCGTCTGAATCCGCCTCAGAACAGATATCTTCCTCTGGATTACAATCTGGAGAGGGGTGGGGAGGGTTTGCCATTGAACCCACCATGGAGCGATGTCTGCATGACATTGTATTGCCGCGCAAAACTCTTCTCTTTTTCTCTACATGTTCAGCATGACTGTGTACAATATCTGACATGCATACGAAAAAAATATGGTGAGATTATGTAAGGAGAGCATGCAGAAATTTAGAGTGATGGTAACAACCAGTGGATGGATCCAAAAATAATGATAGCAGGCTGATGATTGCTTTAATTTAATAAAAAGACAGATGATGATTGCTTTACTATTTGTTTCCCACCCAAGATGAACAACATAGGCATACCCTAGGTGAACCAGATATTAGACAGAGATACTATTCATTGCTTCCTCGATATGTGCCCCACAACTAATTTAGAACTCAAGTTTGAACATTAATTTGGACCTGACTTGGAGTCCAAGAGGTGAACAGGACGATAAAGTAGCAGGTAATTTTAAGCAATGCATAACATAAGCAGAAACAAAAGAGTGCGACCTCTCTTGTGGACCCGTGTACTCCTCAGGTTCATCTGCTGAGTCGATGATGGTGATGCCGTTGCGGTGGGTGCCGGCGGCAGGGAAGGAGATCTGAGGCGGCGAAAGACGGTCAGGAGTCGTGATGTCTGGTTTGGTGGATGTTTCTGTCGATGGAGCAGCTCAGTTGAGGTGGACGACGTCGCGGCAGGAGCAGGACAAACCACACAAAGTTCCCTTCGACACCTACCTGTAACTGAAGTAATTCTGTAAGGGCTCATTTGGCTTGCATGATTCTAAAAACGCAGGGATAGGAAAAACACCGGAATAGGATAGGAATGCACATGGTAAACAGAGCATTTGTAAACACAGGATTTCTGTCAACTTGAGTGTTTGGTTTACAGGAATTGGAAGAGCAGAGGAATGCAAAGAAACATGGCCAAAATAAAGTGAAACCATATGAAAGCGTGTACAGTTAGAATGTTATTCTGCCACTAATGCACTTGGTCTTGTTTTCATGCATAGGATTTTGAAAAGTAGGTCCAGGTGGATGTTTTGCTTCATTCCTTTCAACAAAATGCATGAATAATTGAATAGTAGAGTGCCATTGGAAAATTCCCTATTGCTATGTTTTTCCGTTGAACCAAAATAGCCCTAATGGATCGACATGAATGTATAGTAATAAGTGATGCAACAAGTGTACAACCTCTTTGCCGTAGCCGTGTCGACCTCAGCATCATTGGGTTGGTCGCTGAAGCAGTTGAGGCAGAGGTGTCTGTTGGAGGTGTGGAGGAAGATCTGAGGAATCTGTAGACGGCGTCCAGGGCACTGCTCTGTTGTGATGGATCGTTTTGTCATTGGAGCAGCCCCGGTGAGCCGTAAGACGTCAAGGCTGAAGCAGCACAAGACAGACATCGTCAATCTCAAGTGGGATTCTAATAGCATCTCCAATAGATGATGTAAAATAGATGTAAAATTTACATCACCAAAAACCACCTGACTACAATAGATGAGGTAAAAACTATTGAATCTGAACTTAACTATCGAAACTGAAATTTACTGTAGAATCTGAATGTTACTGTCGAAACTGAACGAAATGGTAGCAGAGAGGCACTTGACATGTAGTTTAGGGAGGGCCTGTAGTTCATCTACAACCTACACCCCCTGAGCCGCCAGCCACCACCGGCCGAACCGCCGGCCCCAGCGCCGCCTCGCCGCCCCGAAACAACTCCCCACCGCCGGTCCGCCGCTGCCCCGGGTAGCCCTATAGGCCCCCGCCCCCACCCTGAACCCTAAGATAGATAGTGGGGTACCTCTCCGGCGAGCCCCCGTCCCCGCTGCGGGTGGTTCTTCCTTAACTCCGGCGAGCCCACCCAACCCCTGAAAATCGACTGACCCAAAAGTCGATTCAGTCGACTGAAGTGTAGCTAAATCAGAGCAGAGCAGCAGCACGAGCGAGGGGAGAGCACCAGCTGCAGCGCGACCGAGCGAGAGCCGAAGCAGCAGTAGCTGGGCGAGCGAGCGATCGAGCGAGAGTCGGAGCAGCAGCAGCAGCTCGAGCGAGCGAGCGAGAGCCAGAGCAGCAGCAGCAGATCCGACTGGTATGGACGCTGCCGCCGAAGGGGCCTCACACTGGGGGAGAGCCGTCGTGGAGATGTCGCCCGCGGTGCCGGCTTCAAGGTAGCCGCTCCATGGGGGTGTGGGATGGAGCACCGTCAGCGCCGGGAGGTCGAGCTAAGGAGAAGGTGCGATGCGATGAGTGTACAACCTCTTTGGTGGCGCCGAGTAGGCCTCGGCTTCGTCCGAGGAGTCGGTGTGGATGCTGCGGTTCCGGTGGAGCAGGTTATGGCGGCGCTGTGGGGATGGAGCAGCCGCGATAGACGAGGCGATCATCGGAGCAGATCCTTGGAGGTGGAGGACGGGGCGGCTGAACCGGCGGGACGACGGATCCTCATCCGTCGAGGTGGACAAGGGACGTCGAGCTGTTGCGGTGGACGACGTCGTCGGGGGAGAGGCTCCGGCTGGGCAGCGGTGAGGTGGCGGACGGAGGAGGGTGGGGTTTCACGGCTGGAGCGGAGAGGTTATGGCGGCCTGGGATTTCGAATGGCAAAAAGGAGATGATGGGAGGGGGTGAACCTTGACTTAAGGACGCGCTTGTCCAAAATGTAGGGTGTGTTACAAATGTACCCCCCACCGATTTGAACTAGCGGCCCTTTCGGCTCAGGGTTAGAAGGGGGATTTCTTGTGTCGGGATTTGGCAGCTAGAGGGAGTTTTCGCGCGCGTTGTAATTTCGGGATAGCAGGGCGTGGGTTGTGAAGGCGCCAGTTTTGGGAGTATGATATCTGAATTTTTGGGATATAACAAGGCGCGGGTTGAATTTTAGGGACAAGCCTAACGTGTAATATTGTGCTTCTACGTACCAAATCAATTCGCACTTCTCTCAACCTAAAAGAAAACGAAAAAATAAAACTATTCACACCACACAAAGAGAGAGTCTTGCCCCGTTTTACTATAAAAATGCTATTCAAAGCTACTCCCTCCTTCCATCTATATAGGGCCTAATGCGTTTTCGATGCTAACTTTGACCAAATATTAGAGCAATTATATATGACATGCAACTTACACGAAGCACACCGTTAAATTCGTATGTGAAAGGTTCTTTCAATGATATAATTTTCACATTGTACATGTCATGTACTATCACTAGTAGAAAAGTCCCGGTTGGTAAGGGCCTTTAGTCCCGGTTTTTGAACCGGGACTAAAGGGTCGTTACTAAAGCCTCCCCCCTTTAGTCCCGGTTCTTACACGAACCGGGACTAAAGGCCGCGGCCACGTGGAGCTCCACCTTTAGTCCCGGTTGGTAACACCAACCGGGACGAAAGGAAATTTTATGATTCTTTTTTGAAAAAAATATTGCGATTTTTTTTTGATTTTCAAATTTCTGAATTATTTTAACCTCTAATCTCTAATCACCACCCCTCATCACTGCTCATTTTATCCTCTAATCTCTAATCAACCCTCATCATTCCAAATCATCTAACTTCCCGGACGGTCACCCATCCTCTCACTACTCTAGCCTGAGCACGCTTAACTTCCGGGTTCTATTCTCCCTCGTTTCCAAGTCTGCACTTGTTGTTTTCCTGACAATAGTAAGATGTATCTATTAACCCTCAGGAATTTAGCTTGAGCATGAAGTGACACATTTCACTGTTTGAGTTTGAAACTATTGTTTTAAAAAACAATAATTATTTAGTAACACTAATATTTCTGGAATAATTAGTTTGACCATTGTGTGACCACTGTTTGACCACAGTTTGACCAGATTTGACCAAAATTCAAAAAAACTGAAATAATTATTTAGTAAAACTAATATTCTAGAATAACTAGTTTGACCATTGTTTGACCATAGTTTGACCACAGTTTGAAATTTTTTGAATTTTTTTGCCTCTCCAGATCTTAAAAGCCCCGTAACTTTTTTTCTGTTAGGTTTTTGAGGATTTTGAAAATGTTTAACGGGGTTCCCTAATGGATCGCTATGTTGGGTCGCTATGCTGGGTCGCTATGTTTTTCCGTCGAACCAAAATAGCTCTAATGGATCGAGATGAATGTATAGTAATAAGTGATGCAACAAGTGTACAACCTCTTTGCCGTAGCCGTGTCGACCTCAGCATCATTGGGTTGGTCGCTGAAGCAGTTGAGGCAGAGGTGTCTGTTGGAGGTGTGGAGGAAGATCTGAGGAATCTGTAGACGGCGTCCAGGGCACTGCTCTGTTGTGATGGATCGTTCTGTCATTGGAGCAGCCCCGGTGAGGCGTAAGACGTCAAGGCTGAAGCAGCACAAGACAGACATCGTCAATCTCAAGTGGGATTCTAATAGCATCTCCAATAGATGATGTAAAATCGATGTAAAATTTACATCACCAAAAACCACCTGACTACAATAGATGAGGTAAAAACTGTTGACTCTGAACTTAACTATCGAAACTGAAATTTACTGTGGAATCTGAATGTTACTGTCGAAACTGAACGCAATGGTAGCAGAGAGGCACTTGACATGTAGTTTAGGGAGGGCCTGCAGTTCATCTACAACCTGCACCCCCGGAGCCGCCAGCCACCACCGGCCGAACCGCCGGCCCCAGCGCCACCTCGCCGCCCTGAAACAACTCCCCACCGCCGGTTCGCCGCTGCCCCGGGTAGCCCTATAGGCTCCCCGCCCCCACCCTGAACCCTAAGATAGATAGTGGGGTACCTCTCTGGCGAGCCCCCGTCCCCGCTGCGGGTGGTTCTTCCTTAACTCCGGCGAGCCCACCCAACCCCTGAAAATCGACTCACCCAAAAGTCAATTCAGTCGACTGAAGTGTAGCTAAATCAGAGCAGAGCAGCAGCACGAGAGAGGGGAGAGCAGCAACACGAGCGAGCGAGAGCCGGAGTAGTAGTAGCTGGGCGAGCGAGCGATCGAGCGAGAGTCGGAGCAGCAGCAGCAGCACGAGCGAGCAAGCGAGAGCCAGAGCAGCAGCAGCAGATCCGGCTGGTATGGACGCTGCCGCCGAAGGGGCCTCACACTGGGGGAGAGCCGCCGTGGAGATGTCGCCCGCGGCGCCGGCTTCAAGGTAGCCGCTCCATGGGGGTGTGGGATGGAGCACCGTAAGCGCCGGGAGGTCGAGCTAAGGAGAAGGTGCGATGCGATGAGTGTACAACCTCTTTGGTGGCGCCGAGTAGGCCTCGGCTTCGTCCGAGGAGTCGGTGTGGACGCTGCGGTTCCGGTGGAGCAGGTTAAGGCGGCGCTGTGGGGATGGAGCAGCCGCGATAGACGAGGCGATCATCGGAGCAGATCCTTGGAGGTGGAGGACGGGGCGGCTGAACCAGCGGGACGACAAGATGGACGACGGATCCTCATCCGTCGAGGTGGACAAGGGACGTCGAGCTGTTGTGGTGGACGACGTCGTCGGGGGAGAGGCTCCGGCTGGGCAGCGGTGAGGTGGCGGACGGAGGAGGGTGGGGTTTCATGGCTGGAGCGGAGAGGTTATGGCGGCCTGGGATTTCGAATGGCAAAAAGGAGATGATGGGAGGGGGTGAACCTTGACTTAAGGACGCGCTTGTCCAATATGTAGGGTGTGTTACAAATGTACCCCCCCACCGATTTGAACTGGCGGCCCTTTCGGCTCAGGGTTAGAAGGGGGATTTCTTGTGTCGGGATTTGGCAGCTAGAGGGAGTTTTCACGCGCGTTGTAATTTCGGGATAGCAGGGCGTGGGTTGTGAAGGCGCCAGTTTTGGGAGTATGATATCTGAATTTTTGGGATATAACAAGGTGCGGGTTGAATTTTAGGGACAAGCCTAACGTGTAATATTGTACTTCTACGTACCAAATCAATTCGCACTTCTCTCAACCAAAAAGAAAACGAAAAAATAAAACTATTCACACCACACAAAGAGAGAGTCTTGCCCCATTTTACTATAAAAATGCTATTCAAAGCTACTCCCTCCTTCCATCTATATAGGGCCTAATGCGTTTTCGATGCTAACTTTGACCAAATTTTAGAGCAATTATATATGACATGCAACTTACACGAAGCACACCGTTAAATTCGTATGTGAAAGGTTCTGTCAATGATATAATTTTCACATTGTGCATGTCATGTACTATCACTAGTAGAAAAGTCCCGGTTGGTAAGGGCCTTTAGTCCCGGTTTTTGAACCGGGACTAAAGGGTCGTTACTAATGCCTCCCCCAATTTTTTTTATTTTCAAATTTCTGAATTATTTTAACCTCTAATCTCTAATCACCACCCCTCATCACTGCTCAATTTATCCTCTAATCTCTAATCACCCCTCATCATTCCAAATCATCTAACTTCCCGGACGGTCACCCATCCTCTCACTACTCCAGCCTGAGCACGCTTAACTTCTGGGTTCTATTCTCCCTCGTTTCCATGTCTGCACTTGTTGTTTTCCTGACAATAGTAAGATGTCAATCCTATTAACCCTCAGGAATTTAGCTTGAGCATGAAGTGACACATTTCACTGTTTGAGTTTGAAACTATTGTTTTAAAAAACAATAATTATTTAGTAACAGTAATATTTCTGGAATAATTAGTTTCGCCATTGTTTGACCACTGTTTGACCACAGTTTGACCAGATTTGACCAAAATTCAAAAAAACTGAAATAATTATTTTGTAACACTAATATTCTAGAATAATTAGTTTGACCACAGTTTGAAATTTTTTGAATTTTTTTGCCTCTCCAGATCTTAAAAGCCCCATAACTTTTTTTCTGTTAGGTTTTTGAGGATTTTGAAAATGTTTAACGGGGTTCCCCCAGTTAAAATCGGATGTAACTTCCCAAGTAGATGATTTTTCATATAAAAAACTTTTTAATCCGAGTTCGTATGCAAAAGTTATGCCCATTTTACAAATTCCAGAGAGATTTTGCAAATAATGTCGAAATTCATATTTGTAAATTTTCCCAACAACTAGACCACATATCACATGGGAAACTTATTTTATTTTATTTTTTTGACATTTCCATCATTTTCTTTTGTTTTTTCTAAAACTGACAAGGCGGTCCAGAGGGGGGTAGAGTTTGAAAATGGGACCTTTAGTACCTGTTCGTGCCATGAACCGATACTAATGCCTCAAAGCCCATTAGTACCGGTTGGTCGCACCAACTGGGACTAAATGTCTAACCTTTACTCCCGGTTGGTGCCACCAACCGGTACTAATGGGCATCGCACCCTTTAGTCCCTGTTCGTGGCACCAACCGGGACTAAAGGGCCCAGGTGAACCGGGAGTAATGTGAATATTGCCCTGTGACGAAAGCCCTATTTTGTAGTAGTGTATTAATCTTGTCAATAGTCAAAGGCGGTCTTAAAAACGCATTACGCCCTATATAGATGGAAGGAGGTAGTATGAATCCATGTTATGTCCAATTAAATTTTTTCACTTGCTGTATAATGCATGTAACCTACTCATAGCAACATTTTAGTGCATTCCAAATGTCTATACTACCGCTGCAATTGGAACTAAATTTGAATTCGTTTCTCTATTTCAATAAGAATCTACAATCATGATTGTTGCCAACTTCAACCATCATTCGTGTATTACCTTAATAACACACCACATGATTACTATAGAGAAAGATATGAACTATGTGTACTACATGAAGTCGAATTCTATTTTCTGAATAAACTTGATGTTGATTCCAAATAATAGTACATTTGATGTACTAACTATATATTCTAATCTATACCATGTTCCATACGTGTACACCGTGTTTATCACACATTGTATAGTGCCCCGCCCCCTACATTATGACAAGTATTTAGGCTGAGCTGCAAAAGCCACACATTAGCCCAAATTATGATCAATGTTCTATATATTATACGTAGTACTAGCAAGATGCCCATACGTTCCACAGAACATCAACACGATCAAGGGGAGGCCTAATTTACAAATATGGAGAGGGGTGTGGTTATCTTTTTTCAAAATTGGCATAGTTTCCTTCCTATCCGTGAGATATAAATCGGACGGCCTATATTGCAGGATGGCAGGCACACCATCATCAACAACTCCATTTTTTTATAAGAGTAGAGATAAAATATATTATATGTAGTATAACATATTCATAACCACACCATGTGTATCACTGTTATATATATTCACACATGCGTCGGTTTAAAACACTATGATAAATTCTTCAAATATCCGAATTCGCTTTTTATAATGAAGTATGATCTCTATTCGTCTTTTACACCCACACAATCCTCTTATCTTTGTAGCTAGCTAGCGCTAACTTTCTCTCATGCATGCACACGCCCGCATCCCTCTCACCCTCGCTCAGCATACTCTAGCTCCATCGCGCAAATTCGTCCTTTCACTTTAGATCGTTCACGCACGGTGTGTGTAGGCCCCCCAGCTCCTTCTTTATGGCACACATCGATCGATATGCCCCTCTAGCCAGGTGTGCCTAGCACAAACACAAGCTTCCCCTCTTCTCTTATCACCGTCCATGCCTCACTCCCACCACTCTTTTCATCAATCTCGTACTCACACACTCCTTCCCCCTTGATATAGTATGACTCTCGCACCACCTCCTAGATGCATCCCTCTCTCTCTATCCTTCTCCCCGTGCCTCATTTGCTTCTAACACACACATGCATGTATACCGATCGATCTCCCAACATATACCTAGGTCGACTTTAACTATTCCCCTCCATCGATCGACGTACCTCACAAGTTATGTCTCTCCTTTCTCTGACAAAGGACGATTGATCTTCCTATGTAGTTATGTCTGCTTACCACAGCCATATCGTCCCCCTCATCATTCGTGCATGCCTCCTGACCCGTCTCTCACACACACGTGCACAGATAGGCATCCATCCCCTCTCTTATTGATATTGCGGGCGTGCCCTCCGGTTGTCTAGGAAGCCTATCCCACCATTTATTAGAAGCAACTCCACTACCACCCCCTCCAACACTCTAGCTCTGTCTCTCTCCCAACCTTATTCCTCTCCTACACATACGCATGGATGCCGATCGATCTCCCTTAATACATGAGGTAGATCGATCTCCCTTGATACATGAGGTAGGCCTCTCTCCTCCTCCACACATATACTAGCCATTGTACCTCTATAGTTAATTAGGCCTCCCCCCACCACACACCGATAGTCGAGCGCTGTAGGTAGGTATCCATGCCACAGAGACAAACTGCACCTGTCCCCTCTTTCATTCTAGTAGGCCAGCCACTCTATATCTTTGACGTGGGCACACACAAATTCGATGGCACTCTTTATCAACCACGTGCGCGCACACACACACACATCATCCCTCTCTTCGATTCTATGGACACCTCAAGTCGATGATACCTCCACTCTCTTCTCGTGGACCGCCCCCTCTATATATATGATATATCCAGGACTCTATTTCACACACATTGCATATGTTACATTTTTTGATTGACCCCCCCCCCCAAAAAACTCTCACGAACCCACACACTATATCTCTCTACGTTTGTATCTCTCTCACACAACCCCACGTAGGTGGTGTACGTATACAAGAAGAGAATAGGTGCACCGTGCACGTACTCATGCTTCGTGCCCAGCCACACCCGCGCGGGTACACGGTGGAGCTCATTTCTGTATGAAATGGCAGCCCACGTGCTAATTTGAACGCGTGTAGCGGTGGTTTACCTACGGAGGTCGTGTACCATGCGTGCACTAAACAAAGTTCGACTTGATGCGTTGGCGCGTTATTTTTAAATAAAGTTATATCGCTCAATGGCAGGTACACAGAATATAAGACGATTTTTATGGAGAAAAAGGTAGTCCGCTCCACTATATAAAATGGAGCCTCCCTGCCTGGTTTGTCTCTCTTCAGAGTATTTCACACAAGGTTGTGGTGGCCTCTCTCTATCTCTCTCACTGTTGGTCACTGATCCGGCCGCATCCCGTCCACCGGCGGAAAGGGAGGATGTGCATCGTTTCTCTGTTCGAAGGCGCCGAGGCAGCATGTCCCGATCTGCGTTACACGCCGTTCTCTCTGACCAAGCTCCGGTGCGGTAGGGCCTACGCCAGCTGCTCGCTGCCGCGGTATGGGCGGATTCCGCCCGCCGCCGCTCACCTAGTTACATGTATCCCCTCTGTCCTTGCTCCACTGCCCGTCTTCCCAGAGTATATTTAAGAACTGAGGGGTAGTGCACATCCGCATGGGAGACTCCGACCGGTCGTTGCGCCGCATTAATAGTGAGTAATGAGCAGTCAAATCTTAAGCCCCACCTTTCCCACTGTAAGTTGCTCGGAAGAAGAAACCATCAATACGCTCTTCTTTGAATCCGCTCTCCATCCGTCACTGTTTATAGAGCGCGCTTCAGAAAAAGAGAAAATCTATGGGACCAAGGCGACTAGCGATCGCCTGAAAAATAGCATTGGTAGTTATAGCACGGCGTCTATTACTAGTGGAAATAATGCATACACACATGCATGCAGTGCTTGCACCCCGGGTACACACATGCATGCACTTACTCCACTCCTTAGTACTACATCGAGAGAAAATTGCGGTTACCATGCCCTAATTAATTGAGCATTACACCAAACGCGTCTAAAGTCTCTCTGGTGGTGGAAATGCATTGAGAGAAATGCATCATAATGAAGCGCGCCCTGTAAACTGTGACCGAGGGAGGAGTAGTATGAAGGTGCAAAACCAAGTACGTGTATGGCCAGTCGGTCAACGCACCTCCTCTTGGCATATCACTGACAGGTAGGACCGGAGTGTGAGCAAACCGATCTCAATTGACGGCAAAATGGCCAACTCGCCGTTCCTTGAGAGAGACGAGGAGCGAGAACACACAGACGGGCTCGCACAGAGGCCAAGATATATTCGAGCATGGTTGATCGATATCATCATTACATGTTGGGCTGCCGTTTTCCGCCCTTCTCCGGAATAAATGTGTACTTTACCAGAGATTAAAAATATAAGAGTAACAGAGGCTCCACCATGCGGTTCTAGTAGTAGTACTACTCGTACTACTAAACCTTGCGCTTGGCTCTTCGCCTCTTCGTGAAGTCGAACAATGATGGTACTCCGCATGTTCGGTACTATAGTGTATGCCTCTGGCAATCTGACACCGAATGAACTGATGCATGTCCACCGTCTGGGCGAGGGTACGTTGCATTAGTCAAAAGGCGTAAGCAAGCTTCACCTTGTCCTGCAAGCTTCTCCTCGTTCTACGAGTTGACGGGACACACCAACAAGTAGTGCTAGTCCATACTCCCTCCTTTCTAGTTAATATGGCTTAATCTTTTTTGCAGGTAAATGAGAGATCTTTATTCATATATAAGCATTCTTAGGACGATCAGCCAAGACACTGGTCACTAGGAAGCAAGGTACCCCGCAAAAAAAGAAGTAGGAAGCGAGGTGTTTCATCAAGCCAGCTCTCGGCCACATTCAAAGTGCAGCAAGCACGGTTCGCACAAAGATGCGCCACAAGGTTGGCTGACCTGTTTACATGCTGAATAACAAAAAAGAGGAAATATTACCGAGCGCTCCTATTTGTAATAGGATATGAGCCAGAATTAAACAAGAATTGTGGCGAGTGTTCCATGCAATCAACTTCCATTATCACATGCGAGAACCCTCGAAGAGAACCAAATGTGTTGAAGATTGCTTTATCACATTTTAAAAATACAATAAGAGTGCAGACGCTCCTCCATCCAGTTTCTAGTACTAGTATAGTACATGCCTCTATAGACTATAGTAGTAGTACTAGTACTAGTAAACTTTGCGCTTGGTTGTTCGCCTCTTCGGGAAGTGCAACAATAATAGTACTAGTATAGTGTATGCTTCTGGCAAGCTGACACCGAATTAACTGTTGCACGTCCACCGCTTGCATTTGTCAAAAGTTTCTCCTTGTCCTGCGAGCCAGCACGCGCAAGCTTCTCCCATCCTGCAAGCTTCTCCTCGTTCGGCAAGTTGACGGGACACAGCAAAGTAATGCTAGTCCATACTGCGTCCTCTTCGGTTAATATGGCTTAATTTCAAACGAGATAAATACACTGTCTATCACTGTATATTCGTAAAAATACAGCCAGTTGACTTCACAATACGCTCATTGCGCTCAATATATACATTTTCCGGTGTTTATACAGTCACTAGCTCACCCTGGCTGAGTATGTGTGTGCATGCACGTGTAGGTTGAGCACTTGAGCGTGACCGTGTGTGTTCCGTCGTGTGCTCGGACATGCATGCATTAGGGCGTCATGCACGTTTTTGCGTCCATGTGTACGTGTGACTGTTGCATACACGTAGGGGGAGTACGTGTAGGGGCCACTAAAGGAGCGGTTAAATCACACAGTAAGTTAGTCGGAAGAAGCAACCATCATTTCACTTTTCAATGACACGTACGCAATATAAAATGGTTGATATGGAGAGAAAGAGAAAACCACTATATATACACTAGCAGGAGCCTAAGCTACAAACCTGCTTGCTTGGGTTGCTCTCTTCACAAGCATAGAACGACGGTGGCCACACCACTGGTCACATATCCGGCCTGAACCCGCAGCTGGGGGAAGGGAACAATGTTCTGCGTAGACGCGGTCGACATCGGCGAGGGAGAAAATCCAACGTCGGTGCGTCCCAATCGGGGGTCACCGCGGTATGGGCCGATGCCGCGTCCCAACCGCCCTTCTAGCTATAGCCCGACGTCCGTTCCGAAAATATTAGTGCATGTCAACAAGAATTATACTAGTATCGCTGTTCCATTTCGAAAAAAGCATATAAGCTGTTACTTCTTACCCAAAGGATCTTTATATCCAACAGACACAAAATATCCATTCGACTATTCAAAATTACTTTCACTGTTGATATGATGCCGAGGTAATTGCTGCATCGCCACCAAAACCAACCATCTCTTAAGCTAAAGTAGACCGAGCTAACCCCTATATTAGCATTGTAGAATCATTTAGGACGTGAGCTTGTCAATCTGAATGTGGAGGGACACCAGCTTAGCCCTGACCAGAAGCTTGGGCGGAACTGTGAAGACGGTCAGCTCCTGCACGGCGACGTCGCCGGGATCCCTGCTGCTTGTCACCTCCATTTCCAACTTGACGGCGTCGGTCCTGCCTTTGGGCTCCCCCGGCGGCCGTTCGCCCACAGCTTGGCCATGTAGTGTGGCAGTGGGGATGCCCCCGCTCTGATGCAGATGACCGACACGGCGATAGGCGCGCCGATGTCGAGCACGCTACCGACCAAGAAAAACGCGCGGCCGTCCTCCTCCCCGAATAGCAAGAGCCGTGGCTCCGACAGTGGCACTTGCAGCTGGAGCGCCTATCCGTACTGGATCCTGTGCACGGGCATGGGATGCACGATGCTGATGTGGTGCGAGAGCCACGGCGACGGGCCTTCGTAGCCGCAGACGGGCATGGGGCATTTGCAGGGCGCGAGCGGACGCACGCTCTGGTGATCGGCGAGCTTGTTGTAAGTGACGTGGAGCCCACAGCCTTCATGCGGGCACTCCACCCTCACCAAGGAGAAGACGGTGTCCACCACCATGTTCCGCACGTCGAAGCCACCGCCGCGCTCGCACTTCTGGCACTGCCGCTGGTTCCCGGGGCGCTCGACGCGGCAGTCCGCGCAAGCCATGTGCCCTCCCTTGCACAGCACAAATCAATCGAACAACACATCAATCAAGAAACCTGCACCGTGCTCGATCAGCCGAACGGACGAGGTGTATTCGAACCTCATACACCGGAGGCTTCAAGGGGCGGAGGCACAAGGGGCAGTTGTCAGGACCCCGATTCTAAGTCACACCGATCTAGCCTGTAACACCTCATATCACTTTGCGGCCTCACGCACGGTACTCCCACGGGTGTCTCCTTACCATGGCCCGGGACCGTTTGCGCCTTTTGGCTCACGTATATGACAATGTCGCTAGCATCCATATGACAGAGAACCCGGGCCGACATGGCTAGTCGTGAACCCAAAGCGGCACCAACGTATGGGGACAGGCATACATGAATCAACATCGAACGTGTCGGTCAACAGCGTGTGAATCCGGGCTGTAGCACTGGGCTAACAGGACTCCGCGAACCCGGGCTGTAGCAGGCTAGGCAGGACTCCGGATGTCACCGCGTGACATTTCCCCGAAGGGACAGACACAGGAACGATGTGAAACACATGCCGGCCAGTCAAGTGTCCAGAGCAGTAGTGCTGGGCTAGCAGGACTCCGGTGAACCGGGCTGTAGCGGACTACTATGGCTCAAGGAGGCACTAGACTACATTTCCCCATAAGAGAGGCTGCCAAGGATAAACAACTAGATTGTCGGATCCCACACATACCAAGCATTTCAATCATACACACAATATGCTCGATACGTGTAAATACAACATGGCATCACAACAAAACTCTACAACTCAAAGTACTTTATTTAAAGGGCTCCGGAGAGCCATACATAACATGTTCATACAGATAGGGGTCACATGACCCGACACTCAAGTCATACAATCATACAAGCACATGCGGAAGCAAACTTGTCTGGGTACAGACACTAGAAAGAAAGAAGGCTTGACGAAGCCTGTCTAGATCATGTGTGGGATAATTATCCTCATGTGGACGCAACTGTCGGGAAGCGCAGGCAATCACATGACGATCTTGCATGAGTATGCAACCTAGTCCTTGTCGCGAGGCGTCGCAATAGATAACAAAGTCCTTAGAAAAATCTGGTGGTATGTGTATGGGAGCAGATGTCAGGCGTCTTTTCAGTTCCTGGAAGCTGAACTCGCACTGTGGTGTCCACTCAAACTTTTTATCTTTCTTGAGGAGTTCAGTTAGAGGTTTAGCAACCTTGGAGAAATTCTCGATGAAGCGGCGACAGTAGCTCGCTAAGCCAAGGAAACTCCGAACTTGCTTGACCGATTCAGGTGGAGTCCATTCAAGGACGGCTTGAACTCGCTCGGGTTTGACAGCAATACCCTTACCAGAGATTACATGGCCTAGATAGGTCACTTCTCGCAACCAGAATTCACACTTAGAGAATTTAGCATAAAGGTGATGCTCTCAAAGTTTCATCAATACTAGTCTTAGATGCTCGGCATGTTCTTCCTCATTCTTGGAGTAGATGAGTATATCATCGAGGTATAACACGACGAATTTATCCAAATACTCCATGAAGATCGAGTTCATTAACCGAGAGAAGGTGGCTGGAGCATTGGTTAAACCGAAAGACATGATGGTGTACTCGTATTGGCCATAGCGAGTGACAAAGGCCGTTTTAGGAATGTCCCCGTTCTTGATTTTGATTTGATCGTATCCCAACCTCAAATCCATTTTAGAGAAGACTGAGGATCCAGCGAGCTGATCATACAGGTCGTTGATCCTGGGAGCGGATACTTGTTCTTGATAGTGACTAGGTTGTCAGGTCGGTAATCTACAACCATCCGATCCGTACCATCCTTCTTCTTGACGAAGAGGACGGGGCAAGCCCACGGAGAAGAACTAGGACGGATGAACCCTTTTTCAAGGACTCATCGAGTTGTTTCTTAAGCTCGGCTAGCTCTAGGGGTGCCATCTTATAGGGTCTTCTAGAGATTGGGACGGTTCCTGGAACAAGGTCTATCACGAACTCGACATCCCTGTCAGGTGGAATACCTGGCAGTTCTTCTGGAAAGACATCCGGAAAGTCACGGACTACCGGAACATCTTCAAGGTCTGGAAGAGGGTTGGCATTTAATGAGTAAAGCTGACGCTTAGACACTCGGGTCAAAACATTGACTGTCTTGCCCGACGGATGGGTGAGTTGAACAGTTCTAGTAGAGCAATCAATCTTAGCATAATGGGCTGACATCCAGTCCATACCCAAGATGATGTTTATGTCCGAGGACTTGAGAGCTATTAGTGATGCAAGGAAGACCAATCTGTCGACAAGAATTTCATTTCCATGGCTTATCCTAGAGGTTTGCCATCTAGAACCAGGAGTTTGAATTTCCATGGAGGTGGGCATGTCACTAAATGTGGTGTTGTGCAATCGAGCATAGCTCTCAGAGATAAATGAATGAGATGCTCCAGTATCGAAAAGAACAGTTGCCGGATGGCAGTTAACAAGGAGCGTACCAAGGACGACGTTGGGATCCTCATGAGTTTCTTCAGCTGAAACGTAGTTGACATGGCCACGTGCAGTGGTGGCTGGCTTGGCGTAGTAAGTCTTTCCTGCTGGCTTACCACGGCCAACGGACTGTCCAGGTTGATTGGGGTTGTTCCGGGGGCACTCGCGCAAATAGTGACCCGTTTCTCCACACTTGAAGCATGTCACAACATTGGGGCGTGGAGCAGCATTAGCAGCGGGGCCACCATAGACCTTGGGCGGTGCATACTGCTGGTTGGGGCGAGGCGCCTCAAAGGATGGCCTCGGAGTGAACCTAGGTGGCAGAGCAGTGTTTGGAATCCAGACCCGGCGCTTCTGAGATCCGGAGCCGGATGAGGAACCAAAATCGCGAGAGTGCTTGCGTGAAGCGTCATAGTCAGTCTGACCTGTCTCAGCACTGATGGCCTTATTGACCAACTTCTGGAAAGAGGTGCACTCGTGCAGACGAAGATCACGGCGAAGCTCGGGGCTAAGTCCCTTGCGGAACCTTGCCTGCTTCTTGGCGTCGGTGGATACCTCTTCAGGAGCATAGCGTGCTAAATTTCCAAACTCACGGCTGTATGCATCCACAGTCAGTCTGCCTTGGGTGAAGTTGCAGAATTCTTCCCGCTTACGATCTATGAGACCCTCCGGAATGTGATGCTCACGGAAAGCCTCACTGAATTCAGCCCAAGTAGTGATTTGGCCGGCTGGGCGCATAGCCTCAAAGTTTTCCCACCAAAGGCTAGCAGGGCCTTCGAGGTGATAGGCAGCGTAGGTAACCTTATCAGCTTCGGCTACGTTGGCAGAACGTAGCTTATGGGTGATGCTGCGAAGCCAATCATCCGCATCGAGGGGCTCGACGGAATGGTTAAACTTCGGTGGGTACAACTTGATAAAGTCATTGATGGACACCAAGTCGTTCCTCTGATGGCGTGCAGTATTCTGCTCAATTCGCTCTAGCAAGCGGTTAGTCTCACGCTTGTTTCTTTCCGCCTCCAGCATGACTTCGGCCAGAGAAGGCGGTTGAGGCAGATTCTCCCCCCTAACTGCATTGGCTTCACCCTGCGCCTGGACAGCAGGGTTGTTGCGGGTGTTGACCATCCTAGGAGAAACAAGACAACGGTTTAGACAAGGATGGCTAAATCTTGGCAGGGAAATGCGGAATGTAATGGATAACACGGAATGCAGAGATGATCATCAGTATGACATGGTAATATAGCAACTGACATACATATACCAACGGTCATACACACCATACATAGTTTAGTACAAGTCCAGGCTGGAGTACAGCTACGATGAAAGACGATACATCTCATCAGAGGCATTCCAAGCTCCTATACATTATTTTTCTACACCTCCGGAACGTGATACACACCAAGTCGTATCCCACAAGACACGCAGGACTGTGGGGAATACAACTGTTACAATACTAGTGAAACTACTACCAACTCAGACGTCTCCGTAGTAATCTTCATAGAAATCACCACCATGTCCTGGGAGCTGAACATGATCATCTGGAAACAGTCGGTCCTGTGGAGCTTGCGGTCCATAAGGACTCGGGTGTGGCCTTGGTCCAACAAACGGTGGCAGACGGGGTCCACGAGGAGGGGTGATGCCTCCTACATCACGCCATTCCATACAATCTGGCAGACCAGACCGCACGGGGTACAAGTCCCTCATGTCCATATACCCAGCCTGCACGGCAGGTGCAAACCGTGTCAGAGTGGCCCAGTGATCAGAACGAGCATTAAAGAGCTCCATTCGCAAGGCACGATTCTCACGGTCCTTGTCCTCAAGCATCTCGGTGGTGGTGCGGAGTAGTGAATCCTCATGGGTAGGATCACAGTAAATAGCCTGATAGTACCCTTGTGCCCCAGGGAGTGATGCTGGCATATAGCGGAAGTCAGTGTTCTGAAGCAAGGCAGTTCTGGCTCGTATGATAGTCATCATCGAGTAAGCTGCGTCCTGCACGGACATCTCGATGGTAACCCCAAGTCCATAAGAGCAATGGAGGGGTTCAGTGGATCCAGGATAGGAAGGGTAAATCCTGACTGTGCAAAGATATTGACTTTGATTAAAGTCTCGAAACTGCTCCTCGACGGTATACTCGGGATACCATCGATAGCCTGTCTCAACCATCACTCGGACCAGCATGGCCGTGTGACCAGGTACATCGAGGCACCGGGTCAGACGAACCACTTGATTCTGGGAACGGGTGGCCATCTGAAAGCACGAAATAATGCAAAGGCATTAGAATTTCTAGGAGAATTCGGACAGCATAACGGCTGTAAATGCTCGGAAAAAGATTTGAGACATTCGCAACAGTTTGCAAAACCACTCAACAACATCATATCAAGGTTCTGGTTCAACCGACAACATACTAAAGGTAGTAGAAACTGAACTGAAGCATGGAACCAACAATCCTATAAGTTACTACGGATTAGTAACACGTGAACCTGATAGAGAGAAGAGAGCCTAGTCCTTAACCCACGTAGAATGAGAAGAGAATGACTCAGATCGGAGGGCATAAGGTAAAGGAGTAAAAGCGCCTTACGTTCCCTCCCACAATCAATCCCCCTACATATAACTAAAGCATTTCTAGACTCGACATCGACCAGTTTGGCTTAACGCACCTACAGGCAGTCCGGCTCTGATGCCAACGCTGTCAGGACCCCGATTCTAAGTCACACCGATCTAGCCTGTAACACCTCATATCACTTTGCGGCCTCACGCACGGTACTCCCACGGGTGTCGCCTTACCATGGCCCGGGACCGTTTGCGCCTTTTGGCTCACGTATATGACAATGTCGCTAGCATCCATATGACAGAGAACCCGGGCCGACATGGCTAGTCGTGAACCCAAAGCGGCACTAACGTATGGGGACAGGCATACATGAATCAACATCGAACGTGTCGGTCAGCAGCGTGTGAATCCGGGCTGTAGCACTGGGCTAACAGGACTCCGGGAACCCGGGCTGTAGCAGGCTAGGCAGGACTCCGGATGTCACCGCGTGACATTTCCCCGAAGGGACAGACACAGGAACGATGTGAAACACATGCCGGCCAGTCAAGTGTCCAGAGCAGTAGTGCTGGGCTAGCAGGACTCCGGTGAACCGGGCTGTAGCGGACTACTATGGCTCAAGGAGGCACTAGACTACATTTCCCCATAAGAGAGGCTGCCAAGGATAAACAACTAGATTGTCGGATCCCACACATACCAAGCATTTCAATCATACACACAATATGCTCGATATGTGTAAATACAACATGGCATCACAACAAAACTCTACAACTCAAAGTACTTTATTTAAAGGGCTCCGGAGAGCCATACATAACATGTTCATACAGATAGGGGTCACATGACCCGACACTCAAGTCATACAATCATACAAGCACATGCGGAAGCAACTTGTCTGGGTACAGACACTAGAAAGAAAGAAGGCTTGACGAAGCCTGTCTATCTACGTAGGCCCTTCACAAGCTTAGATCACCACCTGGGTGGCAAGTCACTCGTCATCGTCGAGATCTACATAGAACCCATCGGAAGGGGCGGTGTTGTCGTCTGAAAACAGTAATTGAAGCAACATGAGTACAAAGGTACTCAGCAAGTCTTACAACAGATCCTACTATACATGTACATTCTCAAGAAGGTAGTGGGGTTATTGCAGCAAGCCAGCTTTGACTCTTGGCTAAGCTATCCTACGAGACACCACTTGTAAAATAGTTTTCGCACACGAGTCCACTAATCACCATCTCAATACTCCACCGTGGATCCTCCCTCGTCATCCCACGAGAGAGCCATCCGCGGTACTCACACTTATCTTGAGGCTTTTAGTAGTATCCATTTACTTGTCTATGAACTGCATAAGCGACCAAGTAGTCCTTTACCGCGGACGCGGCTATTCGAATAGTTTTATACCCTGCAGGGGTGTACTTCGTCACACACGCTCTCACCACTTACCGTCGTTACACGACATGTACTCGGCAACCTTCAAGCGGAAGCCCAACGTGGGTGTCGGCCACAGCCTACCTAAACACTCGAGTCTCTAGTCCAGGTTTATCGCCTATTCAGGTTCCATCCGCAGGGAGTCCGGCCGAGGTTTCCACATACGGCCCCGAACGATGTGTGCAGGGTTCCCGAGACACCAAACGGGCGACTCGGTACACCGGGCCACGAGCCTACCGCATCACAGCCCACCCCTCGGGTCAGCGCTGTCCACGGCCTCCAGCTTACTACAAACACCAGAAACTACGTGCAACTCCTGGACAGAGGACAAGGGTGATTAAGAAGCCGAGGGGGTCCATTGGTTTCGGGCCCAATGCGTGGTAGTAGCTGAATCTTAAATCACGCATACAGATCTCAGTTCTTAGGGACGGTCTCAATGAAACAACCCACCATGTACTCCTACATGGCCTCTCATCGATACCTTTACCAAAACGTATTCAACACCTCACTCTCATTACCGACACATGCTTTCACTCTAGTTCATCACCCTGATGAGCCAGACCTGACACGACTCTAAGCGTAGCAAGCATAGCATTGTAGGAACACAACATGGCTCAATCAACTCCTACACATGCTAGTGGGTTTCATCTAGTTACTGTGGCAATGACAGGTCATGCAAAGGAAAGTGGGTTCAACTACCGCAACACACAGCAGTTTGAATCGCGTTGTCTTAATGCAGTAAATGAGAGCAGAAGCGAGAAGATGGGTTTGTATCGAAATGATCAATGGGTTGCTTGCCTGACGGAGTGGTGGTGGAATACTGCCCTTCAGTTGGATACTCGTGAATATCCTCGGAGGCAGAACCTACCACGAAGAACACATCGAAGCACAATCAACACCAAGCAAAGTGCAACAATATGATGCATGCATGAGACATGGCAAAATGGATGTATTGGGCTAATGCAACTAAGACCAGATGGGTTTGGACTATTTTGAATCAAAGATTCAAATTCCAAGTTCATAAATGGCCCTTATTAGTGCTTTATCTTGTTCTGCATTAAACAGCAGGTTAATTTGCTTAAACATGCATGAAACCAGTACAGATGGATAGAATGGATTTTTCTGATCATTTTTCATATATAAATCTTTTCATTCTGAGCTATAGATTATTTTCTATGATTTTTTGAAGTTTGTGATATTTTCTGGAATTTCCTGTATAGAAATAATTCCAGTAATTAAATTGTTTATTACGTCAGCAGTGTGTCATGATGACGTCAGCGGTCAACGGGGCGGTCCAGGTCAAACCTGACGTGTGGGTCCCCTGTGTCAGTGTCACTGTTAGTTAGCTAAACTAATTAGAATTAATTTAACTCTAACTCAGGTTAATTAGCAGGCGGGCCCCACTGTCAGTGACTCTGGGGAGTCAAACCCGTGGTCAAACCACGCTGACTCGCCGGCGTTTAGCCGCCGGCGACGTCCAGATGCGGCTGAGGCTGCGGGATTCCTCCTCCGGCGACCAAAGGGGCGGCGGAGGGCACCTACGCGTAGCTGGGAGCAACCCGCGTTGATTGGTGGTGGAGGTGAAGCTCGGGGTCGCCGGAAATGACGCCGGCGACGAGCTGTGCGGCTGCCGGGGTACGGGTGAGGTCGGACCCGTCGTTGTGGTGCTCTTGGAGGCTCAAGGCCAGGTCCTACGTGGCCTACGTGACGAGGCGAACTCGTTCGGCATGGTGGCATGCCCGTTGGGTGGCCGGAGCATCGTCGGCGACGAGCTCGGCGGCGGCGCGTGCGGTGCTACTTGTTGCGGTCGAGGCAGAGGGCGGCAGCAAGAATGAGAGGAAGGGGAAGGGGCAGAAGCTCACGGCAAAGACGATGAGCTAGGCGGTGCTGTCGGGGACGAACTGCTGCGGTGGTGACGGCGAAGGGGATCTCCGGCGGTGGGCGGTGAAGGCGAGGTCGGAGCAGTGGCTTCGGGGCAAGCGAGCGCTCGGGGCCCGACCTGCTCGAAGGAGAAGGCGACGGCGGAGCTGCTGGACATGGTCAGGTGACGCGGAGACGGCGGTGGCTACGGCTACGTCGGCGAGGTGGCAGCGGCTGCGTCGGCCATGGTGGAGGCAGGCGAGGGAGAGGTGCAGGGGGCGAATGGAGGTGTCCAGGGGCTCGGGGGCGCGACGTGGAGGTCGTCCAGCTCGTCCACGGGCGAAGCGGCAAGCAGGTGGCGCTGTGGCGAGCTCGCGCACGCCGGCGTCACCTCTCTGCCTGCTCTGGCGGGAGGAAGCAGCTGACTGGCGCGGGCCAGCACAGTGCTGGGCCGGCCAGTGGGCTGCCAGGTAAGATTCTCTCTCTGCTTTCTGTTTTTCTTTTTGTTTGTTTCTGTTCTGTGTTTTGAAATAGTAGAAATACTATTCCATTTAGGAAAAACCTGAAAATATTCAGAGGCACATTTCAAAATATTCTCAACAGCCTAAAAATACCTTCAAGATAATTTGGGCATTTTAAAATATTTATAGGATTTAAATTGGCCAAATGCAAATACTTATGGCTTGGTGCAAAAATCCAGAATAGCCTCCAAAAATATGAAACCATTTTTGGCAGAGGGTTTAGCCAGGACCAAAGATGGTGAACATTTATGAAGAGCATTTCAGGTTCATTGAAAAGGATTTTAGTAAACCCTAGTTGTGTTCAGGGGGGTGCTGGGGGTTTCTGTCATCCCCATTTCAACTTTCTGTGAAAAGTAGACATGATGCAACACTCTAATGCATGAACTAGCTAGGATGTGATAGTAGTGGAGCAAGGTGAGGTCCATAGAGAGCTCCATTGTCGGGTCCTGTTCCGTCTGCATGATCTCGTCCTCCTCGTGCACAACCATCTCTCGCTTTATTAGGGCCGGGGCATTACAAAGCTTTACCGTCACATATTCATACTACTTCAAGGTGCATTAAATCAACACATGCAAGTATCAAAAGGAGAGTCACGGCATGCATGCTTGCGTTTAATTAATGCATCGGTAAACGCACATTATTGAAATATATCGAGTGCAGTGCTTTGATGTGTCGCGTCAACTCGTACAAGACCGAGAAGTTTGATTACTACAACGCCCTCTCGCCTTAACCGCACCTGCCTTTGCCTGCATGACAGGTGGGCCACCGACCTGTTGGGCCCACCTTTCATAGATGCAAAGGCAGGAGCAGTAAGTCAATGAAGTTGCGTCCCTCCCTCGCCCATGAGCGTGGTGGCTGGCAGGACTAGGAGAAGCTTTCGTTCGCTACACGCTCTCCCTCCCGCACGCGGTGGAAATGCAGCAGTGCAATCAGTGTCAGATGGCCAGAAGCATACTGTAGTACTCCTCCACTGCAGTAGTACTCCATCATTGTTTGACTTCCCGAAGAGGCGAAGAGCCAAGCACAGCCCGGACGCTCGTGTGGCAGTTTCATGTGTAGATTAGTCTAGGATAGCGTGTACCGTGCCTGTAAGCTTAAGGCTGGTCATAGTGGGGAGTAACTTAGACCAGTAACATGCATATGTTACTAGTCTATGTTACTACCTCTATAGTGCATAATATCATAGATTAGTATCATAGGTGGTCTCATTTATTGTCGTGCATGACACATACTAGCATCACATTTATTATGTTACGGTATCTACCTATGTTACTATAACCATCTCTCTCTTCTTTAGTTGCCTGCCACATAAGCATGTTTGCGAGTCCCAAGTGCATGATACTACTTATGTTACCCCCACTATGGCCAGCCTAAAATCGTTGGGGTCGGCTCCATGCTATATTTTTTGATTAAAATAATCTTATGGCCCTACCTGTCATCCTGGTGATTCTAGTTTGCACACTCATCTCGTCAAGACAGGAATATATATTTTAATTTGTGGTGGGGTAAATGTTAGAGGTTGCAGCAAATGGATTATTGTACACTGCGGGTCTTTCAGCCAGGTTTAGAGGCAACCATGTGGGGCCAGTGCTATGCTGTGTCGCGTCAACTCGTACAACGAGGAGAAGCTTGATTTTACTACTACACGCCTTCTCCCTCGCCCATGCGCGCGGTGGCTCGCAGACGAGGACATGCTTTTGCTTATAGTACTACAACAAGCTATCCCCCCCGCTCGCGATGGACGGACATGCAGCAGTGGATTCGATACTGTAGAAGCAGTAGTAGTAACATCATTGTTCGTCTTCTCGAAGAGGTGAAGAGCCAAGTGCAACCCGAACGTGGCAGTTGCGAACCTTGGAGCACGCATATAGCCAGGCTCTTGCATGAGACAAAATTGCTATGTGAGCCCACTATTTTAGTACTTGCTAGTATAGCCCTGTAAACCAGAAAGGAGTATTTGCCTTTCTAGAGATTTCAACAAGTGACTAGACTACACCGAGACGGAGTACATATGGAGCAAAATGAGTGAATCCACACCGTAAATAAATACATAGTTCTCTCATTTTCCTCTCGGCCTTAGTCGTGGTGCACAATATTGAGTATACTAGTACTATCATCTTGAAATTTACGAAGTCACCATAGGCACCTCGTCGTCGACGGGAACGTCTCCTGACACGCGATAGACGCGAGCGGCTGTCGCCTCCATAGTTGCTTGAATGCCAAGGAGGGAGAGGGTAGCACTTCTCGAGATGATGAACGGTCAATGATGCATCCTTAGTTTACTCTACATGCAGAGGGAATTAATTGGAGAAGCAGAATAGAGCCAGCACGATGTGAATGCAACAGAGTTTGGATTCTCATATAAAGGCGCCCCACCACTCCAATCCATCTACTCCTTAGTCTCTATGCAACACTGCTCACTCCAATCGAAGACCAAGTGACCAGAATATAGAAGCACCTATGGAGGCGATGGACGCGAGCGGCAGTCGACTGTGCCAAATCATCCAAGCCGCCGGCCTACGGCCCCGCACCACGCAGCGTTTCCAGACGGTGCTGGCGACCGCCGGCGTCGTAGCCCTCGCCGACGCCGGCTTCGCCTCTTGCATGGACGACATGAAGGTCAACTCCATCTGCAAGTTCTCCGCCGTCAAGAAGCATGTCGCGAAAGCTCCTACTAGTCCTGCCAGCCACCACGCTCATGCGCGAGGGAGGGACGCAGCTTCATTGACTTACTGCTCCTGCCTTTGCGTCCATGACAGGTGGGACCAATAGGTGCCTGGCCCACCTGTCATGCAGCCAAATGCAGGTGCAGTTAAGGCATCGGAGCTCAGTCCGCGAGGGAGAGGGCGTTGTAGTAATCCAACTTCTCGGTCTTGTACGAGTTGACGTGACAGATCAAAGCACTGCACTCGATATAAGTCTTTTTACACATTTCAAATGGACTACAACATACAGATGTATGTAGACATATTTTGCTTCGTATGTAGTCACTTGTTGCAAGCTCTAAAAAGACTTATATTTGGAAACGGAGGGAGTACAACGCATGCATGCATGCCGTGACTTCCCTTTTGATACTTGCATGTGTTGATTTGATGCACCTTGCCAAATTTCGACTATAAATTTAACTAACCAAATTTTCATGCATGTCCCAAAAAATTACGGGGCTGTTTGGATTGTGCCTATGTTTGTCTTATGTTGCCACATTATTTTTCCCACACTTGCCACACTTTCCTAACTTGAGTTTCTCAAATTGTTAGAAAAACTTTGGCTTGCCTAAGGGAATCTTGCCACACTTTTTGTGTCTATGACATGTGGGGTTCACTGCTAATAAAAAAATTCTTGTCTTAGGTGTGGATAATAAAAAAAGACATATTTAGGAATGGAGGGAGTAGAAAATATAAATAATAATGCATGTTGGGGGCAACCCACGTTTCCGATAATTTTAGCCGTGGGCTTGTTCACAATTTTTACGAGGGGGTGGTTGTTCATTTAATGGAGGGACTTCTACCAGACTTGAACGATACAAAGTGCGACCTGGCACACCATAACATCACTTGGAACAAGCAGGTAGCTATCACAAAAAACAATCAACAACTAAACAAACGGCGACCTGGCACGTAGTACACAATTTTAAACGATTGTTTTGATGGAGTGAAAAAGGAAAACTACCCCACTACGTATATATAGGCCGGAGCCTCCGCGCTTGCTTGCTAGGGTTGCTCTATTCACACACTCTCATCCTCTCCAGATCTAAACAAGATAGGGGTGGTAACACTGTCTTTCTCCCTTCAAAAAACACTATCTTTCTATCCTCCCTGCTAGTTACAGATTCGGACGTATCCCCCTCCGCCGGTGAAGGGGAGGAGGGGTAGCGTTTAGGCCATCGTAGACAGCGAGGGAGGAGACCCACTGCCGGCCGCATCGTTATCTCTAGCCGAGCACCGGCATGGGAGGTCCTCCGATCCCTTCGTCGTTGCCCTAGTGTGGGCGGATCCGGCCTCCCGCCGCCCACCTATCCACATCCCGACGACCTTTAGGTATATCTTCCTTTGAAACCGCCTTAGCTCTACTTCCCCAGCACGCTACGTTGTTGCATGTGCATCATTTTCTACCTCTCAGCCACTCTCGATCCGATGGTCCAATGTCACCTTTTTTTTCTTCTATTGTTAGAGGTAAAGCTACTTCATGGAGTCGAATCTTGTACTTGGTTCAAACAAGAAATAAAGTGGGGGTGGGGGAATTTAGTATGTAGTACATCGAACTTGGTACAAACAGGAAGGAAAGGGGGTGAAAGTAGTACAGACTGGTCATCCAACCGGTCTCTTGGTCGAAAAGGGAAATATAGGGGTAACGCTATATAAAGTGGTATGACCAGGACTAGATTTGCTATCCACACATAGGAGTAGGTGGCTAGAGTGAACAAAAATGAGACCAACCCAGATATGTTTCTTGGATGTTTGTTTCTCGGGGCAACAAACTATGAATCACCACTTTATGCCCCTGTTTAGGTACATGGTGCTGGATTGCTGGTGCACCCACTGTCCCATGCCCTTATACAAAATATTTAGCAGTTCTTAATCTAATGCCCTTGGTAAAAATGAAGCCATGCCACAGTTATAAGCCATGGCAAGTTTAGCCAAATGTTTTTGCCTGTAATTGTTTGAGACTCTGACTGTTTCCTCTGTAGCTTTTTGTGAAAACAGGGATATCCATTTCACCTGGTTGCTGTTGTGACCTTTTGGTGCACTGCACAAAACTCTTCTTAAAAGAAGTGACTTTTCTGTTGTTTAACTGGAATGTCAGAATGGAACAGTTGGTTCATTTCGGTGGAGCTGCACAAAGGGAGATTTGTGTTCCAATCCTCATCATCCATATTGGCACCATAACCTTCCTTTACGTAAGAATGATATTTAATGCATGTGTTCATCTCTATTTTGCGACTGCCATGAGAAAATAATGCTATTTTTTACTATACACTTGTACTCCCTCACTGACAAAACCAATTCTAAAATACAAGGCAAATCATGTACTTGGTTTCACCAACTGGTGAGGAGAATAAGAAACAGAGCATGAAGAGGAAGAAGAAGAAGAGTAAACAGTGCCAAGGCGATCTTGCTGAAGCCAGAGGCCTCAGTCGAGGCCATTCAAGGGCTCCGACAACGACTACCTTACATGTGAGACGATCCTCCAGGGAGCCCTTCCACTTCTGTTGTCTCACTTAATTAATTAGTTGTACTTAAGTACCACTAATTTATTGCTGCCTAGTTTTCCTGTCGGAGTTAAACAAATCTTTAGTAGCACCGTATGCTGAATCACGTACGTGTGTATGTTTGGCTATGGAGGTGAATCATGTGGTGGAGCAGGGAGGGAATGCTAACTTTACCCATTAAGATAATGAGTGTGCTTCTATTTGTTAGTGTATGTTTCATCAACTAGTCCCACTATTACAGTAATCTCACTCTCTCAATATATGTGCCAACAGGGATGCTCGATTTTGGTGGAACTGCACAAAAACTTTGGGTGCTTCATTGCCTCGACAGCTTCCTTCCTTTCCTGTTAGTCGCTAATCTCGGCTTGCATTCTTCCTTTGCTGTCAGTTGATTCGTCCATTTTGCATCATGCTTTTATATCGATATTTATTGCATTATGGGTTGTGATTACACATTATGTCACAATACTTATGCCTATTCTCTCTTATTTTACAAGGTTTACATAAGGAGGGAGAATGCCGGCAACTGGAATTCTGGGCTGGAAAAGGAGCAAATATTAGAGACCTATTCTGCACAACTCCAAAAGTCCTGAAACTCCACGAAAGTTATTTTTGGAAATAATAAAAAATATTGAGCGGAAGGAATACCAGAGGGGGCCGACACCTTGGCCACGAGGGTGGGGGGCGCACCCTACCCCCCGGGCGCGCCCCCTGCCTCGTGGGCCCCCTGTTGGCCCTCCGGTGCCCATCTTCTGCTATACGAAGTCTTTCGTCCGAAGAAAAATCAGAAGCAAGCTTTCGGGACGAGACTCCGCCGCCATGAGGCGGAACCTTGGCGGAACCAATCTAGGGCTCCGGCAGAGCTGTTCTGCCGGGGACACTTCCCTCCGGGAGGGGGAAATCATCGCCATCATCATCACCAACGCTCCTCTCATCGGGAGAGGGCCAATATCCATCAACCAGCACCATCTCCTCTCAAACCCTAGTTCATCTCTTGTATGCAATTCTTGTCTCTAAGTCTGGGATTGGTACCTGTAGGTTGCTAGTAGTGTTGATTACTCCTTGTAGTTGATGCTAGTTGGTTTATTTGGTGGAAGATCATATGTTCAGATCCTATATGCATATTAATACTCCTCTGATTATGAACATGAATATGCTTTGTGAGTAGTTACGTTTGTTCCCGAGGACATGGGAGAAGTCTTGCTATTAGTAGTCATGTGAATTTGGTATTCGTTTCATATTTTGATGAGATGTATGTTGTCTCTCCTTTAGTGGTGTTATGTGAACGTCGACTGCATGACACTTCACCATTGTTTGGGCCTAGAGGAAGGCATTGGTAAGTAATAAGTAGATGATAGGTTGCTAGAGTGACAGAAGCTTAAACCCTAGTTTATGCGTTGCTTCGTAAGGGCCTGATTTGGATCCATATGTTTCACGCTGTGGTTAGGTTTACCTTAATACTTCTTTTGTAGTTGCGGATGCTTGCAATAGGAGTTAATCATAAGTGGGATGCTTGTCCAAGTAAGGACAGCACCCAAGCACCGGTCCACCCACATATCAAATTATCAAAGTACCGAACGCGAATCATATGAATGTGATGAAAACTAGCTTGACGATAATTCGCATGTGTCCTTGGGAGCGCTTTTCATTATATAAGAGTTTGTCCAGGCTTGTCCTTTGCTACAAAAAGGATTGGGCCACCTTGCTGCACTTTATTTACTTTTGTTGCTTGTTGCTCGTTACAAATTATCTTATCACAAAACTATCTGTTACCTATAATTTCAGTGCTTGCAGATAATACCTTGCTGAAAACCGCTTATCATTTCCTTCTGCTCCTCGTTGGGTTCGACACTCTTACTTTTCTAAAGGACTACGATAGGTCCCCTATACTTGTGGGTCTTCATCAGTCGCTTGGCTTATCTCGGCTTCCAGTCAAAGGAAATAGTAATTGATATGCTACCTCACACAGGTTGGTACTGGTCTTTATCCTGATTATTGTGCTTGTCATATCTATTGGTAATTTGGTATTGTGCTACTGTTTGCCGATTTCATAAAGGAGTAACTTGGAGCCTGAACTCGTAGGCAAATCATTACATCAGGTGATTTCAGTAGAACTGCACAAAAAGATCAGATGGACATGTACTTATGCTGCTGCTATGTACTCCAAAGTTCACTCAGACAAGCATCGATGTTGAAAAGAAGAAGTGCCTATATTCATTCAGTATCAACCGGCATCAACCAATTGTCAAACTCCAAGTATTAGGAGAGTGAACGCCAAAAATATTGCTTGCCGCAAAGCCTAGAAAAACGCAGTCCAGTCTTTGGTCCCAACTTGTGCGTTTTGGTTATCGGCACACATGGTAGCGAACTGTATGGCATGGAGTCTAAAGATTCCAGACAAGTTGGTTGACGCGTATATTCATCTGGCACTTAATCAGTCTGCATGCCAGGGATGCTCCATTTCAGTTGAACCGCACAAAAAATTTGGGTGGTTCATTTTCTCAACCGCCTCCTTTCTCTTGTGCAATGTAGAATTTTGGCGAGCTACAGGACCAAGATGAGCCAGTAAACTAGTTGGATGAAAGTAGTGGCCAAGTTGCTCAAACCTCCCTCGACACGAGGCCACTATTTGAGGATAAACCTACAAGCAAAGTTCACACTGTCTGTGCTGCCTCTTATGTACTCAAAAGTTTACTCGTACAAGCATTAATTTAAGCAAGAAGTACCTCTGACTGAACGCCATTTACCAGTATGCAATGTAGAATTTTGGTGAGCTACAGGACCAAGATGAGCCAGTAAACTAGTTGGATGAAAGTAGTGGCCAAGTTGCTCAAACCTCCCTCGGCACGAGGCCACTATTTGAGGATAAACCTACAAGCAAAGTTCAGATTGTCTGTGCTGCCTCTTATGTACTCGAAAGTTTACTCGTACAAGCATTAATTTTAGCAAGAAGTACCTCCGAATGAACAGCATTTACCAGTCTGCACCCTAGGTAATTAAAGTTCGTCCATGGATCATATTGGTTGTGATCTCAATCATATGGATGCATAGACATACTGAACATGTGTATATCTGAATCTTTTTGGGAATTATCTATGAATATTGTTGTGTGATCTATCAATCATTTGGATCCATAGACATGCTGAACTTGTGTATATATGAATCTTTTGAGTTGTTGATAGTGAATGTTGGATATGAATATGAACGTGTCCTGTGAACCTTAGTTTGATACGAATGTTTACCTTTTCTGTTGTGCTTGTGTGTGAACTTGTTAGTATGCCTACTGTGGGGTATGTGACGTGCGGGTGTCAACGGCACACCTTCTTCCCGAGAAGAATTGCACCTGCTTTGTTAGGGTAGCAACGGTGCATTAGCTCTTTTTAATATTTTTGCTCTGTCTTGCCCCCTCCCCGGCTCAACCCCTGCCGTAATGTTTTCGGCCTCAAAAGAAACATAGTACTGCGTTGTTTTTGGGGCTTGATGAAAAATCGAGTGCTGGTTTCTGTAGGTTGGGCCGCCCAGCAAATGGGATGCTGGTACACCACGGACTGGGAGGCTAAAAATACAAGTTGTATCGTGCAGAGGCAAGTAAAAAACGCCATCGAGAGCCATCCACTGAAGAAAAAAAATCGCTCTTGATGTGCTTCTTCAGTCGTGCCGCCAGCCCTCTCTATAATCCAGTTCGCTCGGGGATCTGGTATCATTTTTTTCTAGAGGCGAAAAAGTATCAACTAGGCATAGGTTTTGTATTTTAACATGCTTGGCCACGACATATGGTGACAGTGGTTTCAACTTATTTTTTGAGGTCCATACCGGCCTATGGGCTTTTTCTTAAAGATCGGCAGCCCAATGTATTTTTTAACCACATTATATATATTTATATTATTACTATTGCCGTATATTTTATAGAGGCTTATATATACATTATAAAAACATCCCACGTGTTATTAACTTATAAAAGTAAATGTTTAACAGAAGTTGGCAAGGAAAATCCTGGTTGTTTTGACTCACAGGCAAGGAAAATCCTAGTGATTGCGTACAAAAGCTTGCGAAGATTTTAAGGACCAATGTAATAATAACGCGCTCATTTTTATTTTGAGCAATAACTCGCTAATTTGATAATTATGTATATAAAAAATGTGCCTCTCCGGTTTATTTTTTATATTAATTGCTCCTACTAACATAACATTATATATATAACGAGCCCAGCTAATTCGTGTATTTGAAGGAAGTGCAAATGGGCCCCCCAAAAATTTGACCTTGTTTTATCAATTAAAATTTTGCCAGAAAATTGAATTTTTATTTTTTCTGGATTTCTCCTTTGATTTCACAACCCCTCTTCTCTTTAATATTGTGGGTTTTTACCTCAAGTGGAAACTTTCCAAAAGTATTATTGGACTTGTATGCCCTCTTTATAAAAACAATTCTTTATCAGTGGATTTATTTGCATAATTGTTTTTCATGAGCTTTATTCTTTTAAAATGATCTTTCATAAATTTGGAGCCCCTTTTGCACTGCAACCTTTTGATAAATGCATTTAAAATTTTCACCAAAATTTGGGGATGTCATGTGAGGTTTCCACATCACTTTTATGCAAAAAATGTACTTTGGTCATTGGAGATTTTGACCTCCACATCAATTTTTCAAATCTGGTCCAGTAGGTATTTTTGCACTACAACCTAAATATTCTTCTAAAAATTCTTCCAAGTGTTTGGAGATGTCAGTAGATGCTCATAATGCAACTTCATGCAAAAACCCAGTGATGTTCTATGAAAATTTTGAGTGAATCAACCTCATCTTCATTCTGGTCCAGTTTGGTGATTTGTACTGCAACCCTATTTTAGTTTGCTCTAGTGCCCATGAGCTTTTTCCTACTTATAGTTCTCCCTACCAAACCCTTAAGTCCAGGAGATTGGACCCATTGGAGTATTTTTAGTGCATGCAATGATAGCCTTTAGTTTCTGCCCAAAACTGATTTTCTCAAAAACGTGCAATAACAAATTTCTGTTTTTGCCAAACTAACCTTACCACCTTCTTTAGCTCCTAAAGAGACTAGGATCTGGGGAGTTTGGCCACCGCAAGAGTTGCCTAGATGCCCATGGCATTCTGTCGAACACCCTGTGTGCAGGAACTATTTTGGCATGTTTTCTAGTTTGCATTGTGAACTTGAGCCCCTGACCCATCCAGCATGTCCACTAACCTCCTAGCTATCCCTAACCCTGGCCGGTTGACTACCAGCATCACCCAAGCTCTCTAGCACGCGCTGGCATTTCGTCGAGCACCAGGCGTGCGTGCTCTGGGCGCGGCCAGAGCGCGCGTTTTGCACGTGCATGCGCACGGGTCGCCGCGTCGCACCCCTGGCCCTTGCTCGCTTGCAGAGCCACGCCCTGCCCTCGCCCACTCACCAGAACCCTCCAAGCCTCCCTGGCGCCCTACAGTGCCGCCGTCAAGGCTCCCTTAGCGGCACGCCGGTGCCGGCAGCGGGCTCAAACCACCCGCGCGCGCCAGCTGCCCCCTGGGAACAGCCCGAGCCTATCCACAAGCCGTCGGCACGCACTCGTCGCCGCCACGTAGTCCTGCAGCTACAGAATAGCGGTTGCCGGCGATCCTATCCACGGCCGCCGCGGGACCGACCTCAAGCGCCTATATAAGGGAACCCCGAGCTCAACCTAGCACTCAGGCAACCTCATTCTAACCCCCTAGTGCCCCAACACCCAGCAATCGACGTCGGGAAGCTTTCTTCCCCGCCTCCGGCCAGTTCGGTCGCCGCCGCAATCCAGTACAGTACGTCGCAGCCAGGCCCTCAACCGTCCATCTAGCACCACCAGCCGTCTCCCCATGGTCTTGTGGAGCTGCCCAGCGCCTCAGACTCGACCAAGGACCACCGTAGCTCGTAAATCCCAAACCACCCGAAGCCCCCTCCGCCACGGAGCTCGCCGCCGGCGACTCCTTCCACCACCGTCGACCCAATGACCACCGGGAGGACCGCCCCGGTCCGGCGGGTCCATCCCTGCCCTCAGGTGCCCTCGAAGAGCTGCCGTTCGTCGACGGCGATCGCCGGAGTCCCGCCACCGTTCGGGCAGAGGGAGAGGAGGGAGGAAAGACCAGTCAAACCTGACCAGTGGGCCCCCTGGACCCACTGTCAGTGACCCACGTGCCCGTCCACTCTGGATAAGGGAAAGCGTAGAAGTCCCGAGTACGTCTGCTCTGCTTCGAAAGCGTATTTTTCCCCGAAGCGTTTTCTTTTTCTGATTTTATTAAAACAGAACTTTGACTGGCTATATCTTTTAAAATAAAACTCCAAATGAGTTGATTCTTTTTCCTACCTCTTTCAAATTTCATCTAGTTTATTTTGAGATTTATTTCAAAAAAAATTGGGACAACTTTTTGTACTGTTTTTGAAATATGTGTTATTTGAATATTTCTCAAAATAGGATTTTGGAGAAAAAGGCAACCTTCAAAAAGTGCACCCCCACATGCATACACTTGAAGGCAAGCATTCTGAACCCTGGCATAATATTTTTGGATGTTGTTGATACGGTTACAACATCACCTTGACTTGGAGCATACGCTATTTTATGTGACGCTAAAAATCATACGCATGAGTGCATAGTGGAGATTTCTTTGCTGTTTTAAATGGATATGCTAGTGATAGTGATCATCCTCATAAGCTTCTCATGCATACCGGAAGGAAGTCGGGAAAGTCGCGGTCTTGGGTAGAAACGAGCTTGTCCCTAGTTCCTCGTCGAGACGAGTATGTCCGGTATGGCATGGTGAGGCTTGATGAGTGGTGAGTTTATCTGTTAATGGTAATATTTTTGTTATGATAATCATGCAGAGAATACTTGAACCTCCTGAGTCGGCCGTAGATCGAGTCTTGTTCCAGTAACCCCCATACTTGCTTCGTACTACCACTTGTCCCTGCCATAGGTAGGGTACGGTTCAGTAAGTTGTCAACCCCTTTCTAGCACACACCATACAGAGAGGCCGTGATGAGGGTCCCATGGCCATGGATTAAAGCCAGTCATCCGGTCTGGGGGCATGGGTGTTTCGGTTGTAGCCGAAGGGGTAGCTCCCCTAGTTTGCGCGCGGTATAAATTTTGTGATCCCATGCTACGTCGAGGTTGTAGCCTCCCCACTTAGAGTTTCGCTTGACAGCTGTCGTGGGTGATTCCAGACACCGGTAAGTTAAGCTGGTGTGTGCAGGTCAGGCGTGTTTTCAATTAAAAGACCGTAGACGGAATTAGTCCCGATGGACTAAAGAAATCCGTTACCCGTGGGTTAAGAGTACACCCTCTGCAGAGATTATACATCTATTCGAATAGCCGTGTCCATGGTCAAGGACTACAGTCTGGGATGGGTCAAGTGTCGGTCTTAGTGTCGGTCTTCGGAGGAAAAACTGTTAAACCAGAACTTGGATCATGACTTGTGACTTGTGATGATTATGATTACTATTATTGTGGACTAACCATTTACATTATTTTAATTATTGAGTATCCCTGGGACGGTTCTAACTCCTGGATTCCCACTGCAACTATTCTATTATAAGCCCTTTATGTGGTGTCGCATAGACGCCCGACTGTGGCATGCCTGCTATTTTCTTTATATTTTAAGCCCTTTATGCGGCGTCGCTCAGACGCCCGACCGCGGCATGCTTGTTATTTAATTATCCTTTATAAGCCCTTTATGCGGTGTCGCTCAGACGTCCGACTGCGGCATGCTTATTATTTAATTATCCTTTATAAGCCCTTTATGCGGTGTCGCTCAGACGCCCGACTGCGGCATGCCTGTCATCTAATTATTCTTTATAAGCCCTTTATGTGGTGTCGCTCAGACGCCCGACTGCGGCATTGTTAATTTATTTGCACCCTGTTCGAGGAGTCATTTCAGACAATCGATCACTACACTCTATTTTCTATATTGCATATTCATATTTTACCCGCATGCGTACATCATGGATTTCGTATATTTCGTGACACACGTTATGATCATAGAATATTTCGGAGCATGTTTTGATAGATTATACCCGTGCTCCTGATGTTTGCGAGTACATTCAAACGTACTCACTGGCTTGTCCCTGGCTATTGTCTTGGCCAGATTACTTGCGTGGAGAAGAGCGTTGCGACGACAGCCCCGGAACCTACGCAGTGTTGACAGCAGCCTCGCGAAGATAGGAGTTATCCTGGTCAGCTGTTCTTGTGGGAAATGGAGTCCCATAGACGCAGATGAACGACAAACCGCTTCCGCCATCAACCACTAGAAAACCAAGTGTTGTACTCATAGGCCACAATGGTCTTGTACTTCATATTTTGTACTTTGCTTGGAATTCTTGTACCAAGTTGGTGTCTCATCAGCTAACAGTAATCCTGGGGCTGGTGAGCACAAGGGCCATTTTCTGGAGAATTAATATCCCGAAAACCCGGTCCTGACAGACTTGGTATTAGAGCCAGGCTGACCATTGGCTAACCCTATCTTAGCCAGGTCAATAAACCTAGGTTAACCAACCCACCAGACCTTAACCCAACCCCGGCCAAGCTTCTCGTGTAAGATAGCCACACAGTGACCCCGACGCTTTTGGCAGTCGGTGCCCAACCTATCAGCTTAGCCTGTCGATCACGCGCCAGTGACCGACACCTAACTTGTCTCATTCGCAAGCGTGCGAAGGAAGGACCGCCCCTTTTTCTATAAATAGGGCACGCTAGCCTCAACCCAGCACAGCACAACCTCTTTCCCAAACCAAGTCATGATGCCTGGCCCCATTGTTCACAATGAGACCACAGCAACCAACCTTGGAGGTTTTGTGACCGTGCTCGCAAACCTCACCCGCCGTGCCTATGCATTAGAAGAGCCCCCAGAATATGTTGTGTACCAAGAACTCATGAGCGGTGAGAGCCGTCAGTTCTGGGCCACTGTACACATTTATGGTAGGGGTCTATCGCCAGAACGCCCCTACAGGCTCATTGGAAGGACCACTCCCTTTGAGCCACAAGCCATCCATCTGGCAGCTCGAGAAGCTATAGTTCAACTCCGGCACTTGTCTTCCAGAGTTAACTGTCGCTCGTTCTACTACTACCCCAGTCGTGACGGGTATGGTAGGCCGCCCCAGGTTGCCAGCGGAGATCACGAGACGGATCCTGCACTATTGCATCTGGTGCGCTATGTAAGTGCACTAGAGGAACTGTTCGATCAAATCACCCTTGATCTGATCGCAGCTCGTGGAGAACTGTTTCACCGAGCCCCAACGAGAGGAGAAGTGGAGCCCGACGCCGACAACCCAGTCGTGCTGTTCGGACACCCGATCGAGCCCTTGAGGTCTGCCCCAGCCATCGGCCAAAACGCTTTGGCGTCCCAGAAGTGCTTCGTCGTCTTTTGGGAACACACTCCATAGGGGTTGTGGCCAACAACCCCGCGATGGTCATCATCGCTACCCCGACCCTGCAGCCCCTCAACCTCATCCGGCTAATCCTGACGGTGAAACCCGTGGAGAAGCTTCGACGTCCACTAGGCAAGCCCGCTTAGATATTAACGGAGTAGACTAAGTCACTCGAGTAGTAACGAGCCTTATTATTTCTACGCCTGGTAATTGTGTGATTCTGTATCACCATTATTAAAGGATGTCTGCTTGTGCGCCCCAGTACCAGAGACGTTTTCTCAGGACCCTGTCCTTTTGCCGTTTTCATTATAAATGTCATAGCTATGTTTATTTGTGTGTTGCAGCTTATGTTTGTACCCTAAATTCGTGCTATGAGCAAACTCTTGGTTTCAATTAATGGGAGTATTACTTTTAAAACAACCCTTAGCAAATCTCGAGGATGAGATTTTTCTTAAGGGGGGGTAGTGTTGTAACACCCCAAAAATTTGACCTTGTTTTATCAATTAAAATTTTGCCAGAAAATTAAATTTTTATTTTTTCTGGATTTCTCCTTTGATTTCAGAACCCCTCTTCTCTTTAATATTGTGGGTTTTTACCTCAAGTGGAAACTTTCCAAAAGTATTATTGGACTTGTATGCCCTCTTTATAAAAATAATTCTTTATCAGTGGATTTATTTGCATAATTGTTTTTCATGAGCTTTATTCTTTTAAGATGATCTTTCATAAATTTGGAGCCCAAGTTTGCACTGCAACCTTTTGATAAATGCATTTAAAATTTTCACCAAAATTTGGGGATGTCATGTGAGGTTTCCACATCACTTTTATGCAAAAATATCCTTTGGTCATTGGAGATTTTGAGCTCTACATCAATTTTTCAAATCTGGTCCAGTAGGTATTTTTGCACTACAACCTATTTAAATATTCTTCTAAAAATTCTTCCAAGTGTTTGGAGATGTCAGTAGATGCTCATAATGCAACTTCATGCAAAAACCCAGTGATGTTCAATGAAAATTTTGAGTGAATCAACCTCATCTTCATTCTGGTCCAGTTTGGTGATTTGTACTGCAACCCTATTTTATTTTGCTCTAGTGCCCATGAGCTTTTTCCTACTTATAGTTCTCCGTACCAAACCCTTAAGTCCAGGAGATTGGACCCATTGGAGTATTTTTAGTGCATGCAATGATAGCCTTTAGTTTCTGCCCAAAACTGATTTTCTCAGAAATTTGCACTAACAAATTTCTGTTTTTGCCAAACTAACCTTACCACCTTCTTTAGCTCCTAACGAGACTAGGATCTGGGGAGTTTGGCCACCCCAAGAGTTGCCTAGATGCCCATGGCATTCTGTCGAACACCCTGTGTGCAGGAACAGTTTTGGCATGTTTTCTAGTTTGCATTGTGAACTTGAGCCCCTGACCCATCCAGCATGTCCACTAACCTCCTAGCTATCCCTAACCCTGGCCCGTTGACTACCAGCATCACCCAAGCTCTCTAGCACGCGTTGGCATTTCGTCGAGCACCTGGCGTGCGTGCTCTGGGCGCGGCCAGAGCGCGCGTTTTGCACGTGCGTGTGCATGGGTCGCCGCGTCGCACCCCTGGCCCTTGCTCGCCTGCAGAGCCACGCCCTGCCCTCGCCCACTCACCAGAACCCTCCAAGCCTCCCTGGCGCCCTACAGCGCCGCCGTCAGGGCTCCCTTGGCGGCACGCCGGTGTCGGCAGCGGGCTCTGCCGTGGACGGCGCCGCCCAAACCACCCGCGCGCGCCAACTTCCCCCTGGGAACAGCCCGAGTCTATCCACAAGCCGTCGGCACGCACTCGTCGCCGCCACGTAGTCCTGCAGCTACAGAACAGCGGTCGCCGGCGATCCTATCCACGGCCTCGAGCACCTATATAAGGGGACCCCGAGCTCAACCTAGCACTCAGGCAACCTCATTCTAACCCCCTACTGCCCCAACACCCAGCAATCGATGTCGGGAAGCTTTCTTCCCCGCCTCCGGCCAGTTCGGTCGCCGCCGCAATCCAGTACAGTACGTCGCAGCCAAGCCCTCCCCCGTCCATCCAGCACCACCACCCGTCTCCCCATGGTCTTGCGGAGCTGCCCAGCGCGTCAGACTCGACTAAGGACCACTGTAGCTCGTAAATCCCAAACCACCCGAAGGCCCCTCCGCTGCGGAGCTCGCCGCCGGCGACTCCTTCCACCACCGTCGACCCAACGACCACCGGGAGGACCGCCCCGGTCTGGCGGGTCCATACCTGCCCTCAGGTGCCCTCGAAGAGCTGCCGTTCGTTGACGGTGATCGCGGGAGTCCCGCCACCGTTCGGGCAGAGGGAGAGGAGGGAGGAAAGACCAGTCAAACCTGACCAGTGGGCCCCCTGGACCCACTGTCAGTGACCCACGCGCCCGTCCACTCTGGATAAGGGAAAGCGTAAAATTCCCGAGTACGTCTCCTCTCCTTCGAAAGCGTATTTTTCCCCGAAGCGTTTTCTTTTTTTGATTTTATTAAAACAGAACTTTGACTAATCTTTGACTGGCTATATCTTTTCAAATAAAACTCCAAATGAGTTGATTCTTTTTCCTACCTCTTTCAAATTTCATCTAGTTTATTTTGAGATTTATTTCAAAAAAAATTGGGACAACTTTTTGTACTGTTTTTGAAATATGTGTTATTTGAATATTTGTCAAAATAGGATTTTGGAGAAAAAGGCAACCTTCAAAAAGTGCACCCCCACATGCATACACTTGAAGGCAAGCATTCTGAACCCTGGCATAATATTTTTGGATGTTGTTGATACGGTTACAACATCACCTTGACTTGGAGCATACGCTATTTTATGTGACGATAAAAATCATACGCATGAGTGCATAGTGGAGATTTATTTGCTGTTTTAAATGGATATGCTGGTGATAGTGATCATTCTCATAAGCTTCTCATGCATACCGAAAGGAAGTCGGGAAAGTCGCGGTCTTGGGTAGACACGAGCTTGTCCCTAGTTCCTCGTCGAGACGAGTATGTCCGGTATGGCATGGTGAGGCTTGATGAGTGGTGAGTTTATCTGTTAATGGTAATATTTATGTTATGATAATCATGCAGAGAATACTTGAACCTCCTGAGTCGGCCGTAGATCGAGTCTTGTTCCAGTAACCCCCATACTTGCTTCGTACTACCACTTGTCCCTGCCATAGGTAGGGTACGGTTCAGTAAGTTGTCAACCCCTTTCTAGCACACACCATACAGAGAGGCCGTGATGAGGGTCCCATGGCCATGGATTAAAGCCAGTCATCCGGTCTGGGGGCATGGGTGTTTCGGTTGTAGCCGAAGGGGTAGCTCCCCTAGTTTGCGCGCGGTATAAATTTTGTGATCCCATGCTACGTCGAGGTTGTAGCCTCCCCACTTAGAGTTTCGCTTGACAGCTGTCGTGGGTGATTCCAGACACCGGTAAGTTAAGCTGGTGTGTGCAGGTCAGGCGTGTTTTCAATTAAAAGACCGTAGACGGAATTAGTCCCGATGGACTAAAGAAATCCGTTACCCGTGGGTTAAGAGTACACCCTCTGCAGAGATTATACATCTATTCGAATAGCCGTGTCCATGGTCAAGGACTACAGTCTGGGATGGGTCAAGTGTCGGTCTTAGTGTCGGTCTTCGGAGGAAAAACTGTTAAACCAGAACTTGGATCATGACTTGTGACTTGTGATGATTATGATTACTATTATTGTGGACTAACCATTTACATTATTTTAATTATTGAGTATCCCTGGGACGGTTCTAACTCCTGGATTCCCACTGCAACTATTCTATTATAAGCCCTTTATGTGGTGTCGCATAGACGCCCGACTGTGGCATGCCTGCTATTTTCTTTATATTTTAAGCCCTTTATGCGGCGTCGCTCAGACGCCCGACCGCGGCATGCTTGTTATTTAATTATCCTTTATAAGCCCTTTATGCGGTGTCGCTCAGACGTCCGACTGCGGCATGCTTATTATTTAATTATCCTTTATAAGCCCTTTATGCGGTGTCGCTCAGACGCCCGACTGCGGCATGCCTGTCATCTAATTATTCTTTATAAGCCCTTTATGTGGTGTCGCTCAGACGCCCGACTGCGGCATTGTTAATTTATTTGCACCCTGTTCGAGGAGTCATTTCAGACAATCGATCAGTACACTCTATTTTCTATATTGCATATTCATATTTTACCCGCATGCGTAAATCATGGATTTCGTATATTTCGTGACACACGTTATGATCATAGAATATTTTGGAGCATGTTTTGATAAATTATACCCGTGTTCCTGATGTTTGCGAGTACATTCAAACGTACTCACTGGCTTGTCCCTGGCTATTGTCTTGGCCAGATTTCTTGCATGGAGAAGAGCGTTGCGACGACAGCCCCGGAACCTACGCAGTGTTGACAGCAGCCTCGCGAAGATAGGAGTTATCCTGGTCAGCTATTCTTGTGGGAAATCGAGTCCCATAGACGCAGATGAACCACAAACCGCTTCCGCCATCAACCACTAGAAAACCAAGTGTTGTACTCATAGGCCACATTGGTCTTGTACTTCATATTTTGTACTTTGCTTGGAATTCTTGTATCAAGTTGGTGCCTCATCAGCTAACAGTAATCCTGGGGATGGTGAGCACAAGGGCCATTTTCAGGAGAATTAATATCCCGAAAACCCGGTCCTGACATGGGCTGGGATTTCTTAGATAATATAAATGGGCTGCATTGACGCGAAATTATTTGTTCACCCAGCCCTGCAAATGGACTGTACATTCTAGAAAACATGGGTTAAATATATGCCACATTTTTGCAGGCTAACATGTGGGCCAATAGGTCGAAGCCTACGTAGGGCGTTGTCAGCTTGGTCGGCATGCACCTTCAATCTCTCGGCATGCCCTTTATGCGTTGCCGGGACTGCCTGGTCCGGCCTTCGGTGGCTAGCGGCTCTGCTTAGCACGCATCGCTGCGAAGCGCTACCCCACCGCCGGCCAGGCTATCCCTCCACCCCTCCACACCTCCTGTTATTCTCCACCGACTGCAGCCCCAGGCCGCACCAGAACCAGTTATAACCCTTCTCCTCCACTCAATCTGCGACTCCACTGCCGCGTCTTCCCATCTCCGAGTCGTTCCCGTCCGGGGCCTCGCCGTCGTCCACCGCCTCACTGCGCTCGATGCGGCGTGGTTAACATACGAGAGTCATCGGAAGAGGACTGTACATGGAGAACCTGATGGCTGGGACCCACGAGGTCAGTGGTCGCACGCAAGGAAAGTTCCTCCTTATTAAGCTGAAAAAAATGTTTCCTCCACCTGACAGCTGGGACCCACCGGCTATATCTTCGCACGGAAGGAAGTGCCTCCTTGTTATGCGAAAAAATTATTCCTCCCGTTGACAGCTGGGACCTATCAGATTTGGTGGCTGACTTATTGGCCTACTAAGCGGACGTGTACGCAAGGCTTTGTCAACTTAATCAACAAATGATTCTAGCAGCTGGACCGTTGGATGTTAATCCAACAGCTGTGCTCCTTCTTCAACCTCTGTTCTTGCTCCTGTCTCCCATGGGCGGCACCGCGGCTGTGCTGCCGCGCACCCGAACCAGTCAAGTTTCCCACTCCTCTCCATCAGCGACTCCACTGCCCCGTCTTCCCCATCTCCGGGTCGTGCCAGTCTGGGGCCTCGCTGTCGTCCACCAGCCTTTGGTGCGCTCGACACGGTGTGGTCAACGTGTCAACAACCGAGAGTCATCGGAAGATGACTATACATGCGAGGCTGACAGTGGGGACGCACCACGCCCATGGACGCATGCATGCAACGGAACGCGGCCTGGTCAACGTGGTCAAGGAACGACTTCCATCGGAAGTGTACTATACGTTGAGAGGCTAACAGCTGGGTCCACAGCCGCAGCAAGGAAGTGCCTCCTTATTACGTGGCAAATAATGATTCCTCCACCTAACAGTAGGGACCCACCGGACGGGCCACCGTATTTTGCGAAAAAACGTTTCCCCCCTGACTGCTGGGACCCATCGGACGGGTCACCGTATTTCGCGGAAAAAACGTTCCCCCCGCTGTCAGCTCGGACCCACCGGAAGTGCCTCCTTATTACGCAGAAAAAATGAATACCCCCCTGCTAGCTAGGACACCTTGGTGGGAGGCTGACTTGTGGGCCTACTATGTTAACGGGGACGGAGGGCTTTGTCAACTTAGTCAATATGAACGATTCTAGCTCCAGTGACTGTACGATGTCCATCCAATGGTCGTAGTGCTTCTTCAACCTCTGGTCTTCTTGCTCCAGCCGACCAAAGCAGCGCCGGTCGTGCCGCATGCTCCTACCTCCCATGGCCGGCTGGGCTGCCGCGGAGGCCTCACTGCCCCCTACTATACCCACCGCTGGCCAGGCCCTGCGGCGACGGCAGCCTCACACCACAGCCGGTCGTGCCGCGTGTTCCTGCCTCCCGTGGCCGGCTGTGATGCCGCGGAGGCCTCACCTCCCCCTACTACTCCCACCGCTGGCCAGGCCATCCCTCTACTCACCCACACCCCCTGTTATTCTACGGCGACGGCAGCCTCACACCGCAGCCGAACCTGTGAACCCTTGTACTCCTCTCCGCACGGGCTTCCACTGCCGCGCCTTCCCCGGATCTGCGTCGTCCCCTTCCTAGGTCTCGCCGTCGTCCACCGCCCTGGTGCTCTCGGCACAGCGTGGTCAACGTGGTCAAGGAACGACTTCCATCGGAAGAGTACTGTACATGGAGAGGCTGACAGCTGGGTCCACGGCGGCCGGAAGGAAGTGCCTCCTTATTACGCGCAAAATAATTATTCCTCCACCTGACAGCAGGGACCCATCGGACGGGCCACCGTATTTGGCGGAAAAAAATTCCCCCTGACTGCTGGGACCCATCGGACGGGCCACCGTATTTCGCGAAAAAACGTTCCCCCCGCTGTCAGCTCGGACCCACCGGAAGTGCCTCCTTATTACGCACAAAAAATTTAATACTCCCCTTGCTAGTTGGGACCCACCTTGGTGGGTGGCTGACTTGTGGGCCTACTAAGTTGATGGGGACGGAGTGTTTTGTCAACTTAGTCAATATGAACGATTCTAGCTCCAGTGACCGTACGATGTCCATCCAACGGCCGTAGTGCTTCTTCAACCTCTGGTCTTCTTGCTCCAGCCGCCCAAAGCAGCGCCGGTCGTGCCGCATGCTCCTCCCTCCCGTGGCCGGCTCTGCTGCCGCGGAGGCCTCACCGCCCCCTACTATTCCCACCGCTGGCCAGGCCCTGCGGCGACGGCAGCCTCACACCGCAGCCGAACCAGTGAATCCTCGTACTCCTCTCCGCGCGGGCTTCCACTGCCGCGTGTTCCCTGGCTCCACGTCGTCCCCTTCCTAGGCCTTGCCGTCATCCACCGCCCTGGTGCTCTCGGCGCGGCGTGGTCAACGTGGTCAAGGAACGACTACCATCAGAAGAGTACTGTACGTGGAGAGGCTGACAGCAGGGTCCACGGCCGCAGCAAGGAAGTGCTTCCCTATTACGCGCAAAATAATTAGTCCTCCACCTGACAGCGGGGACCCACCGGATGGGCCACCGTATTTCGCAAAAAAATCATTTCCCCCTGACTGCTGGGACCCACCAGCTACATCTTCGCACGCAAGGAAGTGCGTCCGGGCAAAAAAAACGATTCACCTCCCTGACTGCTGGGACCCACCAGCTACATCTTCGCAGGCAAGGAAGTGCCTGACAGTCGGGACCCACCTGGTCGAAGCGTACGTAGCGTTGTCATTCTGGTCGCGAACGTGTATGTACATACTGGTCGATGTAGAGGCGCGCACGTGTCGTAGTTGAGGCGCGCACGTAGCATGTACACGTACGTACAGCGGCCAGTGTGCAAGAAAGAAAATACGGCCACGTACGTACATACGGGCAGGGTCTCGAACGCTTACTCGCGCATACGTACGGTCAGGGCTCGTGTACATGGCTGGGTCGGAATGGAGAAACACAGTCGTCGTCGTGTTCATGGGGAGCCAACCTGCTGGGTCGGAACGGAATGCGTCGTAGTGTTCATCGGGAGGGCTTGGACGGAACAGCCGATGGAAACGAGGCCTGGCGTACCGCGGAACGGAGGAAACGGCCTTGTGTTCGACCGGCCACGTTCGAAACGAGATCCTGTTCATCGGGAGGGGTCTGGCGTACCGCAAAACGGAGGAAACGGACCTCCTACGGTCGAAACGGGGGTCCTGTTGATCGGGAGGGGTGTGGCATACCGCAAAACGGAGGAAACAGACTTGTGTTGGAGCGCTACGATCGAAACTGGGGTCCTGCTCATCGAGAGGGGTGTGGCGTACCGCAAAACGGAGGAAACGGACTTGTGTTGGAGCTCTACGGTCGAAACGGGGGCCCTGTTCATCAGGAGGGGTGTGGCGTACCGCAAAATGGGACTCCACAGGATACTATTCATCTCCACCGTCGACCCCCTCCAGCCTCCACGGGCTACTGTTCATCCACCGTCAACCTCCTCCAGCCTCCACCTGCGATTGTTCATCCACGGGCTCCTGTTCATCAAGCCTCCACCGCGCGCTACTCCACCGGCTACTGTTCAACCAGCCCTCTCCACGGGCTACTGTTCATCCTGCCCTCCACGGGGTGGTCCTGTTCATCCAGCCCTCCATGGGGTCCTGTTCATCCAGCCCCAACCGGCTCGATCGATCGAGGTCCTGTTCATCCAGAGGCAATACCACGGGGTCCTGTTCATCCACCCCCACCAGGAACTGTTCATCCAAACCCCCTCAGCAACGCTCACTGTTCATCTAGAGGCAGCATCGATCGGCTTCAGTTAGCAGCAGTAGCGAAGGAATCACTCGATCGGGTTCAGTTAACAGCCATCGATCGATCGCTCGGGTTCAGTAACGCGTAGCCTGTAGTGCAATCGCTCCGGTTCAGTTAGAGCCCAACGCCTCGCTTGGGTTCAATTAGAGCCCAACGCCTCGTACCCACGCGCGTGCATGTACAAGAGAAACGCGCATCGCTCGGCCCCGACCACCCACCGTAACCGGGAACACCCCGATATTTTCCTCGCCCTCGTTTCTACCACGGTTTTTCCGTCATGGACGGCCCAAAGAATGTCATGCAGTTGCGTCTCCGGCCCGCCCAGGATGAAAAGTCCATTGTCTGTCATGATTTTTTGTCATAGAAGTAGCACCCCACCACATCTATGATGATACCGGGTTTTGTCACAATTATTGTCATAGAAGTGTCATAAGTATGACAGAAATTTTTTTGTTCGGCCCAAAATGTCACGGATGTGTCTTTTTTTGTAGTGGGATGGGGTGGCGGACGGAGGAAGCTGGTGTGGGGATGGTGTTCTAGCGCGGGCGGTGTATGAATGGGAAAATGGAGGGAGAGGTACGGGGAACCATGTTTTTGGGATGCGTCTGTCAGAAATATGGGAAAGTTACGAACTTAGCCCCCGTTTAAAATTTGGACGTCTCGTCGGTTGGGGATAGGACGGTAATCTCACATCTCGCCAATATTTGCCTAGAGCGATTTCAGGCGAGGAGAGGGTGTTTTGGCACCCATGGTTGGCGCCCACGGTGTATGAACGGGGCTGACAGGTAGGGATGTTGTGTCACGTCTGAGTGAAGTTACAAACCTGCCCCTATTGAAAATATTTGCCTACATCGATTTCGGCCGAGTCTAGTTTGTTTTGCTGCCCACCATGTATGAATGGGGAAATGGAGGGAGAAACAGAGGTCTTTCGGACGAGCTTGAATCAAATGTGTTTTGCCGCCCATGTTTGGCGCCCACCGTGTCGGAATGGGCTCAGAGGCGGTCGTGTCACATCTAATTGAAGTTACTAACCTATCCCTATTGAAAGCAGTGGAAATCGGGCCGATGGATTGTCCGTGTAATGGGTAGACATGAATTTCCATCTCCCAAACACTTGGCTGTGGGCAGCCGACGTGGGAGTGGACATTTTGCCGCTTCTTTCGAATTTTGGGACAATAAGCATCCACGTTTACCCTGGGAACTAAATTCGAATCCATTTTGTATTCCTATACGAATCTTTATAAATCATTCTATGTGTTTTTATATATCTTCAAAAGCATGACAAAGATGTATTGCAATGTCATATATGAATATGATTTACAAATGCCGATACTCAAATTCAGAAGCTAGAATCCAGTTTAAGGTGAATTCGAATATTTGGAACACTTTATGTCCAACTCAAATGTCACACGCAGCATAATGTGTACTCCCATTTAGATATGTACAAAAGCGATGTATCAAGATTCAAATACTGAGTCAATCAACCAAGAATGTACATAACTAACAGACATATAAACACTTATAGAGTATATGGATCAATAATATCAACTAACATACATAAGCCAGGCCGCTATACTTTTTTTTGCTAGAACAACATTCTTTTTTTAGCGAAGCTACTACAACATCTTTGCCCTTTCCGATGCGTCCCACTTATGGTCCATCTATACTACTATTATTGCTCAATGCACATTCAGCCCGATTGGCATATTTGTAGGTCTGGCACAGCAATCAAAATGAAATGTCTCCGAGTCTTATCAATCAAAATTACCATGCTCGAATAAAATTACAAACCAAAAAACAAAAAACAATTATTACATGATCTCTAAAACAAATGGTTTGATTGATTACATGAACAAACAACACAAAGGTTATTCAACGATGGAAAGAACATTTCACCTATTATTTACCAAGTGGGAATTTAACTTTCTTTCTTCCTTCAGGACCTTAACAATGCGATCAGTCTCAGCTTGCTTCGTTTTGAAATCCACCAAATATTTAATGGTTGTCTTGAGTACTGCTCGTGATTCTGCTGTTTGCTTCCTCAGCATGTCAACTTCATCTCTAAGTGCAGAAGCAGAATCTCTTTCTACCACTAGTTTAGCCTCTGGAGCATCAGCAGTTGGCAATTCATGATGCACGATTGGGCCGGTGCCACTGCTGTGGGATGATACAACGTCCATGGGGACATCGCTCTTTGATCTTGGGCTAACCTGTTTTTCCATTAAAGTTCCGATTGGATTCTGAAAAGTTGAAGTTAGCAAAACATCTCAACTGGGAGTTATAACAGCAAACCAGTTAAACAAACAAGGAATTACAGAGTTTCAATTGGATGCTGAAAAGTAGTTATTAACATCATTGTAACCGGTTGTTGCAGCAGAAAAGCAGTTAAACAAACAAGTTTTGCAAAAGGTACCTGTTGTGGCATTGGAGTTTCTCTTGGATCCTGAAAAGTTGAGTAGCCAGTAACGTGATTATAGCAACCGGTTGCAGGAGCAAAGCAGTTAAACAAACAAGTTTTGCAAAAGGAACCTGTTGTGGCATTGGAGTTTCTCTTGGATCCTGAAAAGTTTAGTAGTCAATAACTTGATTAGAGCAACAAGTTACAGCAGCAAACCTGTTACACAAATATATTTTTGAAAATGTACCTGCTGTGCAATTGGACTTCCAATTCGATCCCGAAAACTTGAAGTTGGAAAGATGATTACAGCAACAAGTTACAGCAGCAAACCAGGTAAACAAGGAAGTTTCTGAAAACATACCTGTTGTGCCAACGGAGTTTGATCCTGCAAACTTGAATGTTAGCAATGAATAAATAAAGTTTTGCAAGAGCCATAAGAAACTAACATCAAACTAGTAAAACTACCCGGTTTTGGCAACATATTTAATTACACATGAACTAGTAAAACTAACAAGTTCTTGGCAACGTATTAAAGTAACAAGTCGGTACCGTTTACCAGCAACACAGACATCTGTGAATTTCTTTGATGTAAGCGGTATGATTCCAACACATATATAAGTTAAAAAGACGGTGTCCCTCATATAAACCTGGCAGTTGTCTATCTATGAACATGCAAACATTACTTGTGCTACAAGTGATAACAGCAAACCATTTAAACGAACAGGGTATCAGAACGTCAATTACACGTGAATTCTGCTGCACCCTAGAAGTACATATGACCAGCTATCTACGTGCTTAAGTAGCTATTTAAGTTCAGGCAAACAGGTAATTCTTAACAGTAAGTATCCAACACATAGGTAGGCGTAGTCTATAATAGGATTAACACGCTATGGCATTATGTAATCAGTAGCAAACTAAATTAAGCCAAGCAACATAATTGAACAATTTTGCAATAAGTGGCTAACTAAAATTCCGAGAAGCAGATAACTGAACTTACGCTAGCTCTTTGTACAGGCACACTGCAACTTCTTTTTTGCTTACAAGGTTCTACGAAGGATTCCATGGCATCAATTGCTTGGATACGCAGTCCCAAAGCTTTTTTCTTCGCACACTGTATTGGTAAGTCGCATGGTTAATCTGGTAAGATGGTGCGTCCTTGATATGTTATATGAGGACGTGTAGTCAGACTAGTTGTAGCCACACACATCACACTGGCTTTTACTGTATATTTCATGCGATTACATTTGGCATATCGAGATCTAAGCAATCTACAATAGGATGAAAAGACTGGCATCCTTCACATTATTGGCGAACTCAGTTCATAGAAACAAGCAATTCAACCATTATGTGGGTAAATCAAAAGAGCCACTAGAATATTTTTCACTACCCCAATCATACACACAAAAAGGGGCGACGCCACCATAGGGGCTGGTATGGGCGGCCGCCTCGGGTGGCTGGAAAGTGTGCACCTAGTTTGAGTCGTCCAGGTTGGCCGAGGCTAGTTTTGTTCGGCCCAACGCACAAGCAGGCAATGTAAAAAATGAAGAAAAATGTTTCAATTTGGATGGGCCAATAACGTAAGTGCAAGGCAGGCCCTATAGCAGGCTCGCGGCCCAAACGAGCGCCTCCCATATCGATCGACAGCAGGAAAAATCCCAATTCGTTCGCTCCAGCCTCCAGTCTGGTTCGCTCCTAACCTAGCCGCCGCTGGACAGACCGACACAGCACTTCCTCGCGCCCTCGTTGGAGGGCGGTCGCCGGGCTTCAATCGAACGGAAGGACAAGAAGATGAAGATCCAACCCTGGGTGTAGCCTGCGTGGGAGGCAGCGGCGGCAGCACGGGCATGGCATCGAGCTTGCGCAAACGGACAGTCGCAGCTTGCAAGAGTAGCATGCGCAACGAGCAGGTACATCACATCCCTGATTATATCTAATTCAACTGTTCAATTTCTGGCCAATAGTTAAAGCTGACGGTGTTGTAAAACTGCTTGTATGTAGGGAATCTATGAGAAAATGAAACCAATTTCTGCTTATTTTATAACTCCCCCAATCAATACTGAACTGACTGAATCTGATGTATCTAATCAAGTTTCCGGTGCAAACATACAAGCTCATGTTGTTCTTGAGCCTGAAGTGTCTAATGAACAGACTGCTAATGAAGGATTTGATGCAAACATTTTACATGCTCCTGGTGATGAACATATAGTGTCTAATGAGGGATCTAATGCAAGCATTTTGCAAGCTCCCATTGAAGGATTTAGTGTCTAATGATGATCTGCTATGTTGAGAGAGACATAGAGATTTGCAGGCATTGATGACAAGCAAATTATAGTACATTTTCATGGCTTGAGGAAACGTCGAGGCCATCTACCAGAAAGTCCCCGTATCATGACAACGTAGCATAAATACTTTTCTAATCTGTTGTTTGAAACTATTGGCATACTTGTGCAGGATAGATATATTGATATGCAGTTTGCGCACTGGTTATAGGTGCAATTACACTTCGATATTTTCAGCCAGAGAACGAATAATTCAAGCAGGTACAGACCATGTTAGTAGTCCTTGTACACCATGTTGCATTTTGTGTTTTTTGGTGCTTGCATCATTTAGTGTTTTATAATCTGAACTACTTTGGATCATTAGCTGGTTTTCAAAGTGCATGTAGCTTCTCATTTCTCAAGTTATGTTGATTTCCGGAGTGCAAGTGCCTTCGTATTTTTTAAGTTAAATGTTCGCCCCTGGTAACTTGAATTCGTGGATCCGCCACTGCACACAAATCATACACGCATGCCAGTACGAATTAAATGAAATGCAGGGACTTACGCTAGCTCGTTGTACAGGCTCACTGCAGCTCTGCTTGCGCTTGGGATGTTCCATGTACAAGTCCATGTTACCACTTGCTTGGATGTGCAGGCCTTGTGCTCCTTGCATCCCCCTCTGCATTTTTGACACGGCGAATGGTTGATCAAATAAGAGGAATCGACCTTGCTGTTGTACCGGAGGACAGATACTTACAAGGTTATACGGGTGTGCAGGATGTGTACCAGATCCCGTAGCGCCGTCATGCTTCGCTAAAAAATGGTTTTGCTTGTTTCAGATGATATCTCCAGAAGAAATAAGAGTTAAAGTCAGAGTTGCATAGGCGTGTAAGCTAAGAGAGCAGTGAAAGGATATCCAAACATCGTCGGAACAGTGCACAAGGGAGTGATGTGTGGATACCTAGTTCGGGCCGGCGTTTGGGCATGCTCGCCTAGCTAGAGTGCGGGTCACTTCAGAGCCGTTGAGGGTGATGCGCTGGCGTTGGCTGGCCGCGCACGGATGCAGATCTTGTGTGGCAGCGGAGCGCTACGATGCGGTGGACGAGACCGTTGGTGAAGCCCCAACGGCCTCGGGGGGCGGAGGTGCGACGATGTGCTCGGTGAAGTAGCCCCGGTGAGGTGGGAGACGGCGTCGGTGAAGCGCACCTGATGCGGTGGAAGTCGGTGTCTGTGAGGCACGTCGGATGCGGCGGCCGACGTTGTCGGTGGACCACCCGGTGCGGTGGACGAGGGCGTAGATGAGGTAGCTCCGGTGCGGTGGTGAAGCGCGACCGTCGTCTTCGTCGTCGTCGTCCGGCACAGAGGTGGGGAAAGAGACGAGACGAGGGGCGATTCGAACTTTGCTTGGGTTGGCGGCGAATTGGGGATTTGAGCAATCTGGGCGCGGAAGGGGACGGTGGAGAAGGGAGATTTTGCAGGGCTGGAATTGGGGCCGCCAGATATTTCAATCTGAAACATGGAAGCGCGAACTTATTTTGTCGTCGTCCTTTTTTTGGGGGGAAGGGGGAGGGAGGGGGGTGGGTGGGACGCAGCTTCGGTGCCTTAAAGGCACCTGCCTTTGGGTCACTGACATGTGGGCCAGCCACCTGTTGGGCCCACATGTCATTGACACAAAGGTAGGTGCCTTAAGGCACCGAAGCATCGTCCGGGTGGGTGGCTAGGTGCTAAGCCACCGTACGACACACGCGACCACCACGACACGACCCTGGTCTGCCTGGTGCGCCTACATTTGAGAGGAGATTTGAGAGATCAAACGAATCTTCTTTCATTTGCAAACGAATGTGTATGTATTACCATGCCCGTGTTTTCCTTGCAAATAATTAGTCATTCGAAATGAGATACTATAAATTAATTAATGAGTAAACGAAACGGGTATCCACGCTAACGTGGATTAGAGTGTGTGTCGCATAATTAGTTATTTGAATTAGAGTGTGTGTCCCAAAGCGATCTCCAATTCTAACGTGGATTTCGCATTTCACTGTATCCACGCTACTTTTTTAATACAAATTCATATGTATATGATGAACACCATGGTAGTGAGAAAACTTTTGGATGGATTCAAACATATGACCTACAAAAATAGCACAACAATCGAGTCAATGTCAACTTTGCCAAACCTACTATGGCATGAGTTCAAAATAATTACCCATATGCATGGTCCTCAGTTCAAATCTTACAATGTACACCGAATTGAAACATTGATATTAAGTCTAGTACTATCTACATTCAAATGTTGTTTTTAGCCCCCCCCCTCGGCGCACACACCACATACTTCCTGTATCGGTCAATCTTCCTCTCCTAACCACCTTAGGAAGCTATCGGTTTCTGACACACGTTCATTCTTTCTCTCCATGTTTCGATCTCTAACTCTCTCAACTATACAACCCCCTTTTCCCACACTGTTACCAAATGTATTTACCTCACACACCCGCCATTGCACCCCATGCCGAGCTCTCTCTCTCTCTCTCTTTCTCTCTCTCTCTCTCCCTCCCACCCTCTATCGCTAGATACATGCATCGCCTATCTAGCCCCCAACCTCTCATGCGCACGCACGCACATTGTCTATCTAGGTCACTCCCTCGAGACCGTCTCACTCTTCCTTCCGCACAGCGGGCCACACTCGCTCAAACTCGCTCTCTTTATCTAAGTCTCGATTAACCTCATTTTCTTCCACACACAATTGATATATCTCCCTGTTCGGGCCTCGATGGACACACTTTATACTCTCTCACACAGATTGTCTATCTAGGTCAGTCCATCCAAGCCGCCCCCACTGTTTAGACCTCATGGAGGGCCACGCTCGCTCAATCTCTCTCTCTCTATCTCCCTCTCTCTCTGTCTCTCTTTCTATGTCTCGATTGACCTCGCTCTTTCTCGGACACAAACGATATATCTCCATGTTTGATCCTAATTCGACATATTCATATTGTATACTCTCTCACGCACATTGTCTATCTAGGTCACTCTCTCCAAGCCGTATCACTCTTTTGATCGCACGACGACCCACACTCGCCCAATCTCTCTCCCTTTATATATGTAATCGATTGACCTTGCTTCCTCCCACACACAAAATATATCTACATGTCTGTGACTGGATCATCTCTCAAGCTCTATCTTATAGCCCTCACACTTCCCAAAAGCTCAATCGGACAATATCTCTCCAGAGCATATATATCTTTTCAATGAATGCCGGACCACACTCACTTTGTCTCTCTATCTATATGTCTCTCGGTTGACCTCGCTTTCTCACGCCGTATCTTCCACACATTGAAGCTACCTCTCAATCCCTCACAAAGCCAGAGCTATTTACATTGTGAGGGGGACTCCAACCTTGGATTAATTTGTGTAGGCATTTATTCCGGTGGTAGATTATATTTTCGTAGCATTCGGCCCACAACTACTCCAAACACCGTTGCAACCCCCGCACCTCCCCCAATTGATTTCCCTCTGGCTCGGTCATCGCTCTCTCGCACGTCCTTTCTCGCCTTCAACGTCGCACCATGGTATTATTGCAAAAAACTCTGATTATTACAAATAAGCTACAAAACTACACACCGATAGTCCACTTGGAATGGAACAAATTTCGACCCACAAATTAAAGTGCCACAAACTACACACCGAGGGGCCCACCTGTCATGAAACAAATTTGGACCCATATACAAATTAAAAATAAAGGACGAGGATCGAACATGCGACCAGGGCCTTCAAGCCGCACGTCAATAGGCAACATACGTAGAACAACAATGTTTGTTGTACCCCCCTTTGTTCATATAATGTTTTTATATTACCACAGCCTATTTAATGGATAACATGTAATATTATTTTTAGTACATTAGTGGGACCGGCTCGTTAGCACGTACTATTCGCCTTCACTTACTGGTGGGTTCCATGTGTGCTCTCTCTCTCCTCCCCTTCTGCGATTAGACGCATGGGCAAACACGAAGAACTCGCGGGCGATGTTGCCGTTGACCATATCTGGACCCGTTCACAAGTTACGGCACCAGTTTCACGTACTAGTAGTGCTAGTCAATGTGTACGTGCAATGAATGTTAATTTGGAAGTATATTAAGTGCACGTGGATATTAAGTAGGATATTATTTGCGTGTTATTATGTGATTAGCACTATTTTTGGCATGCAATTAACTGCACGCTAAACGTGTTGAGTGCTCGAGATTGAAGCAGTCTAGGTCCTTGGATGAGAAGGAATACATGGGGCTTGATGATGTTTTATATTTAATTTGATACGGCTCTAGCAGAACATTCAATCGATCAAACCATAGATTTCATTCAGTCTGACTCCGACTTTACATTCATATGACGATCGATGTAAAATAAACGGAAATGATAAACGTTCAGATTTTAAGCATGGCAATCCGAACGTTTTTCATGGCAAATTTACGGGGCGGCGGCGGGGGCGTCTTGCGGTGGGAAGGGGCTCCTCTGCCGTGCTCTATTTGTCGTCGGGCCACTGACCGACGGTGACGGCAATGGTGGCATCTTGCGCCGTTGTTGGCGTACTCCTGGACATTGGCTCTAGCTTCAAGGAAGGCCACAATGTTCTAGACTTCGGTCTCTAGGAGCGAGTCAACTGGCGGGAGGAGGCGACTGGCGTTGGTGCATGGAAGCGGCCGACGGCGGCCATCCGTGCCGTTGAGGGGGGTACTGGCACCCGCGCGGGGACAGGTGCTGGCAACGGCGCGGCGGAGACATTCTTGTGCACGGGCACCGGCACGGGCGTGCACGTCAGTGCACACGCAGGCGCATGCGCTGATAGGTGCATGGGCACCAGCGCGGGCGTGCGCGTCAGTGCACGCGTAGGGGCATGAGCTGGCAGGTGCACGGGCGCGTGAAAGTCGGCGGGAAGCTCGTGGAATCCCGTGGCATCAAGCTCGGCGACAGTTTGAGGCTCCCAGCCCAGCAACGCCACGGGGATGGGCGCTGGCGCAGTCGGGGCGACGGGAGCCGGAACGGGAGCGGGGACAGGTGCGGCGTCTTCCCGCAAGGCCGGTTCAAGTTCGTCCCAAAGCACCTTATGTTCTTGAGACTCCGGCTGGGTGTCTTCCTCAAGAAACTAGAAGACTAAGGGCAGACCATCATGATGCGGCATGGCGTACGTTTACGTCAGGCTGGTTGGAGGAAGACGCAGGAGAATCAGAGAGGAAGAGAGAAGATTGTAGCGATACCCGGTAGTGCAGGGTTGATTTTAAACTGCGGCGCCGGCGACATTAAAAGTGGGAGCAGTTGGGACGAAGGAGGGCGGCGGAGCCTGGTCAAAGGGCTCACCTCCCGGTGAGCCTGCGCAGCGGTCTGCTCGCACGCCTCCCTGTCAGCCGGCGCAACGGTCTGCTCGCATGCCTCCTGTCGACTCACACGCTTGCTCGGATGGCACTTCCCGATGAGAAGCGGGACTCGTGGCGGCACGTAAACGCCCACAGTTTCAATAGTGAAAGTGTTCACCTTAACGTGACAGGTCTTTGTTCCAAAATACCCTGGCTCTTCATTTGTGCAACTTGTCATAAGCAGCTTGTCTCAAATTGAAGAAAAAAATTACGAAGGAATATTTGTGCCATATCACGTGACCATGCTCAGTTTCATGAATTTCTGGTCACTTTTCGATTTTCTGAAATTTAAAATCCAGGATTTGAAACAACATCATAACATGCATCATCCAATAAATTCTCAAGTGATACATCTGTCCTGTTGTATTTCTTAAGAAAGGATTTGGTCAAACATTTGGCTTAGTTAGACTTCAGACAAGTTATATATGCAGAGTAAAAGGATAATCCGTCTGTACCAGTGCATTGCCTAATATCTTAACTCTTTTTTTGAGGGGCCTTGATATATTAACTCAAGTAGTACTAGGCACGAACAAACGGGATCAATTCTGTGCTCATCCTGGTGTAGTAGTAGTAGTACTAGACAATGCAGTTGACGGGTGACCTTGGGGAGCGGCGACCGAGGGAATTGAACCATGCTTGGCACGGTAGGTAACGTTGTCTAGTTACTAAATCATCCCTCCATTGTTCATCGGTAGTCATTATGGACAGGGGACATGAGGGGAATTTCGTAGGGCTGGAATTCTGGCCGCCAGATATTTCAACTCGAAACGCGGAGGCTCGACTGGTTGGGGTTGGCTAATGTGCGTACCACGCATGCCACCAGAAGGACACGAGCCCGGTTTTTTTAGGATTAACACGAGCCAAGGTCTGGCTGGTACGCCGTTGGGTACCATTCGAGAATACGAAAGGAATCTTTTAAATTGCCGAACGAATCTATGTGTATTATAATGCCCGTATTTTCCTTGCAAATAGTAATCTCGACGTGGTAATTGATTTATGACGAGTTCTTAAATTAGAGTGAGTTTGTGATATAGTGATCTCAACGTGGATTTCACATTTCATGGTATCCCTAGTAAGTTTTTCATTGCAAATTCAAATTTAAAAGGTGACAATATGGTGGTGAGAAAACTTTGTATGTATCAAGCATATGCCCCACACACACACACACGAACACAACAACAATCCAATAAGTATAGTGCATCTATTTTTCCAAACCATGCATGTATGACACGAATTCAAAAATACTCCTTCTGTTCCTAAATATTAGTCTTTTAGAGATTTCAACAAGTGACAACATACAGAGCAAAATGAGTGAATATACACTCTAAAATATGTCTATATACATCCGTATGTGCCAGTCCATTTGAAATCTCTAAAAAGACTAATATTTAGCAACGAAGGGAGTAAAATGTAAGACATGCATGGTCCTCAATTCAATATTTAAAATGAACAGGAAACTGAAACATGAATATTAAGTCTAGTACTACAGTACATGCAAATGTTGTGTTTAGGCGGAGCTATGTAGATTGTCGGGGGTTAACCCCTCGACCTTAGATAAATTTGTGAAGCTCTGTTTAGGATTGTTTAGATTATATTTTTCCCCATCCTAGCTCCCAAACACCGATTGGTTGTGCACCCCCTCCTCCCCGAGATAATATCATCTGCCCCCACACCTTAGATGCTATATGCTGATACGAGTTGCTTGGAGCTGTAGATCTGAGATATAGCAGCTCACGTGATGTCTTAATATTTTTACAGGAAACCTTAATGAGTATGAGAATTGCACACAATTTGTACAAAAACTACTCAGATGCCCTTGGATCCCATATCCAACGACCTCGAAGCTCGTATCACTGTAGCATCTAAGATGTAGGAGGACATCATATTCTCATGTATGTAAGAATATCATGTGCTACCTTAGATGCTTTGGTGATACAAGCTCTCCGGAGCCGTTGGATTTGTGACCCAACAACTCCTCGGAGGTTCGAATGGTTTTTTGCAGAAAAGCCCCCAAAGAGTTCGGCCACTGCTTACAAGCACAAAGACTGCTTAGATGCCATTGGATCTCAGATCAAACGACCTCGAAGCTCGTATCACTGTAGCGCGAGAGCACCTGATGTTTTCTCGCACGGGTGAATATGAGGTGCTCCCGCACCGTAGATTCTATGGTGATACGAGTTCACGGAGATCTAACAGCCCACAGTAGGAGGTTTGAATGTTTTTGCAATATACGACTGAGAGAGTTTGGGAATTGCGTAGAAAGTACAAGTACTACGCATGTGCCATGATCACGGATCATACGACCTAGATGCTCGTATCACCGTAGCGGCTAATTAAGCTATGGGGAGCACCTAATATGAGCAACAGGGAGCCGTTGGATCCAAGATGCAGCGGCACACACGAGGCCTGAATGTTTTATTTGCAAAAAAACCTTTGGAGAGTATGGAAATTGCGCATAATTACAAAGAATACTCCAAAGCCATTGGATCTCACTTCCAACGATGTAAAAACTCGTATCCAAGGTTGTTAGAATCGCGATTCTATTATACGATTCTACGACTTTACGATCCAAACTTACCCATCTGATTCTATGATTTTAGTTCATAAAATCTACGTTTCTACGATCCTGGTAGTGAAGATTCTATGATTTATGATTCTATAATCAGAGCTCCGATCCGATTCAAAATCGCGATTCTGATAACCTTGCTCGTATCACCATAGCATCTAAGCTGCGTGGTGGATGTGATATTCTATGCCATTGTCATTTTTGTTCATAAACTTGCAAAATACGTGTACCTCGTGCCGTTACTTGTCTAACCGTGCAAAGTGTTTGTTCAAAAAAACATCCTACACTGAAATATCGGAACAACACACAGGGGTCCCACTTGTCATTGATCAAACTTGGACCTAAAACTAACAAATCTGAAAGGCGAGATTCGAACTGGCAACTTGGACTACAAAGCGTAAGTCGATAGCCTAAAACAACAACGGTTGTTGGCTTTTTCCCTTAACTTGATTTTATATAGTATTACATTGAGTAGAGTAGAGGGAGTGCCTCGTTAACACGTGCATGACCGTTGACTCACTTACTGGTGGGTCCCAGGTCTGCGATCTCTCTCTCCTCTCCATCATCAAACCTTTAGACGCACGGGCACACACGAAGAGTGGCGCTAGCTTGCCGTGGTGTTATTACAACTAAAAAAAGCTTGGAAAATAGAAGAATTGCCTAGAACAAGAGACGTTGTGGCTGGTCAAGATGGAGCTAACCACACCTATCCTCCGTGCCACGTCAGCATGATGAAGCTGTGTGGCTAGTGGGGTGTTTTCGACCGACTGGCTAGGTCCCGAGGTCGAACCGTAGGTACTACTGCATCTGATATATTTTTACACACACATTTTTCCTCCGTGCCGAGACGTGGCACACCCTACCGCACGGTTTCGGGGTCCTCCCGGGTGGTGCACGCATATATTCTTCCTTGTCGAGATGTGGGACGCCCTACCGCGCGTTTTCTGGGTCCTCCTCGGTAGTAGCGCCAAAGCAAGTAAATGAGTCGTCAAATCACGAAAGACCACCTTTCCAGCTGAGTACATCAGTGAAGCACGGTGGCTAGCTAGTTGGGCTAGTGTGACCGATTAGCTAGGCCGCCGCCACATTTGTTTTTTCACCCTTTTTTATCTCCTTGCCGGTAGGTAAATTTAAATATCAACCGCGGTGTTTCTCTAGTCTTTGGGTGCGGCAGGCGCGGCAGGATTTTTAATTTTTTGGATTGACGGGAGCAGGCGCGGCAGGATTTTTAATTTTTTGATTGACGGAGCTTCAAAAGAGGCAGGTGTACACAACAAAGATGCTTGAGGCGTCGGCGGCGTTGCTACAGAAAGCGGGAGATACGATAGGCCGTCAGGGGAGGCGGCTGGAGCGCGAGCGGGCCGATCGTGACGTGGTCCAGGATCGCCTCAGCCACTTGGTGGACCAAGTTTCCACGCACGTGTTGCGGCTGTGCGATGCCTACCGTCGTGCCAGTGCAACCATGCCGGCAGTCGGGCTAAACCTGTTCGACCACCCCGTCGACTTCAACGAGCTGCAACTTCCTGACCTGGTATCCTTCTTCACCTATATCTCCGAGGAGCTGACCCGTCTCCGTGCGATGGTGGGGGCGGGGCTGGACAAGGAGGGGTTGCGGGCTGCCGTCGCCCTTGCCGGGCGAATCCTCTCAGGGCTCCGTCACCGGAATCAATTCGTGCCATTGGATGCCGTCTTTGACGAGCTGGCTCCCATAGACCGGGAGCGGGCTCTGCGGGCCGTTGCACCCTGCATCACCAACGTCATGCGCCTCGAGAAGCAGAGGGACTTCGGTGGTGTGTAGGCGTCCTTTGCGTGGGCATGTCCATGTCTCGGCGCAACATGACCGTTGGATCAAAATCAGATGGTGCAGATCAATCACTGTAGCACAAAGCGTGTGGGTGTGTTTGGTTGCATTCTCATCTCAATATAGTTACTGTTCATATAGTTGACATGCGCACAATATCATTTGTTATCGTCATATCTTACTCCTACACTAGCAACAAGATTATGTAGTACTGACGTATGAACGACAACACATGCCTTGTAGTAGGAGCACTGTGTATGTTCAGGTGGCTACCGTGTTTCACACTCCTCCGTCGTAAGAGTGGAAACGCTTGTTGTAATCATTTTTTTTCTTTAGAAAAAACAGTGGACTCCCTCTACCATGCGCATCCTCCTCGACGGTCGTCGGGAACTTTGCTACTCACTTTCGCCAACGTGTGGGATAGCCATCATCAGGGTCCACCAGCCACGCACTAAATTACTCCGTAGTAGAGTGCCCAACTGCACGGTAGACTTCCCTGATCGAAGCGTCGCAGTAATGCCCAATGAACCATAATATCACAAAACCCCCTCCTTTCCAGCAGTAAGTTGGACGGACGAAGCAACCATCATTTCACTCTTCTCTCTCAGCTTCCTCTCTACCCAACCCTCGCTTCTCCCTCATCTTGTTCCTCATTTCTTCAAGAAAACCCCGACCTGCTTCTGCCATTGTTCTTCTCTCCCAAAGAAGGAAAGGTGAGCGCATCAATGGTGTTGATTCTGGCCAAGGCCCGGTCTTGCAACCCCGAGACTGAGCCTATAACTCCTCTCTGTTCTTCTTTTGGGTTTGTGATTATGGTTTCTTTTCTTTTATTTCTATTTGACAGTTTCTTGATGGACGCTGGAGCACCGGCCGAAGTGATGTCTATGGCTCTGGCAAAAACCATCGAGGCTCATGGTACGAAGAAGCGCAAGCACCCCGCCGAGACTACCGCAGACAAGCTCAAAGCCATCGCCCTGTCCAAGCCCCCCTCTCCGGGATCCCTCATTAAGCAAGTCCAGGTAATATCTCTTCTTGACGATCTTTTTCTCGATCTTGATCGTGTTTTTTCATCTAACACGTAGTACTAGTAGTACCACTTTCTGGGTGATCTTGCATGTGATTTTTGTGTGCCAAATGGCGGTTCTAAATTCCTCTTTTGACCAAAACATGCGAGAGGTTGACACTGATTTCTTATAGATTACTTTCAACTACTTTATGAACATCAATGCTACCTTTGAAGAGGGTATATTTGCATCAGTAACTTGTGTTATGGATATTGCAAGTAATCCCTCTGCTCTCATGCCTTTGAAGACATGTTCTAGTGTCTTTGTTCACTCATTTCTGTGCGTATATGTAGTCATATATGGAGTAAAATATCGAGAATCATCTTATATTTCTGAACGGAGGTAGTAATAAAATATTTGGTTTCTGTTTGAATTAGAACCAGGTCCGCGGTGGAGATGAAGTTCTCAAAGTCATGCCGTGTGAACTGGAAGACCTGAGGATGAGTTCTACTGCTAAACTATCCAGCTGCTGTGTCCTTGTCGCCACGTGTCCTGAACTAGTGTTTTCCTGTAGCATTGTTGTCAGGCGTGTTCTCGAGGCTGTACTTGACCACAACAATTCCTGGTTGTGCCTTCGATTATGAAGGGTGTGGTTCTTGTAAAGCGTCCCGACAAATCTGATGCATCCTGTCTTCATCGTCATGTTTATGAGTGGAAAGACCACTCTGTTAGGTTCTCCAAGGTTGAGGAGATGGTGATGGTGCCGGTAGACATCTCTCACGAAGTCCATGGCCTAGTCAGTTATGCGGGGTTCATCCCGTAGGTCGGTGGCAAGAAATAGTCTGCAGAGTTTAATTAGTGCAACTTTGCTTGTCTGTAGTAAGTACTATTGTTCAGTACTTGATTTGTGTTTGTGAACCCTGTATTGTTTAGTACTGCGGCTTTTGGTGTGTGGTGAGTCCTGAGAACAGTCTATGTTAATGTCTGTCCACTCAATTTAGTCTGTATATTTTGAAGTATCCAGATCATCTTTTTTGTGAGGACAGTTTATCAATTATGGTTACACTCCAATATCTGTATGCATTGCAGGGTTTATCGCACCCACCAGGATTTCCAGTCCCAAGGATGTTCGGTCCATACGATTTGTCACGACCTTTGGACTGTCCTGCTTGTGGGAGTAGGCGGGGGCCCTGCATGCCACGCGTAGTTGGTCGACCAATCTTCTGTTTAGTACTTCAACATAGTGATTTCCTCGCAAGGATTCACTCGTGTCACATCAAGTAAATCTTATTGATTTATTGTCTAAATCTTATTGATTTAATGTCATGTTTTCTTTCTTTTGCTGCAATTTTACGATGCAGGTTTTGCCATGTGACATTCGTCACAAAATAAACCGTTTGGTTTGCTCTATGATGGATATTTTTGCAGGTTTCACTTCTTATGTCATGTCAGTAATGAAGGCATTGTCCATCACTTATATTACTGGAAAAAAATGGATCAATCTATTCTGTGAGTACAAGCTGAATCCCTATGATGAACTGCATCTTGGTTTAACAAACACGCCACAATTATTCCTTCTCGCATTTAAAAGAAATGAAGAAAAAGAGTGGATCACGGTCACGGAGCCTAGTCACGTTAGAAAGCTGATCATAGCAGACCAGACACAATCGCCGCTGTCTGCACATCGGTACCACCTTCAACAACGGATCAAGCACTGGTAGTTGCTCTTGCACTGACAGCGGCAGCAGCTCGGTCTGATCCAGCTGAGAATTGGGCACCGACCAAGTCAACGGATCAGGCTGATCTACCGGAGGATCGGCCATCGACACCGGCACCTGCTCCGACACCGGCACCAGCTCTACAAGGAGCACCATCTCCGGCAGCAGCAGCGGCACTACCAGTCGCACCGGCACGGGCACCAGCAACGACTTCGGCACCTGCACCAACACTTGCACTTGTATCTGCTCCGGCCCATGCAGCGGCAACGGAACCAGCAGTTGCACCGGCAATAGACTGGGTTGTAGTTCGCACTTCTTATACCAAAGTCCTTACAAAAACCGACATGTCCACCTTCTTGGTAAGCATTGGCCGCCCAAGTGCTTCATTCTTTTTTCTTTCCATGTTGTTTCACATGATTCACTGTGTTGATCTAAATGTTTTTGTATGTCTTCTTGTTTGCAAACAGAGAATTCCTAGAGCAACGAGGGAGTCGTTCAACAATCCGGGCTAATGTGGCCAAGTTTCTCTTACCATGTGCAACCTTGGTGTGAATGAACCTACTCAATATATCGTAAGTACAAAGGATGGTCGCATGATGATTTATGCTAAAGGATGGTCAAGGTTCAAATCTAAATCATATCTTGCGGTAGGGGTTGATTTCAAAATCGAACTTTCTCGGCAAGGAGAGCTGGTCCAAATCAACTTTCAAATTCTTTAGTACTGCCGAACTGATCTATCCGCCGAGAGATTTTGATGTAATACTCTGGCATGGTGAAACAAGTGTCCTGTGTGTATAAGATGTACGACAGTATCATTGATAGAATTGCAACTTTGATTGCTGGTTAGGAACTGTCGTTTGATTTCATTCCTACAGCTACCATGCTTTATTCAATTTTGTGTATTCGCCTTGCAATAGCTTCTAAAACCAGCGCCGTACCGACCGCTTATAATATGAAAAGCGCTGAGGTAGAACACATGGGCCCCCAAACATGCAGGCCCACCGGCTTGTGGCCCAGAGTCCAGAACCGTGAGCATGTCTGAGTATTTCTCAGTTGAACCACCATAATGCCTGTGCGTTGCACGTAACATCAAGATGCATTTGTATGAGTATTTTATCCTATGAGAGAAAAGGATGAACGAGGGAAGGCCTTATTTGCAAATGTGGAGAGGTGTGTGGGTACCTTTTTGCAAAATTGCCATAGTTTCCTTCCTATCCGTCAGATATAAATCGGACGCCTATATTGCAGGATGACAGGCACACTATCATCACCAACTCGTCTATACCGTGTTAAAAAACTATTTTTTATAATTTTATATGTTATATATCTCCCCCTTGATCTTTCTTATGTATAAAGTTGTGATATAAAAGATCTTTATATTTCTTTACAGAGGGAATATCTCTCTGTCAAAAATATGTTTATGTGTAATAACTAGTTACTCCTGTCTTTCTACTTCCTTGCGCTGATATGTGGGGCATCCGACAACGGGGTCCACGTGCCATATGTACCAAATTAGAGTGCACAACTGCACGGTAGACACAGCCCGGTCGTAGCGCCGCATTAATGCCCAATGAGCCATCAAATGACAAAAACCCCCACCTTTCCAGCTTTAGCAGTAAGCTGGACGGACGAAGCGGCAATATTTCACTCGGCCTGAATCCCTTCTCCCTCGTCTGCTTGTTCAGAGAAAACCCCCGCTCGGCGATTGCATATGGTTTTCTCATGGAGAACCTGGTACGAATTCTTCATCCATCCCCAATAAATCCAAGTCCTTGGTTGCGGGTACTCCTAGGATGGCAGCCGCTGCCGTTGATGCATTTTTCTTCCTATCGAATCTAGTGTGTTTCATTTGCAGTGCCCAAAGTGCGAGGACCCTACAGGTTTCTGCACCCTCGGCGAGACGCCACACTTGTTCCTTCTCATCCTAACACATGATTTTAAAACGCGCATAGTATGTTCCTAGAATCCTCTTTTCTATCCGGGAGGGTGGGGTTTTTTGAACATGCTATCGACTAATTTGCAATTTTGGGTTGCTATATTTAGATAAAATGTATTGTACCATGGTCAACACTTACGTGAAGGAGGAAATTATTTCTTGATTTGGATATAGGGAATACATTGTGTTCTCATATTATTTTTCCTGCAGTGCATTCCTTGCTCTGCCAGAACACATGTACTCAAGATGCTCGGCGTTGCCATAACTGAATACACCAGTTTAATGGTAACAGTGAAGACAAGCCAAGGATATAAGTTTCGAGCTGGGTTCATGAACCAAGAAGATCGTTGCTTTTTTGTGGCCGGTCATGGATAAACTTTCTCAAGTGTTACAGACTGAAAGTTGGCGCACGAATGTTGATGGAAATAGCAGAACCTGGTCTCATCTTCACTGCGATCTTCCACCCCGACGTTGTTCCAATTGTTCATCCATGTTAGTTTTGTATCTGGTTCTTGCTTCTTGCCTCGATTAGTTCTTAATCCACCTATTATGTCTAACTAATCACAATTTTACTTTAGAAGTAGCAACGAATCTCTCACGAAGATGCTACTTCTAACTAACATTTTCTTATAATTGGTGGCACGTGTGGGTTTTTTCAGAGTTAAGCAGGCTACTCGTTTGTTATTCTATAAGAACTCCGCTGTTACTCATGGCACTGAAATTGACTTGGACGACATCCACAAGTTCCTACACTTTATTGATCGTCTTGAGGTCCTTGTAGGGCGTTTCAATGGTGGAATGCCACATGGGATATGTGTGCCACTGCTGCACTCGTTGAACAGGTCCAACTGTGTGGAGAAACTTATGGTACGAGCTGTTTTCTATTATATATGTTGTTCATAAACTCTTGCTTACGCACAGTTTTAGAGCTGTGATCTTCTTGAAACAGGAACTGCCCAGTTCTATTGGTCCTATACAGATGCCTGACCATGGTCGGGTCAGACTTGCGCTTGGTCACAACATGATGTTTATGTCGACCTACTCCATTCCCCTTGGAGGTGAAAAGATACTTATTCATGGGTGGTCTCAAATAATGATGGCCCGTCCATCTTGGAGAATAGGACAGAAGATTATGTTCCTGCTTTTCCATGGCTCTAAAGCGAATATCCTGTTTTTTGACCACATTGAAAGATGAAGCCGCTTTTAGAAGGTTGTGGATGCGCGGGGTGGCGCCTGGGCCTTGTCCTGGGGCTTGGCGGGCTCACCCTTTGGTTAACTGTAGGAAAAGTAGCACTGTTCGAGGCGTGCTTTGTACGGTTGAACCTGTATAAGTACTCATACTGCTTTCAGCTATGGTTGTTAAGTGCCCCTGCTGGTTTCAGTGAAGGTTGTTAAGTACTCCTGCTGCTTTTACAGTCTGTCGTGTTTCTTCAGTCCTGTCTTCCTCCAGCCGCCAAGACCAAACCAGCACCGGCGGGGCCGCCTGCTTCCGCCTCCCACGGCTGGCTGCGCCTCAGCGCACGCATCACCGCCCCACCGTCTCCTAAATCGTTAACGCCCACCTCCGAGGCCTCACCGTCGTCCTCCACGCGCTTTGCTGCGCTCGCGGTGGCGCAGCCCTCTCGCGTTGTCAACATGCTCAACAAACAAGAGGAATCGGCAGAGGACTATACGTGGAGAGGATGACAGTAGGGGCCCACCACGTCCATGGCTGGACGCAAGGAAGTTCCTCATTTTTGTTATATATATACTCCATTGTCAGCGTATGGTAAAAGAAAATGCTTCCTGCTAGTGGTTTCCTGACATCTGGGACCCACGACATTGTCAGCGTATATAGTCAATAGACAAGAGAACAACACAAGATCGGCTGACACCTGGGACGTAGCTGCTCAAGCAGTTTTTTTATTGTTGAGACGGAGCATGGTTTCAACTGGGCTGTGGCCCGTCTAGCCCAGGCTTATATTTTATGTGCACCACATGACCAGCCCAGCTATTTTCTTTTGTGAAAACGAGCCTAGTTTATTTTTTCTGAAGAATACCCAATCCAGGCCTACTTATTTTTCTACGCCCTGGCGGGCTTCAACTCTTTCAAGACGCCTGCAAATCTTGAAAGTAATATGATATGGCCTGTAAATATAAAAACAGATCAAAAATTGGCAATTACTTTATAATTTCAGATTTTTTTTTCACATTTTCAGATTCCAATTTCACCGGGCTTTAACCTAATTTAAATATATCTTCAAAGTACTTTAAATATGGCTTAACATTTCGGTATTAAAAATAGTTTGGAACCGACAGAAATATGCGACATTTCGTATAAATTTTTAACCCTGGCCCTGGCAAAAAAAACGGACTACAATAAATTCAATAAGAAGTTGCAATGAGCTATATATAAATTATTAAAAAAACAGGGAATGGTCTGACTTGTGGGCCTATTAAGTTCACGTGTATGCAAGATTTTTTTACTTATTATATACGACAACAAACGATAGGAGCAGACATAACCATTGGATGTCAATCCAACGGCCGTGATGTTTCTTCAACCTCTGATCTTCTTGCTCCAGCCGCCAAATCCAGCGCCGGCGGGACCGCCTGCTCCCGCCTCCCGTGGCCGGCTGTGCTGCCGTGCAGGCCTCACCGCCCCCTACTACTCCCGCCGCTGGCCAGGCCATCCCTCCACTGTTGTGGCTTCGCCACCTCCGGGTCATTCCCTTCCTGTGTCTCGCCGTCGTCCATCGCGCTGGTGTTCTCGGCACGGCGTGGTCAATGTTGTCAACAAACGACAACATCGAAAGAGGGACGTACATGGAGAGGCTGACAGTTGGGACCCACATGGTCCATGGCCCCATGCAAGCACTTACCTCCTTATTACGCCAAAAAGAATGAATACTCCCGCTGACAGCTCGGACCCACCAGCTATATCTTCGCACGCAAGGAAGTGCCTCCTTAAGACGCACAAAAAAATGAATACTCCCCTTGCTAGAAGGGACCCACCATAGTGGGAGGCTGACTTGTGGGCCTACTAAGTTGACGCAGACGGAGGGTTTTGTCAACTTAGTCAACAAACGATTCTATCACCAGTGACCGTTGGATTGTTAACATCCAACGGTCGTCCTGCTTTCTTCAAGCTCTGATGTTCTTGCTCCAGCCATCCAAACCACCGCGTGCTCTTGCCTCCCGTGGCCGGCTGTGCTGCCGCGCAGGCCTCACCGCCCCCTACTACTCCCACCGCTGGCCAGGCCCTGCGGCGACGGCAGCCTCACACCGCAGTCGAACCAGTGTACCCTCGTACTCCTCTCCGCATGGGCATCCACTGCCGCGTCTTCCCCGGCTCCGCCTCGTCTCCTTCCTAGGCCTTGCCATCGTCCACTGCCTTGGTGCTCTCGGCGTGGCGTGGTCAACGTGGTCAAGGAACGACTTCCATCGGAAGAGTACTGTATGTGGAGAGGCTGACAGCTGGATCCACGGTCGCAGCAAGGAAGTCCTCCTTATTACGCGCAAAATAAATATTCCTCCACCTCACAGCAGGGACCTACCGGACGGGCCACCCTATTTTGCGAAAAAAACGTTTCCGCCCTAACTGCTGGGACCCACCAGCTACATCTTCGCACGCAAGGAAGTGCCTGACAGTCGGGACCCACCTCGTCGAAGCGTACGTAGCGATGTCATTCTGGTTGCGAACGTGTACGTACAGATTGGTCGATGTAGAGGCGCGCACGTGTCATAGTAGAGGCGCGCACATGTGGTAGTAGAGGCGCGCACATAGCATGTACACGTACGTACAGCAGCCAGGTTGCAAGAAAGAAAATACGGCCACGTATGTACATACGGGCGGGGTCTCGAACGCCTACTTGCGCATACGTACGGCCACGGCTCGTGTACATGGCTGTGGCTGGGTCGGAACGGAGAAACTGCGTCGTTGTCGTGTTCATGGGGAGGCAACGGAATGCGTCGTGTTCATCAGGAGACATCGGAACGCATGCTGTTCATCGGGAGCCAACCGGCTTGGACCGAACAGGGGATGGAAACGAGGCATGGCATACCGCAGAATGGAGGAAACGACCTTATGTTCGACTGGCCATGGTGGAAATGGGGTCCTGTTCATCAGGAGGGGTCTGGCGTATCACAAAACGGACGAAACGGACCTCCTACGGTCGAAACGGGGTCCTGTTGATCGGGAGGGGTGTGGCGTACCGCAAAACGAAGGAAACGGACTTGTGCTGGAGCGCTATGGTCGAAACGGGGGTCCTGTTCATCGGGAGGGGTGAGGCGTACCACAAAATGGGACTCCACGGGATACTGTTCATCTCCACCGTCGACCTCCTCCAGCCTCCACGGGCTCCTGTTCATCCACCGTCGACCTCCTCCAGCCTCCACCTGCGACTGTTCATCCACGGGCTCCTGTTCATCCAGCCTCCACCGCGTGCTCCTTCACCGGCTACTGTTCAACCAGCCCTCTCCACGGGGGTCCCGTTGAACCACCCCTCCATGGGCTACTGTTCATCCAGCCCTCCACCGGCTACTGTTCAACCAACACTCCACCGGCTACTATTTAACCAGCCCTCACGGGGTCCTGTTCATCCAGCCCTCCATGGTGTCCTGTTCATCCACCGGCTCGATCGATCCTGGTACTGTTCATCCAGCGGCAAGGGCCTCTACTGCCACGGGTTCCTGTTCATCTAACCCCCCACCAGGAACTGTTCATCCAAACCCCCAACAACGCTCACTATTCATCCAGAGGCAGCATCGATCGGCTTCAGTTAGTAGCGGTAGCGAAGGAATCTCTCGATCAGGTTCAGTTAACAGCCATCGATCGATCGCTCGGGTTCAGTAACGCGTAGCCGGCAGTGCAATCGCTCGGGTTCAGTTAGAGCCCAACGCCTCGCTCGGGTTCAGTTAGAGGGCAACGCCTCGCACACACGCGCATACGTATGAGAGAAACGCGCATCGCTCGGCCCCCGACCAGCCACCGTAACTGGGAACTCCCCGATATTTTCCTCGCTCTCGCATCTACCATGGTTTTTTCCGTCATGGCGGCCCATAGAATGTCATGCAGCTACGTCTCCGGCCCGCCCAGGACGAAAAGCCCATTTTTTGTCATAGAACTAGGACCCCACCACATCTATGATGATACCAGGTTTTGTCACAATTATTGTCATAGAAGTGTCATACGTATGACAGAAAAAAAATTCGTTCGGCCCAAAATGTCACGGATGTCTCTTTTTTTGTAGTGCATGTATACATCGTAAGTAGATTGTTGCGGTCGACTTGCCAGTGTTTACCAACGGCAAAGTGCTTTCGATAGGGTCATCAACATCTTCATCCGTGTCCATGGCCTCGTCATAATCTAGCACGCTAGTTAAGTCATTGACCATGACGATTAGATGGGTGGTGGGTGGGACGTAAATTTCCCGACCGTCAGTTTTAAGTACGATCTTGTCGTAAACCGAGGTCTTGTCGTCTGAGATAGACATGCTCTGGATACGTCAAGTATCTCATTCAGGCGAGTTAACTCCTTGGGGTTCATGGCCTGGCTATAGGTGGGGATAACTCGAAGCACACCCGATGTATAACTTGGAATGTTTTCAATGTGGATGGAATCCGAGGACAATTCCAGATCCTGCGTCAAGGTCGGCTCTAAATCCGACGTTTATTCCAAGATGGGGACAGTACTAGTATCCGGGCCGGCAGTTGAGGCGAGACCGCCCGGCGTCATTATGTCGGGCTCCGTCGGCACGGCCAGAGAGCCTGACTCGACGTTCTCGAAGGAGATTGGTTCCGGAGTCGAGCCTCCGCTGTCTGATAACTCTTGAACCTGGCCGGGCGTCTAGCCTCATAGAACGATCTTGCCTCAGGAATCCGCGGTGTAGTTCAGACCTCCGAAGGTCGTGATCCGACCTAGAGCGTAATTTTTGACAAAAGCCAGATGGCCTACTCGGGTTGCGCAAAAAGATCATACTTCTAAACACAAACAGTTGGCTAGGGACGTATATATTCCCGAACTTGATCTGCAGACGGGCCATCGATCCTTCCGGTGGTCGCACACCGGACCTCTAAATGAAAGCACATGTGTCGGTATGAAATCCGGCGCACCTCGGGTTAGGGGGTCCCGAGCTGTGGATCTCGGATCAAGAGTAACATGAACAAGGGAGATGATATTTACCCAAGTTTGGGCCCTCTTGAAGGAGGTAAAACCCTACATCCTGCTATTGTTTATATTGATGGAGATGTATCATGTACAAAGTTGATTTACCTCGAGATTGCAAATTGTGGTCTAACTCTAGGGCTAGGTGAATGTAATAGTGATTCCATCCACTCTACGGGCTAAACCCCTTGGCTTATATACATGCCAGCTAGGGTATCTAGGGTTACATGGTCGGTATCCAAAGGATCGTATGGAGGCGGTAGGAGATGTCTTGGAGTATATGTCAAGTCTTCGCTTGGCGCAGTCTTGATCCCATCTAGGCGTGCAGCTTCCGGAGTCCTGCTTCATGAGAATGCGGGCCCACTAGCCCGCCCGAAGACTATGGGCCGACTAGGTTAGTACCCCCTAGTCCAGGACACTGTCAGGAAGGCATTGGGACTTGCTTTGGGGGTAGGTCGGCACAACTGCTCCATTAGCACCAAAGGGGAAACTGGCGCTGCCGCACAGGCTGATGCCTGCCACGGCGACGTCTCCCATGTGATGGGCTTGCGACCGTGCTGCGTGGACTCCTCGGGAGGCCTCGCAGGAGGTCGCCTCATGAGGGGGAACCTCATGAGACCCCTTGTTGTGGTGGTGGTCTTGATGAGGTCCTTCGTCCAGAAGCCCCTCGTGGGGCAAGGTCCTCGCGAGGTTGCTAGCTTCACGGCGTCCGCTAGTGGGCCGCCTCCTAGGTTGGGCCAGGGGGCCCTTCCTAGGCCGTAGGTAGATGGCATGTGGTACCTTGGTCCCCACTGGGTCGATAGTTGCCCAGGGCCTGCGGCACGCAGGTTCTGCCCGTTGAGGAACGAAACAACGTGGGGGCTAAGACCATCATGCCCAGGCAGGGACACGTGGCAGCACGACCGGACGGGGATGGCCCCACCTCCCCATTATGTCTCGATAACTGCGGGCTCTTCCATAAAACTGCCCGTGCGGAGCACAAATGCCACTATTGTCTTCTCGCACGACTTGCCTCCCTTGCGCGTTGCTGCCCTGCTCCTTCTTCCTCCTGCGCCCAATCTGTCCCAGCTTTTTTCCCCCGCCATGGCACCCAAGGTTCCCAAGAATTCCGCAGCTATGAAGGGCAACGGGCTGGTGGAGCCAGCGCCATCGCTAGATCTAGCGTTGTTGAGGTCCTCCATCCAGGATGAGGAGGGCTTGAAGAGGGCGCGCCCGATGGTGGCCAGCGCCCACAACGAGTGGGGGGCCACACACATCTGGCCGGCCTGGCTGTCGATGGAGGAGACAGAGGGCACGACGGTCCTCGTCTTCTTCCACTCCATCTTTGCAGGCCTGGTGCCATCCTTCTCCGACTTCCTCTACGCCATCCTCAGCCATTACCAAATCCACTTGCTACACCTCCAGCCCAACTCTGTCCTCATCCTGGCCATCTTCGCCTACCTTTGCGAGGGCTTCCTGGGTGTGCTACCTTTGGTGGCGCTCTTCAGGATCTTCTACAGCCTGCGAATCACCACGGGGAACCGGCGCTCGGGGTGCACCTCGTTCCTCCTTGAGGACAAGATGGCGGACCGCATCATTGTCATGAAGGTCTTGATGAAGGTGGAGGGCTACCAGGCACACCGGGTCTACGTCGACGCCAAGCAATATAGTCCCCTCCTTCATATTCCTGCGGCGCCGACCGTGAAGAGCTCCGGGTGGGAGCACCAAGATCTCATCGACACGAGGCTGGGGCCGCTCATGGTGAGGATGGCGGAGCTGCGGGTTGCCAAGGTCATGGGAGCAATGGTGGCCAAGGAATTACTGCACCGACACATCACACCTCTCCAGAGGCGCTCGTGCCCGGTGTGGACAATTACCGGCGCCGAGGACCGGATGCGGACGAGTGAGGACAGCCTCCAAGCGGACGCGCTAGACGGGATCATGATGATCGTGTTCCCCACCGATGTGTGGAACCTACCCAAGAGTACGTGTTGGGGATATAACCCCACGATATAACCCGCCGTATGACAATCGAGTCATATTACTGGAGACGCTTGGAGCTACCCTTCAGATGGGCTAGGGCAATCAAGACACAAGACCGGAAGGGTGGCTCACAAGATGGGCCGGCTAATATCCTGGAACCAGAAGGCGGCGGTAACGGCCGAGAAGCATAAGCCGTCGTATAATGACTTGCTGAAGGAGCAAGGCGAGTTAGAGTTAGACTCAGTCATGGGTCGTAATACAACCGAAACTCCTGTAAGCCCGGGGCCTCGAACTATATATATAAAGGTGAGTCCCCCGGGGCAGATAGATCAGGTTACAATCAATCGATAGCTAGGTCAAGCAAATTCGCTCCCTTGTAATCGATACTCAAGCAATAAGTAGAAAAGCAGGAGTAGGTCTTTACCTCCACCGTGAGGGGCCGAACCTGGGTAACTCGTGTCTCTCAACCCACTCAACCCCAACAATTTAATCACCGTTTGCGATGGCCTCACGTCTAAGTCCTCACACTAGGACATCTGCCATGCCAAAACCACGACAGTTGGCGCCCACCATGGGGCCAGTGCACGGCGGTTTCGAGTTCTTGAAGGGCTATTTCCTAGGAATCGAGGGATACGCCGTTGGCAGGATGACCAAGAGTCACCGCGGCAAGCTCTACATCGACGACACCGGCTGGGGCCCCGAGGTACCGGGTCCACTTCGGCAGAACCCACATCTTCATCGGCAAGATCGGCGGGTCTGAGCCTAAGCCGGACATCTGCACCGACCTTGTCGAGCCGGCTCGACACATGCAACTCGCCCAGATCCAAGACGACTGGAAGCATGTCTTCGTTGGTTTCAGGCAGGTTGTAGAACCCGCGAAGAATTCCACATCTGGAGGAGAGACTCTCGTCTACTCAGGTGATGAGTCCTCAACCAATGAGATGGAGTCAATCTACCAGCTTCAAGACGGCGGGCTTGGGGGCTGTTCCGACGGCGACATTATTTCGGACCACTACGAGCCACAGAGCCATGCCGCTATCTTCATGGTAGGGACGGCGTCGGCTCTCAATACTATGACGGTCGGGGCAACAACGATAACAGATCCATCAGCGTCCGGCTCAGTCAGGCCTCTGGTTCAAGTTATATCTGAGTTGATGAACACCCTGACAACCTTGCTGGCAACGGAGGTCACAACCGAAAATCAGGCAGAGCATAATGCGAAGATTGCTAAGCTTCGAGAGCAGATGACCAAGGCCCAGGAGGATACCAATGCTGAAAACACACGGGCCGCCGAGTTGAAGCTAAAATTAACGTAGAGGCGGAGCGTCTGAAGACGCAGGCTTGGCGTCTAAACCTTCAGAAGAATGCTTCCAATTCGGTTCATCAGTGGAGGTACCGGAGCCATCTACCTACGAGTTATGAGCCCGCACGTTTGTTCAATACACCAGGGGCAGGCCCTAGTACTCCAGGAGCATCGATTATACCCCAGCTAACCCCTGATGCACCAGGAAGCAGAGAGGCGGCACAACCGCTCTCGTTAGAGCCGCCCCGGAGGGGAGAGCCAGTCCCAGACCCTCGCCTTGCTTGGACACCACCACCACACTTTCCAACACCGCCAGGTCACTTCTCCAACCTGGTGGATAACATGGTAGTAGCGACAACCCGTCTTACTGCGATTCTATGACTGGTGAGTCTCCGGTCGCAGTTGAAACCCAGAACGCCATTGACCAATTGCAGGCGATTGCTCAAGAGGCTAACTACTCTTACAGCCGGCACCGTGTTCATTCGACACCGCTGCCAAGTCGTAGCTACAACCGGCATGCTGAGTCACGGGCAGTTTCAAGCAGTGAATGGTACGTCTCCAACATATCTATAATTGTTTATTCTTCCATGCTGTTATATTATCATTCTTGGATGTTTTATATTCATTTTATAGCAACTTACCATTTTTTGGGACTAACCTATTTACGTAGTGCCCAGTGCTAGTTGCTGTTTTTTGCTAGTGGTTTACTTCGCAGAATATCCCTACCAAACAAAGTCCAAATGCCACGAAACTTTTTGGAGATTTTTTTGGACAGAAGACAACTTAGGAGCCAAGGAAGCACCAGAGGGGAAGCCCATGGGGCGCACCACCCACCTGGGCGCGTCAGAGGCCCCTAGCATGCCCTGATGGGTGGTGGGCCCATGGAGGTCTCCTCCACCGCCACTCATCTATATAAACTCTCAGATATTCCAGAAACCTTAGGGGTTTCGACGAAACACAATTCCAGCCACCCCAAGTTTTAGAACCACGAGATCCAATCTAGAGCCCTATTCCGGCACTCTGCTAGAGGGGAATACGATCACGAAGGGGTTCATCATCCTCATTGGTGCTCCTCCGATGATGGTGAGTAGTTCACCATAGACCTACGGGTCCGTAGGCAGTAGCTAGATGGATTCTTCTCCCTTTCTTATTCTCCATACAATGTTCTCCTTGACGTTCTTGGATATCTATCTGATGTAATGACTTTTTGCAATGTGTTTGTTGGGATCCGATGGATTGCCAGTTTATGATCAGATCTAGATCCATCAATATTATTTGAGTCTTCTTTGATCTCTTATATGCATGATTATTTATAGCCTCGTATTTCTTCTCCAAAACTTTGGGTTGGTTTGGACAACTAGATTGATTTTTCTTGCAATGGGAAGAGCTGCTTTTTGATGGGTTCGATCTTAAGTTGTCCTCACCCAGTGACAGAAGGGGTAGAGAGGCACATATGTATCGTTGCTATTAAGGATTCCTACATGAATAGATCTTGTCTACATGATGTCATCATTCTTATTGCATTACTCTGTTTCTCCATGAACTTAATACACTAGATGCATGCTAGATAGCGGTCGATGTGTGGAGTAATAGTAGTAGATGCAGGTAGGAGTCGGTCTACTAATCTTGGATGTGATGCCTATATTCATGATCATTGCCTTGCATATCATCATAATTATTTGCTCTTCTATCAATTGCCCAATAGTAATTTGTTTACCCACCATATGCTATTTTCTCGAAAGAAGCCACTTGTGAAATCTACGGCCCATGGGTCTATCTTTTATCCTATTGTTTTCGGATCTATTATTCCAAAAACCCAAAAATACCTTGCTGCACTTTTTATTTACTTATTTTATTTTGTGTTCATGCTAGATCTATTTATCCAATCTCATACAATTTAATCTATCTTTTTTATCATGGAGGGATTGACAACCCCTCTTACACGTTGGGTTGCAATTATTTGTTCTTTGTGTGCAGGTACCGTTTACATAGTGTTGCTTGGTTGTCCTACTAGATTTATAACCTTGGTTTCATAACCGAGGGAAATACTTGTCGTAGCTGTGCTGCATCATCCCTTCCTCTTTGGGGAAATACCAACGCAGATTCAAGCCACGTCAGTGAATGATGTTGTAACTCGCCCCAGGACAACCCACCCCTTAACCCGAGGACTGATGCTCAGGCAATCATGGATGATCCAAGAGCTTGGAGTGGGGCAGAAGCAGCAAACCAAGGGGCTTATCAGATGCCCCCGGTGGTTCCTTCAGCCTCGGTGGGGGCCGGGTCGAGTGTCCGAACCATCGGAGTGCCGTGCCTAGTGTCGGCTTTAAGTAATGAGCGCATGCCTAAAGACTTTAAGGGTCCCCGCAAGGTTCCTAACTATACGGCGGATCTCCCTCCAGAGGCTTGGATTGAGAGCTATGAGTTGGCCATGGATATGTTGGACATCAGTGATGCGATATGTGCCAAGTATTTCACTATGATGTTGGAGGGGCCGACTCGCACTTGGTTTTTAAACCTGCCCCCCAATTCTATCAACACCTAGGCAGAGAAGAAGGAGCGCTCCATCACAAATTTTCAAGGAACTTGCAAGCAGCCGATGACAATTGTGGATTTGGAGCACTATGTACAGTGTGAGGATGAGTCGGCCCATCATTGGGCCCGCCGGGTAGCTGCAATTATCCACTCTTCCGAAAACATTGGGGCTGCTCAAGTCATTCTAATCCTGGAGAAGAACTATTGTTTTGAGCCTCTTAAGAAGAAGTTACGGTGGCTTAAGCGTAAGTGCATGGACATGGGCAATCTTATGGACATACTTACCAGATACGCCGACTCTAACCGAACAAAGGATCCCGGCTCTAATGAGGATAAGTTGAGTAAGGGCAAGCAAAACGGTGGCAGCAAGGGTCTAACAGAATGCCTCAGCACAGAATAGTAATCACAATAACCATGGCAATGGTGGAAAGCGCAGACACCCCGATGGCAGGTCAGATTTTGTGGCTAACACTAATGCCGGGTTCAGAAATCAACGTCGTAATGGCAAGCAGACTTATAACGGGGGTAAGCCCAAGAATTATGAGGAAACCCTTAATGGGTCGTGTCCGAAGCATAGTTATCCCAACAAGCTGTCTAGTCATGCATGGAAGGATTGTTATATCATGTGAGAGTACAGGAACCCATATTTTTAGCATCATGGCAACAATAATGGGCCGTCTGGCGGGTCAAGCTCTGGAGGTTTCCAGGGAGCCGGCTTTGGTGGTGGCAGCTCAAATTCCGGTTATCAGGACCAGGGGAACTATGGTGGCCATAATCAGCAGGTTGGGCGCGGTTATCAACAGCAGAATAATAAGTCAGGATACCAGAGTAATCCTAAGCAGCTTAATAGTGGACAGTATCATGTTTTCACTACAAGCATGTGCAAGCGTGACCGTAAGGTCCATAAGAGGGCCATCAATGCGGTTGAGCCGGTGGTGCCATAGTATTTGAGGTCGTCAGAGCATACAATAACGTGGAGCTGGGCGGATCACCCGCCCCGGGTTGATGATCCGGGTCATCTGACCCTGGTGGTAGCCCCTCAAGTGGGCGGCTATAAGTTCACAAAGGTACTTATGGATGGTGGAAGCAGTATCAACATATTATATTATGACACTTTTTGGCAGATGGATCTGATAGAGAAGGATCTTAAGCCATCCTCTACCATTTTTCACGGAGTTGTCCCTGGCAAGTCGGCTTACCCTGTGGGGAAGATTGCTCTGGAAGTGTCCTTTGGTGATGAGTATAATTACAGGGCCAAGACATTGTGGTTCGAGGTGGTTAAAATCAAGAGTCCATATCAGGCGTTGTTTGGACGGCCGGCTTACGCCGAGTTCATGGCTCGCCCTTGTTATATCTATCTGCAGCTTAAGATGCCAGGGCCACCAGGAACAATTATAGTTCATGGGAATCGTAAGATAGCCTTGGAGGGTGAAGCAGGTGATGCTGCTTATGCAATGGCGGCTTGTGCTAGCCTTGTAAGGATAATGTTGACCTGACTGATATGACCCCTCTGAAGAAGCCCACCACCGAGAAGGACCCTCTGCTCAAATTTAAGTCGGCAAAGGACATGCATCGAGTTGACTTTGTCCTTGGTGATTCTTCATAGCAGTTCACCATCAGGATGGGTATGGATCCTAAATAGGAAAGCGCGCTCATCGAGTTCATCCATGAGAACCGGGACATCTTTGCATGGAAACCTTCTCACATGCCGGGTGTACCGAGAGAATTCACTGAGCACCACCTTAACGTGGATCCTAAAATGAGACTCGTTCGATAGTTCCCCCGTCGTTTTAATGAGGAAAGGCGTAAGGCTATTGGAGAAGAGGTGGCCCGGCTCCTAGCTGTCGGGTTCGTAATTGAAGTTTTTCAACCTCATTAGTTGGCTAATCCTGTGCTTGTGCTCAAGAAGAGGCATGTATCAATGAGGTTTAGCGCCTGGCGGTTTGTATTGCAGCCCTGAGCTAGTTTATAAGCCGCCTGGGCGAGAAGGCGATTCCCTTGTACCAGATGATGAAAAAGACTGATCATTTCATCTGGAGCGATACTGCTAATGAGGCATTTGAGGCACTTAAGAAGCAGTTGGCTGAGCCGCCTATCTTGGCTGCTCCGTTTGACAAAGAGCCTTTGCTCCTGTACGTGGAGGCTAACAAAAAGGCCGTGAGCGTGGCAGTGGTTATGGAGCGCAAGGAGGCCGGCAACGAATATCCAGTCTAGCGGCCGGTTTATTATGTCAGTGAAGTTTTGAAAGAGTCTAAACAAAGATACCCACATTGGCAAAAATAGGTGTTTGCGGTGTTCATGGCTAGCCGCAAGATGAAGCATTATTTCCTTGGGCATCCAATCACGGTGGTCAATTCTGCTCCTCTAGGGGATATCATTCAAAACAATGAAGCCACTAGCAGAGTTGCTAAGTGGGAAATTGAGCTGGGGCCACATCATTTGAAATATGTGCCCAGGACTGCCATCAAGTCTCAAGCGTTGGTAGATTTTATTAATGACTGGACAGAGTTGCAAATGGCAGAGGAGAGGCCAGACAATACATACTGGATGATACACTTTGATTGATCCAGGCAATTGGAAGGCTCAGGGGCTGGAGTTATTTTAGAGTCTCCACGAGGTGACAAGTTGGTTATGTCTTAAGGCTCATGTTTTCTTGTACTAACAGTGCAGCTGAGTATGAAACTATACTCCACGGGCTTCGTATGGCTAAGGAGATGAACTTGAGCCGGGTTAGATATCTCGGCGACTCAGACCTGGTGGCACAACAAGTTTCAAGAAAGTGGGACTCTAAAGACCCGCTCATGGCGTCTTACTGTCAAGTAGTGACTAATATTGCTGGTCACTTCAAAGGTTATCAAGTGGATCACACAGATCGGCGTCTTAATGAGGCGGCTGATGCTTTGTCCCAGATGGGTTCTCAGCGTAAGCCGGTCCCCCCTAATGTTTTCCTTGATGTTCTGCATAACCCTTCCGTCATGTTACCATCAGAGGAAGACCTAGCTATCCCTGACCCAGAAGGATAGTTGGTGGTGGATCTACGTGCTATTCCAAATTGGACAGTGCCTTATCTGGCTTATTTAACCCGGGGTGAGCTTCTAGAAGAGGAAATCTTTGCTAGACAGATCATCCGTCAGTCTAAGTCCATGACAATTGTCAATGGCGAGTTACACAGATGTAGTGTGACTGGTGTGTTTCAACGTTGTGTTTCCCCTGAAAGAAGGCCATGAAATCCTACAAGAAAGTCAAGCAGGGGATTTTTGTCATCATGCCGGCTCAAGATCTTTGGTGGCGATGGCTTTTCGTCATGGTTTTTACTGGTTGACGGCTCACGCTGATGCAGAGTACATAGTCCATAAATGTGATGGTTGTCAGAAATTTGCACGACAGGCTCATGTGTCGGCTCAAGAATTGCGGATGATCCCAATAACTTGGCCATTTGCAGTCTGGGGGATTGATATGGTCGGGCCGTTCAAGAGGTCTAAGGACAAGAAAACTCACCTTTTGGTTGCAATTGATAAATTTACCAAATGGGTTGAAGTAGAACCAGTCAGCAATTGTGAAGCAGCAACTATAGTTCAGTTTGTAAAAAAGCCGATCTTCCGCTTCGGTTATCCACATAGTATCATCACTGATAACAGAATAAATCTGTGTAAAGGTGATATGAAGGAGTTCTGTCAAAGGTAACACATCCGGCTTGACGTATCCTCAGTGGCTCATCCAAAGTCCAATATAATGGTCAGATAGAACGTGCTAACCAAGAGATATTATGCGAGATTAAGCCCCGGCTCATGGTACCTTTGGAATGCACGCCTGGTTATTGGAGTTGCCTTCCGTTCTTTGGAGCGTAAGGACTACCCCCAATAGATCAACTGGCTACACACCATTCTTCATGGTTTATGGCGCAGAGGCGGTTCAAGTGCCTTCCATCATGACTCGCCCCGAGTGGCGGCTTATGTCGAAGCAGACAACGAACTGGTGCGTCAAAATGCTTTGGATGCTTTGGAGGAGGAACATGATATTGCGGCGGCTCGATCTACAATTTATCAGCAAGACCTATGTCGCTATCATGGCCGTAGGATTCGAAGCCGGAGTTTCTAGGAGGGTGACTTAGTGCTCCGTTTGATTCAAGATCAGAAAGGCATGCATCAGCTTTCACCTCCCTGGGAAGGACCCTTTGTGGTCAATAAAAGCCTCAACAATGGGTCATACTATCACATCAACATACGTGAACACAAAAAAGCATGTACCTCTGAAGAGGAGACAAACGGGCCCTGGAACATTGCTCATCTTACGCCTTACAACACTTGAGCCACCGGCTCTCATCATTGTACTGGCTCGGCTGCAGTTGGCTGCCCCGCAGCTGGATCGCTGGAAGAGGTTTGCGTGCTTTGAAGGAGCACAACGGGCTTATGCCTGCGTCAAGACACACTTCCGCAAGGTTGACCTGGTGTCCTGTGTTGCGTGTCCTTTCGAGGGGAAGTCTCACACTACGGAGGAGTATTTCGCCGAGGTGGAGGAGGGTGCTCGAAACACCGAGGTCAAGTGTACCAAGGACACTTTGTATTTCTAGATGTCACCTCGGAAGAGCCAAGGTGTGTTGGGTGTAAAAACTTATATTTTGTTTAAATGAATGTGGCTATAAGTTCCTTTATGTGTTATGCATTAATTTCCTCCTGTGCAACTGTATTTGAACTGAAAGTTGCCAGTTGTCAGCTTCTGCCCCAATGTTGATTATACATAGGGTGTTCTTCGAGGCACCATTGGTCCTTAGCCGATGTCTCGGAGCCTGAAGGTGCTCGATGCTCGTAGGAACTAGGCAATCAGAATATAATAGCTTTATACTATCTCCTTTTCGGTTTATAGGGCTCAATTCAAAAATTTCACCAACCAAGGTAGATGGTGAGTGGTGGAATAGTTTTTGTAGATTGCTAAAGCATTCAATTAAAGCGCTTGTTTTCCTAAAAAATGTGTTTACCAATGCATTAATTGCAATGCATATATGCATAAAGTACATGCATTGGTCAATTTTCTCTTAATACTTGCATGCAATCATTTAATACACCATAAAATATAAACTTGTGATGGAGAACAACCAAATTGAGACTTATAAAATTGGAGAACTAAAATTTTGAGATAAGCCCTATAAACCGGAAAGGAAGGAGTAAGTTTCACTTAGTCATAGGAGTTTAATTATGGGGGCTGGTGACGAGCCCCCGCTGTTTGAAGTGGTCGGCTTTGGCCGATCAAGGTCTATGATTGTGCACACTTTGGCTAATACAAAGAGAAGCCCTACGTTTAACACGGGTGAGCTCTACCGTCACATTGCTTGACGCAATCTGCGGATAGCTGACCAGTTTACGCTTACCCAGATAGTAAGTTTTCGGCTTTCTCCACTGAGGCGCTCTGCCAATTGACATGGCGGCACTATCGCATTGGTTCTCCCTTTACACCCTTAGCCGAATTCATCAGGAATGTAAGGGGTACACATAGGAGCCGAGCATCCCAACTATTGACCGAAATATGATTTCGAAACTGATGCATATAAGGGCAAATCTGAGACACCGAGTACTTCATACTTTTGTAACAATTGTATCTTTTAAAGATGTTCTTGCTAACACAGAGGCAGTGCTTGTAAAGAAAACTAACAGGGACCTTTAAAGGGCATTATTTCTTTATATATAAATTCAAGCTTTTACATGCCGAACTACAATGAGAGGAACGAAAAGAATAAAATGTAAAGGAGAAAATATAGGAGGGAAAAAATAGGGCGGCTATAGTCAATGGGTTTTAAGGAGCCGGGGCCGCATCTTTCCGCACGTCTGCGCCTCCGAGTTGTTAACCAGCTCGTCGTCTTTACTCAGGGGGACTGCTGCTGTATTCGACCCTTTATACGCTTATTGCGTTTATTGGTCGTGTCATGTGAAGGAGGTCTTGCAGCAGTCTGTTGTGTGGTTTAAGCCACCTTGGGGTATGGCAGTCGTCCTTTGACAGAGACGCACCGATGTGATGGCTCAAGGCCACATTGCTCCTCGGTCAAGTTGTTCCGACATATCTGTTAAATTTGGCTCCTTGATGGCCCAGGTAATTTTGAGCCCAAAATTATGCACCTTGGGGACGTAATGCCCCATCCAAAGAGGGGGCACAAGGAGCTCACGTCCCTATTTAGGGTGTCGGGGTATGTGGCCGAGGTCGAATTGCACGGCCCGCACGCGCTTTGAAGAGCTGGTCATGTGTTTACCGATACGGGCGGCCTCCTCAAACGCTTGTACCTCGGCTGCAAAAGCCCCGGTCTGCTCCTCTGTCCGGAGTGAGCATTCGATATTACCATTATCTTTGATAACGCCATTGGGTCCTGGCATTTTGAGCTTGAGATAGGCGTAATGAAGGACCACGTCGAAGCGCATGCAAGCTGTGTGCCCTAAGAGCGCGTGGTCCACTCCGAAAAGGGACGATGTCGAAGATTAACTCTTCGCTTCTGAGGTTCTTGGGCCAGCCGAAGACTACTTCCAGCATAATACAATAGGCTTCAACACCTGGAATGACACCTTTAAAGGTGGTGGTGCTCGGCTTAATCGGTGATGAGTCAATGCCCATCTTCCTGATCGTGTCTTCATAGATCAGGTTGAGGCTGCTTCCTTCGTCCATAAGGACCCGCGTCAGATGATAACGGTCGTGATTTTGTCATGGCAGATGTCCTAGGCTTATGAGTTAAGCATGAGGCCATCGCAACGGTGATTAACTTGTCGGGGTTGAACGGGACGAAAGACATGATTTACCCAGGTTCGGCCACTCACGGTGGAGGTAAAAGCCTACTCCTGCCTTTCTGCTTATTGCTCGAGTATCGATTACAAGGGAGCGGAATTGCTAGACCTAGTACCCGATTGATTGTAACCTGATCTATCTACCTTAGGGGCTCGCCTTTATATACAGGTTGAGGCCCTGGGCTTACAAGAGTTCGGGTCTGAATTAGACTTGTGACTAAATACATCTCTAACTCGCCCAGGAAAGGAAACTCAAGGCAGTTCATATTCCTGGCTCGTGAGTCGCCATCTTCATACTAGACCTTAAGCCGGCCCATTGGGCAAGACCTCTGCTAAATCTTCAGCCTGCTCCGTGGCGGCTCACACCAGTCTTGTAATCTTGACTTGCCAATTACGTAACCCGGCCCATTGCCTGGCGGGTTACATCCCGGGGTTATATCCCCAACATTAGGCCCCAGATTGATTTGAACCTGTTCATGTCAATCTTCCATTCTTCCACTTGGCGAGTCTCTGGTTTGTATTTCTCTTCCTTTAGATATGAAAATCCTAACCCGCCATAAGAAAAGTTGATGTCATCCCTGCAATCTCGGGAAATCCTTCCTGACGTCATAACGGATCTTTGCATAAATCTATCTTTTCCAAAAATTGAGCCCTCTTTTTGCTTGCAAATTTATTGTGCCTCCTCGATTCTCGCACCGGCCATTCATCGTTAACCCCTATAAATAAGCCCGAGGGCTTCACTTTTCACTTTTTACTTTGCCATGCCACTTCGTCTTCTTCTCGTGAGCTCCTCCGCAACTGAAGCTCTGTCGCCGTCGTGCGACCCACGTCGGCCTCCTTGTTCAAGATTGTATCACCGCCCCAAAGCCGTCAGGAATCAGCGGTGCTCCTCCACATCCATCTACAGCCGTCAAGTACGATCCTTTTCTTTCTTCAGGTCAACATTAGGATATCTGAGTTCATACTGTTCTTCGGTGTTCATCCCCTTCCACGTTCTTCTATCTTAAGCAGAACTCATTTTAGATCCGAAATACTATATAAGTGTTGCGGTAGTGGTTTCCATACTATCTTGTATTTTGGCATCCTTATATTTACGATGGAATCCATAGGTATCCCTGCTAGTTCTTATGTCGCCACCTTTTTAGGGTTGTCTATTATTTTCTTTATTGAACTGCCCGTAGATCCATAAATATAGCTATCAGTTGCCAAACTTGTTTGTTCCATACTCAGCAGAATTTTCAACAATCCCGAGCCTTGGTTAACTCGTCCCTGTTTTCTTGGGCGACTTGCCAATACATACATCTGAAATTTTCCCTCTTGAACTTGCAGCTTCTGTCCACCCTCAGGCGGCTCATCATGAAAAAAATCACTATTTGCAATTGGGTACCTTCTGTTGTCACTGAGATCATCCTTAAGGATTTCCAAGACAATGGTCTTCAGGCAACTCGAGAAGAAATTGGCTTGCGAGTCAGCCAAGGCAAAAATGTTCCCAATCCAGGTGAAGGGGAGGTGGTAGTATTCACTGACCATATCCTCCGAGGTTTTACACCACCTGGATCAAAGTTTTTTAGAGATGTCTTGCATTATTTCAATCTCCATCCTCAAGACCTAGGTCCCAACTCAGTGACAGACCTTTGCCACTTCCAAAATTTCAGTGAAGTTTATCTGCAAGTAGAGCCCACTGTTGCTCTCTTCAAAGAGTTCTTTTATCTTAACCACCAGACGGAGTGTACCAATGGTCCTATGCAAGAATTTAGGCGGAATCTCAATCCAGAGACGTAGGGACGACACTTTCCCCAAACAACCCTGCTAAGCCATCCCAAAGGGTGGATAACCACCTGGTTTTATTGCAAGAATACCGCTCCGGCCAATGAAAATCCTCTGCCGGGTTACAGGCCCGATCGCCTTCCTTTCGATTTTGACCCGTCGACCGGCTTCTAGCACATGAACATGTTGAAGCGCTTTCGTATGTTCAGAAAGTCACTGCTTTGTTAGCTAACGGGTTAACTGGAGTTGACTTAGCCCGTTGTTGGGTCTCGTGGAGGATTCTTCCCTTAAGTCGTCGGACCGGCTTAATGTGTGATTATTCAGGCGAGTCAAAGTATCCTCAGCGGTACACCTCTGACAACTTTACTCCCGAAGAAATATTTCAAACTGTGAACTCTCTGCTTGGGGAGTCTTAGGAAAATTGTAATAAAGTTGGACTGCCACCATTCTCCAAGCTCAACCCTGTGGCAACCCGGCTCAGAGAGACCGGAACGCCCCGTATTCCAGCCCAGAGATCGAGGAGAAGTCTTCTGGAATACGACACTGCTTAGCATAGAACAAATTAGCTCTTAATTACAATCCATCTGGTACAAGGGGATTACATCGGCACGGCGACACTACGCCTGCCACGGTTGCACCATGCAAGCAGTAGAACAACCCGAAACAGCGGAATAACTCTAGCAGCAAAACAACGACGACGGTGATGAGCTCCACTCTGCAGGGACTCTGGCTGGAATGCTTATCCTAGCTCGCAAACAAGGAATCCACGACAATCAAGCAATCAAATCCGGCATGAACTGCAGACTGGCATGACACACCAGGTCAGTACATTGAACGTACTTGCAAGCTCAAAGCAACCAAAGCAACCAAGACAAACAACAGCATGGAAATTACAGGTTAACAAGGATTAATAGTATATTAACAGATCAATCAAAGCATGAACAAGATGAACATGATACAACTAGAACAATATGAGCATGTCAATGAACATATGAACATGATGATACTATCATGCAATAGGATGAACCTATCATGCACCAACTTACTGTGCTCGGGTTACCATCGTAACCATCACATGCATAAGCTTACCATCACAGACATCACACGATCATCGCGGGATCAGATCAAGCTTGGTATTAACAATACCGTAGTAATCATTCATGACCACAAGGAGCTTGACCGTTACCCTTGACTCTCGCATAATACAACAAATATCCAACAACTCGGTATCCTCGATACCACGGTGATCCTCTCACGATCACATAAAGATCAACCAACATCTCTCATCATCAAACCGGGGTTGTTATTAATCAAGCTATCATTATTATTATAATTACTGTTGACCCATAGTGTGAGCAACTACTATCGATAGATTTAACACACACTCTGTAGAGGTTAGTACATTGTACCCACACCACGGAACCCATGGCCTCGCACTCCCATACGTGTGGACCAACGGCGTTCCGACAAAACCGATCTACTGCCATGACACTCTCCCGGCCACTCCGACCAACTCCCTTCTGGGAAAGTCATGGGTGGCCCCATGCCTACCAAAGGCATCAACGGCCACCGTCGTGGCAAAACACTCAACGGTCCCAAACGGGGACAACCAGAGTACAACAACAACAACGGGCACACAAGGCTTATGCCGTCCTACACGACCAAGGTAGCATCCGCGCATAACCTTCCCTCATTGGAGGCACCGGCGAGAGGCATGACAATAAACCCAGTTAGGACCTTCCCATAAAAGAGAAGTCTGTCTGCACTGGTCAGCTCGATTTGGTGGCACCATGACTTAGCCAACAGTTGCTCAAGTTCAATTAAGTCCGGTTAAACTTGAATGCAATAAGCTGAGTCATATGAAGATAACATGAGGCTACTACAATGCATGAGCATGATATCAACATAAACATGGAGGTGCAACATAATCATCGAGCATGACCACAATGAATCACATCCAACTGAGCATGGCATAAATGACGAGCATGAATATCATAAGCTTAACTCTACCATGAGAATAGCATGACTACTAGCATCAGAAATAAATACCACACAAGAACATAGCAATAACATTACCAAGTAAGCAGTTAACCAACTAACAACAAAGAAACATGCATATCAACGGTACTCGGTAACCGACAATAGTCATGCCCCGAAGGACATGACCAATCCAACATGTACTAGCAGAAAGCATAACGATATGAAAGTAATACTAGCAAGTAGTTCATGATAACCAGGTGCAAGAAAGCATCGCATGACGGTGAACACCGATCCATAAGCATAACCGAAATAACGGTAACAGTAGTAAACCAAACATGCATTTATTAAAGATTCAAGTTGAAAACCAAGGCTACTGCATGGCTATCATGCAAATGGTGGTTGTGGCTTGCCTTGTGATGAAGAAAGCACCGGGGAGAAGTGCGGAAGGCTCGCAGAAAGAATCGCCGGAAAGGTTTCTCCCTCGGAGGGGGCTGATTAGGGGCAAGGGCAATAAGGTCATTTCCAGTATGTTGAAACATAGTGAAAATTATAGGAGCAGAACGGGCTCGACGGGACGGAGATTTGGGCGTTGGATTCACCATATTCGGAGTTGTGGTTGAAAAGTTATAGCCCGACGAAGTTCAGGGACCAATCTGTAAAATAACTTCTACAAACAGGCCCCTGGAGGATAAAACAGAAAATATATTTTAGGGAAACACACTTTCAGGCATGATGAAACGTATTCTTAGCCAAAGTAAGTTGGAACGCGCTTACAGTGTAGGAAAACGTATTTTGCGGAATACGTGTCCACTTACTCCACGTTAGCAGCGGCGGGGCCGGGCTCCAGGGTCGCTGACGAGTGGGTACCGCGGGCGTTGACGTTCTCCTCCTCGTCCCTTCTTCCACCTCCTGACGGACAGAGGCAGGGGCGAGGCCGCGCGACGCCGGTGCCGGCACGGCCAACTCCGGCCGTCTCCAGTGCGGGCGCGGGTACTGGCGTGCTCGGCGAGGAGTGCCGCGTCCACCTGACGCAGCAGCAGCACCGGGGAGGGCCTGGACTACGAAGCCCTTGCGGCAACAGAGAAGCGGGGAGGCGGTGGCCGAACTAGGGGACGGCGGCTACAGGGGCTCCAGCGGCGGGATGAGGTGGTGGGGAGGATCGCCGGTGGGAGGGGAAGCTCTAGGAGAGGTCAGGGAGTGGTGGGGAGGCTTGGGTCGGCCGAATTTGAGCGGAGCACCGCGGGGAGGCTTCGGCCATGGGAGGGGCAGGAGAGCTTCTCGAGCTCGGGGAAGAGGCTGGGCAGGGTCTTGGGAGTGAAGTGGAGGCGATGGAGTGCTCTGATGAGCTCGGTCTGGGCAGGGTCTTGGGAGTGAAGTGGAGGCGAGGGGGGCCGAGCTCGGGTGCCGCCATGCACGTCTGGGCGAGGACCTGCCGTGCCCAGCGTTCACGGGGAGGCACGGGGAAGGCGACGAGGGAGAAGCAGACGAGGCGCAGAGGTCACAGAGACGAGCGGCGCTCGGGGACACGAGGAAGAAGAGGACACGGCCAAGGAAGACGACGCGGTCACGGGCCGAAACTGTGCGGCGACGGTTACGGCTCACCGGGGAAGCAAACGGAGGGGCAGATGGCTCCAGGAGGACTGCGACGACGCGGGGAACATGCTAGACATGCCCGTCCTCGCTGAGACGCCGAGTAGAGGAGGGGCCCGAGCAAGAAGACGCTGTGGACGCGGTCAGTGCATGCCAAAACGGTGGTCACCGCGCAGGGTGGCATCAAGAGGACACCAGAGGCTTCCTTGACATGTCTGGTTACTAGTCCCTGCATCACTGAGCCTGCGGGAGGTGATGGATAAAGCATAGGGGCTCTGGATCGATGGGATTACTCCACTGAAGTTTGTTGTATCAAACTGAATCAGGTTACAGTGATCAACAACGGACAGGTTGGAGCCAAATGAGTTGTCTGGGGTGTTCAGGATAGGAAGAACAAGAATCCTGTGATTCTTTGGTAGAAAATGGACCAATATATAACATAGTTGCTTTGCAACTGGCCAAAATGGTCCGGAATAGAGATTATGATGATGCACTCAAATTAATAATCCACTTGAGCTAAAATTTGACATGGCAGTGTTACCTCGCCATATGAAGACGCTGTAAAAATTTCATACCAAATGGATAAACTAAAACGGTACTTGCTTCACAAACATCTCCTCTGGGCAGAAACTTGAGAAACTTCCTAAGGGAAAATGGCTAGATAAAATATGCGCAAATTTGGTGTACATAGGTTATATGGATAGGAGAAGGTCTTGGAAAATTTCAGCCATAGTAGAGCAAGGTAAAATATACTTGCTTCACAAACTGAAAATTTTGATAGAAGCAAAGGTTTGGTCCTGGGCTCACATAGATCATGGGATGGAGCTTAAATTTGGAGGAGTGGGATAATATGAGCACATGAATGAGTGTGAAAAATTTCAACTCATTTTGATAACCCTAGCTAGTACTTCCTTGACAATGCATTCCCTCAGACATAAACTTTGAAAAAAATTATCAGGAATATTTACTAGGAAAATGAGGTTGAAATTTGGCACAGACAATGATATGGACATGAAAAGGTGTTCAAAACGTTTGAAGTTAATCTGGCAAAGATAAATAGCACTTGCTTCACAATGTGCCATTTAGGACAGAATAGGAAATGAATTAATTAAGCATGATGGGAAACATGGCCAGTGAAATATTTTGCCATATTTGAGGAAGATATGACCCAAACAATTTATGAGAATTATTTGGGAATTTCAAGAGTGATGGAAATATAAGTTGCTTCACAACCTAGGGCAAATTGGGTTATTCCTTTAACAGAAAAAGGAATATTCCCAAGGAAAAGATTATTGGGATTGGTCCAAGATGGAAATGGCAAGGTCTAGTGATGGATAGGAGGATGACAAGCCACTCTGGAGAGAAACAAGAGGTCATCTTCTCCAATTTCCAGACCACATAGCCACGGCAAAAGAAAACTCAAGCAAAAATCTCAGAAAATTAAATGAAAAAGAAAGGGCCAAAAATCAGGCTGTGACAAACCTTCCCCCCTTAAAGAAATCTCGTCCTCGAGATTTGGTTTCTCAGGGAACAAGTATGAATATACTGACTTAAGGAAACCGTTTCCAACTCGGGTATCCTTTTTCATTTATTGATTGTTCCCCATTGAATTTCATATGACTGTTTGTCTGGCCCTGGGGTGGGTTGTGTCACTGTATCCACATTCTGACAGATCGTACCTTATAGGTTCATGCTTATACTGGCTCCAATTCTTTTCATATCTGCCGACTTAGCTGAGTGTGATAGATTATCATGATATATATGTCCGTCTAGAATATATGTCCGTCTCACAAGTCCAAGAGTGATTTTCGATGGATGTGTCATCCAGCACTGACAACCTTTCATGAAGTGGTGAACATATTTTCCTGGTGGACACCCAAGCTTTTACTCCTTGCATTGGGTTTCTCCACTAACTCTGGGTCCTTCGGGGTCAAAACGGTGTTGTGGATCATAACTGTTCTTCTGACTGATACTGATTTCTTGCGGAGTTTCTGAATCATCTTGACTGGCTCCACTGCCTTGAGTGTCAGATCCGTACCCAATGTTTGACTATCGCCTGTCATGACCAACATAGAGGGGTACAACCTTATATGATAGTATCCGTAGACTTGACTGACGGTGGTTCTGACAGAAGAATTTTGTTCATGACAGGCTATCCTTTGATGATCCTCATAAGTGAGGACACATGCCTCAAGACGGTTATTCGTCATCCTGGTTATTCATTCGGTCGGCATATCCATGGGGATAGTAGGTTGTGTGATGCTTTACCATAGCTGCTGAGGTCAAACCGTTGAATTGACCTTTGGTCTGACAGGGCAGACTTAGATATGCGATACTGACAAATCTGAGCATATGCGGTTAACTGAGCGGGTTGTCTGGATATGAGGGCCTTACAAAAATTGAGTAGAGCCCCTAAGGTGAATATCCATGGTGATCGATACTGACTTAGACTGTGCGAGGTATCTGCACCATGTGGGTCTTGCAACAATTTTCACACCTGCATCACCGGTCTTGCTCCTTCATTATTGTTTTCCTTGTCTGTATCCTTGGTTTAAGGAGCGGGGTCATATTACTTCTTCTTGTGACCATAGGTTCTGTCGGGTGCAATATTCTGACAGGCGTACACTTATCCTCATCTTCTGACATGGTAATATTGATTAAATGGTAGGTCCATCACCTCTGAAGTTCTGACCGTAGGGAAATGATCATCCGAACCCTTGCAAGAAATCGGCAAATAAATCAGTAGCCACTAGACGGTCGTTACAAATCAGATCTAGGACATTACTGAAATAACTCAACCACGGCTCAAGACGGCCGAAAAGCAGCTCAGAGCATGAGACCGTGTTGATAAGAACAACGTGGCAGCTCCCTAAGATAGCTGAAAAATACAGCTCAGAGCAAAGGGCCACTGTCACAAAAAGAAACTCAACAGCTATACGAGATGGCCGGAAAGCAGCTCAGAACTCGTGACAGTTGTTGAATAGAGAGAAATAAAGTCAGCATCCAACCCGGATATCTAAAAATAGCTCAGATCATAGGTGTGGTGCCGTTACTGGAGAAGAGAAGACAAGGGCCCTTCGGGATCATATTCCAGGTTCACATGTACTTGTACTGAGCTCACTGTTGTCGTCAATCTTCATAATCCTTTGTCACACTGCGGTGTATAACTGGCTTTCTTACCTTAAGAATCCTCATGTAGCTGTCAGATCTGTGTTCGAGTGACTTGCAATACCTTGGTGATATGCTGACTGCATATATATATATATATATGGGAATCTGATTTCCGAGGCAGACTTGTGTTCTGAATGATTCTTGCTTCTGACCAAACTGTTGCGGGTCTATTGCTTGGGATACACTGCCAAATGCTGCCGATTCATAGTGCAATATCTTGTCCCAATGTTGTACTGAGGATGACTGGATGGCTTATGCTGGAAACCATCGGGAGTATCTTGTTGGGGAACACTGGGTATCGTGCTTTAGAAGCTTCCCCCCTTAAAGACTTGCTGGGGAAGACTCAGTACCTTATACCGGAAGCTTTTGTGGTTGCTTACTGAAGAAGACAGAGTATCTTGCACCGGAAGTCATCCATATATCATGCCGAGGAAGATACATGAATCTTGCACTGGAAGCTTCTCTGGTAGCTTGCGAGGAACGACTGGGTTGCTTACACCAGAAGCTTCTCATTGTGATATGCGGACCGATTACCACATACACATACCATCTTAATATTTGTGCTGTTGATTACCTTTGACTGATAATATACTATCACTCTTGCACATAATTTATCTTCTTGCTGATTTGATCATTACTGCTATGAAGAGTGCACCCTGAGGGAGACTTAATTATCCGTACTGTTGTGCTAATGTAAACTTGATGCTCAGCATCACGATCAGATATTCCGCATTTCACTACAGTCGGCTGAGAATTCCATTCTGTTTAGCTGAGTTTCCAAGTATATGCATTCCTTGCTGATGATTCCGATCCGGTGTCGTTTGACGAGCAACTTTAATAAGGGGAAAAATATGTAACACCGAAGGCCCAAAGAAAGAAACGAAAGGAACGGCGAAAGCCAAAAGCACACAAGCATACTAATAACATTAAAATCAAGCAACATCACATATTACTGCTACTCACAACAATAATATGCATGCACACATAAGCACAGAAATTTCGCAGAAACTCTGTTATTGCGGTCTAATATGCTGTGGCGGTTGTCGGCGTTCTGGGAACGGGGGTCCCCAGACTTGCCTGCGTGCGGCCCACGGCGTGGCTCTGCGGGTTGGCCCGTACGGCCCATCTTCATGAACAAGACATCCAAGACCCTCGCGAGGCGGGCGACACGAGACCTCCTCAGGAGCGGCCTCGCCAGGTTGGCTCGTGAGGGGCGGAGAGGTCAAGGCAGGCCAAACCTCACGAGGTTCACGTGACGTGAGCCATGACGATCGAGATCAGGCGGGCGCCAGCGCACGCAGTGTCCTTGTTTCCCCTTTGGTGCTAAGGGGGCAAGCGCAGGCGCGGAGTACCGAGGCATCATGCAAAGGTTTCCATATCACTGCAACGAGACCAAGACCATGAGGACAGCAAGACGGAGGTCACCATGGAGCCCAAGGAAGCGTCACCGACAGAGACTTTAGCAGGAGAAGACTACTTTTTGTCAGGATAAGCTGTACTAGTTGTCCCCTTTCAAATTGGCCGTTGTTGGCTCCCTTCCCGCTCAATATTTGGGAAGAGGACTAGGGCCCCTATAAATAGGACTAGCCACCACAGTAGGAGGGGGATCGAATCTTGAGCCAACCCCTTAGCCACGCACAAGCACAAGAACACCTCAACCTCAGGAGGTTGTTCTTCCCTTTGTACTGTTCATCATTAGCCCAAGAGGCAGTCCACCACCACACACTGTATTAGGGTATTACACCACAACGGTGGCCCGAACCATTATAAATCCCTGTGTCCTTTGTGTTGCGAGTTCGTCGAGTTCATCCCCGAGATCTTAGCGAAGCCAGGGCGTAGATCAGTAGGGGGAAAGCTTCGCGCACACCCTAGAGTTCGAACCTTAAGGGTTTTGCCGGAACCCGAGATCCGACATTTGGCGCGCTAGGTAGGGGTGTGCCATAGCCTCCCTTCCGTTGTTCTGCGCTCCATTGCTCCGTCGTCACCATGGCGGACGCTCGCCGTGCTCGCGCTGAGCGTCGGGCGGCCCTCGCCACCCGCGTCGCTCAGATGGCTCCCGTCGGCGGGCCACCTCGACGTTCTCCATCACCTACCGCCAACGCCGCCACCGGCCCGGCGGGGAACGAGCAGCAGGCGTCCTCGCTGTACCCCTCGGTGCGGCGGGATGGCCGCACCGCCACTCCATCGCTCACCCCGGCCGGTTCGTCTTCCCACGCTCGCCGCGCTCCCATGGACCCGCAGGCCGCGCTGGGCCTGGCGCGTGAGCTCGTCCGCTACCGCCCTGTCGACGCCCTCTACGAGGACTGGGTCGACTGCATCGCCGAGCTTGTCAGCGCCGCAGGGGGCTCCCCTGCACCGTCCCTTTCACTGCCTCGTCCTCAACCAGCCACGGGCGGCATGGCTCATGGAGCGCCTCCACCACCTCTGCCCCAAGACGGTGCCCTAGCGCCAAGGCGCGTGGCCCCATGGCGCGACCCACCGCGTCCGGCGCCCGCGCACGAAGAGGGAAGCTGCCAAGAAGTTCCTCGGCCGTGAGAAGCTGCTCCTGCGCTCCTCGCGCCGCCTCGCCAAGACCGCGCGCCACCTGCGGTGGCAGCGCGCGGACCCCATCGAGACCAAGCTCCACCTCCAAGACAGGCCCCGATGACCACAGCCGGCCGCCGCGCCTTCACCCCCGAGCTGCGTAGCGTCGCATGGCCGAGCAAGTTCAAGCCGGATCTGCCTCCTCGCTATGATGGCACCCCCGACCCCGCGGAGTTCTTGCAGCTCTACGAGCTGAGCATCGAGGCGGCCAACGGCAACGAGAAAGTCATGGCGAATTGGTTTCCCATGGCTCTCAAGGATGGTGCCCGCTCCTGGATCCTGAACCTGCCGCCAGGCTCGATCTCCTCCTGAGACGAGATGCGCGACCGCTTCGTCGCCAACTTCCAGGGCACTGACGACCGCCCGCCGGCTGCGGGTGACCTTCGCCGTGTCAAGCAACAACCAGAAGAGACCCTCCAGAAGTACATCCAGCGCTTCAACAACGTCCGCCTCAAGATCCCCAAGGTGACTGACGAGGCCATCATCTCCGTGTTCTCTGATAGCGTCCGCGACGTCAAGATGAAGGAGGAGCTCGCCATGCACGAGGAGTTGTGCACATCTCTAGAGCTGTTCAACCTCGCGACCAAGTGCGCAAGAGCTGAGGAGGGGCGCCTCTCCCTCCTCGAGCTCCCAGCCGCAGACCCGGAGGAAAAGAAAGCCAAGGCCAAGGACGTGAAGCGCAAGGGAGCAGTCGTGCTCGAAGCGGAGCCGGACACCAAGCGCGGCAGGGACCAACCCGAGTCATCCAACAGCAGCCGACCGTTCTGCGCCTTCCACAACCTGCACACCCACAACACCAGCGACTGTCAAGAGCTCAGAGCCATTCGTGAAGGTCGCTTCGGCCAACGCCCCGAGCGCAGCGGCCGGAGCTACACTACTAGGAAAAGGGCTATAGCTAATATGGACATTAATGGCGCACCATGTATGTGGTGCGCCACTGCTATATAGCAGTGGCGCACCAGATACAGGTGCGCCATTATTGACATATTACTAATGGCGCACCTGGTGTGTGGTGCGCCATTACTAGTTTTGAAAAAAATAAAAAAATTGTTAGTAGTGGCACACCAAGGGATAGTGCGCCATTACTAGTTGACATAGTAATGGCGCACCTGCACAAAGTGCACCATTACTATGTGTATGACTGGGTCAAACCTCGGTCAAACTTAGTAATGGCGCACTTTGCATAGGTGCGCCATTACTATGTCAAACTTAGTAATGGCGCACCTACACAAAGTGCGCCATTACTAACTTTGACCAACGTTTGAGCAAGTCATACACATAGTAATGGCGCACTTTGTGAAGGTGCGCCATTACTATGTGTATGACTTGAACACATGCACCCCCCCTCGTGGACCGCCTTTTTAGTTTTAAAAAAATAAAAGAAAATGATGGAAATGTCAAAAAATAAAAGAAAATAAGTTTCCCACGTGATATGGGGTCTAGTTGGGAAAATTTACAAATATGAATTTCGACTTTATTTGCAAAATCTCTCTAGAATTTAGTAAAATAGGCATAACTTTTGCATACGAACTCGGATTAAAAAGTTTTTTATATGAAAAATCATCTACTCGAAAAGTTACATAATATTAGTGGCTTTTAACCACAGCCTATTATCCCCATGGGAACCCCGTTGAAGATTTTCAGAATCCCCAAAAACCTAACAGAACGAAAGATACGGGGCTTTTAAGATCTAGAGGGGGAAAATGAAACAAAATTCAAACTTAATAGTGGCGCACCATTTGCTAGGTGCGCCACTAGTAACAGAAAAAATTTGGTTTCAATTTTTTTTTTGGAATTGTTTTTCAAAATATGATACGTAATATGACCGGGAAGTTTGAAATATTTTTTCTAAATTTCATCACACTCATGAACATGAACAAAGTCCTAGACACCAACAAGGTTTAATAGGATTGATATGATAGATATATCAACAAGTGCCTGTTAAGTGAGGTGGTGCTGGGGTTGGATAGAACTGCGAAGTTAAGCGTGCTCGGGCTGGAGTAGTGTGAGGATGGGTGACCTTCCGGAAAGTTTGACCACGTAGTGCGATTTGACTTGAGATTAAGCCATAGTGACCCGAGATTAAGAAAAAAACGAAAAAAAATTTGAAAAAAATTTCTGAATTTTTTTTTGAAAAAAAATGTTAGTAATGGCGCACTTCTATGTGGTGCGCCATTACTAAGTCAGATAGTAATGGCGCACTTCTACGCATACTAATGGCGCACTATAGATGCGCCATTAGTATTTTTTACTAGTGGCGTGATAATAGTGGCGCACCTATAGTGCGCCATTAATGGCAAAAATAGGTGTGCCACCAATTAGCCTTTTCCTAGTAGTGCTACGGTCGAGGAGGAGGACGTGGTGGCGGACGCTGTGACGACCGTGGCCCTCGTCAGGAGTGGCGCGATCGGCCTCATGAGGACCGCTGGCAGGATCAGCCTCACGAGGGCGCCTGGAGGGATCAGCCTCGTGAGGATCGCCCCTAGGGCAACGCCGGCCTTCCTCCGCTGCCGCCACCACCAAGAAGGAATGACGACCACCATCAGGACGAGAGGGCTGGGGGCTTCCAGGAGCCGCGTGCTATCGCTTGCATCTTGGGCGGTGCTCAAGCCCCAGCCTCGCAACGTATCTTCAAACAGTTTGCTCGTGAAGTGAATGCAGTCCTCCCCAAGCTTGAGGGCACGCGCCCACTCAGGTGGTCCAAGTGCGCCATCACCTTCAGTTCAGCAGACAGCTCAAGTGCGCAGCCACCGCAGGTGCTCTCCTGATGCTCTGCTCCCTAGTCATCAGCAATGTGCATGTCACCAAGACCCTCATTGATGGCGGCGCAGGGCTCAACGTCCTGTCCGTCGACACGTTCAACAACCTCCAAGTGCCATATGACCAGCTCTAACCTACCAAGCCCTTCTCAGGAGTGACCGACGGCTCCACCACACCAATAGGGCAGATCCGCCTCCCTGTCGCCCTCGAACAGCGCGACAACTACCGCACCGAGCTCATCGACTTCGACGTCACTCACATTCGCTTACCATACAATGCCATCCTTGGGTATCCGGCCCTGGCCAAGTTCATGGCGGTGATCCATCACGGCTACAACATCCTCAAGATGCCAGGAAGCGGCGGAATCATCACAGTCCCATGTGAAGGAAGAGACGCAGTGTGCTCCCTCGAGCGTGCATTCCAAGCTGCAGCAATCGATGACCCAGACAGCAAGGGCGAGCGTCCTCCTGAGACCACCCCCAAGAAGAAGAAGCAGCTACTCCACGCAGGACCTCAGGCCAGCGGCGCCTCGTCAGGATCGGCGCCTGCACCTGGGGCGCCTCCCTCCATTGCATAGGAAAGCGTGCCCGGCGCCCTCCTCGGGCAGAGCTCGGGGGCTCCCTTCTGGAGGGCCTCAGACCTTGCCAACCTCACGAGGGAGGCGCTCGGGCACCACTTGGAGGCGTGCTTCGCGGCATGTTTCCCTCAGGAGAACACAGGGCGAGGAGCGCCCACCGCTCAGGTGGCCAAGCACCACGCCGCCCTGGCGGAGGTGGAGACGGTCCTCAAGGAACCGCTTGTGCCCCCAGAGCCTCCCGAGGCTCAGGGCCCCGGTGGCTCGTGAGGAGCAACCCCTTCATCGCGTACCTTCAGCTGCCCTGACATCTCTTCATCGACAGAACCAGGTGACATTTTCCGAGTTAGTTCAGCTGGGAGCGCCCCTCGGGCTGCATCATTCCCAGGCCGCGTGGGTCCATCCCTGTGGCATCTATCCTTTTTCTTATGTCTTTAGCTTACCTTGCTGGGGGCGCCCCTCGGGCTGCATCATCCCCAAGCCGCTCGGGCCTGACCTAGTGGCATGTATCTCCCTTGCATTTACTTAAGCCAGTTTGTTTACCATACTTAATCTATCTATGACTATCACCTGCTCGATCGTCACCCACCATAGGGGCCGCGCGCCGTCCGTCTTTCTTTAGGATCCTTCGCGTGAGTGGGTTAGGCACGCCATCTGTGCTCGGGCCCGTCCCTGCAGCGTCGATAAATCCAGCGGCTGAGCTCTGTCTGGCGGGCCAACCCGGTTCACGTCACCTCCTGGGGCCGTTGGTGCTTGGCCCTCTCACGCGATAACCTCAGGAGACTCGTCCGGCGCGTGATTGTCTAACCACCTCACAGGGCTAACACAGCAAACAAGAACCAAGACCAGGCGCAACCCGACTTGAGGTAGGGCCTCGTGAGTCCCACGCTGGCTCACGAGTGCCCAGATACACCTCGCAGCCCTTCCGTGCAAGCCACATGTCAGGGCGGGGCTGTACACCCCCGGGGCCTCTCCAGTAGGGAGTCCCCCTCCCACGCCCAAGTGGAAGCACCATACTCCGTGCTGGCCGTCTACACTGCCGAGGAGCGGCTATGCCCATGCACAAGCGGAAGCACTATGCTCCGCGCTAGTGATAAACAACTGAGGGCGGCCTCACGGCCGTACCAACCTCAGGGAGCCCCAGAGCTCACCGTCCGGCCTCACCGCAACGCCTACCCTCAGGAGAGCCGCGCGAGGGGGCTTGGCACGGGGGCTGCGCTCGGGTCACGTCCAAGCGTTCGCCGCCCAAACAGGTCTCCCGGACCTGGTCGTCGCGCGCCCCTCCCGAGCCGAGCCTCGGCGAGGGCAAAGTGATGGAGATTGTTTGCACGTCAAGGGGGACTCCTGAGCATCGTGACTCAGGAGCCTAACTGGTGACGTAGCCCCTCACTCCTTGGTCCGTCCTGGTCTCCGGTCGGCCCAATGGCGGTTGAGGTATGCGTGGGGCCGGGCTCTGCCGACATAGAACATTTACCTATCCTCGCGTCTCCTCCCTATTAGCTGTTTGCGCGTCAAGGGGGACTCCTGAGCATCGCGACTCAGGAGCCTAACTGGTCACGTAGCCCTTCACTCCTTGGTCCGTCCTGGTCTACGGTTGGCCCAACGGCGGTTGAGGTATGCGCGGGGCCGGGCTCTGCCGACGCAGAACATAAAGCAAATACGAAGAAAATCGCAAAATCCCGAAGCAAATATTACAAGACATATTGTTCCCACAATGTCAAACACATGTTTAACGCCTCCACAAGGCCTGATGCAAGCTGTAGGAATAAAACAGGAAAGGAGCTGCAGGTCACCCCTGAACACCATCGATGCCCATGGGCGGCACTCCTCCCTTGGTGGTGTCACCTTCGCCTTGGTCACCGGCCAGAGCTGCAGCAGTGGTGTCGCCTCCGGTCAAGGGCGCGGAAGCAAAGCCGCGGAACTTCTTCAGCAGGGCCTCCACCTGACCTTGCACGGCTGCGGTGGTAGCCGTGCAGTGTTCATCAGCCACAGGCTCCAGCAGCCCGTGAAGACAAGCGTTGGGGTCACGAAGGTGCAGATGGCTGAAGACGCGAGTCAATGCAGCTGAAGAAAGGACACGCGCCTCTACCTCCGCCATGGGACCGATGCCCTCCACGACTTCCTCGAGCGCCTTCACCAAGAAGGGAAGCAGCTGGACGGGGCCGTCCTAATCGGTGGTCAGCGGCCTCTCCAAGCCGTTCTCGTAGAGCGTCTTCAGTGCCACGCGAGACCTCTCCTCGAGATCAGCAAAGTCCACGCGGTCTTCAGCCAGGACCTTCGCCTTGGCATCAAGATCGGCCTCCTTCGCCTTTGCCTTCCGCTCCAGCTCCTCCAACCGGCTGCGCTCAGTAGCCTGCGTCTTCTCCAACTCCCCTAGCTCGGTGTCACGATTCTTGATGGCGTCCCCCCGGGCCCTCATCTCCTCCTCCTTCACCTAGCGGCCGCGTGCTTCTTCCACGTGTTGGTCGCGCAGACGCTTCAGTTCGCCCTCCAGCTCTCGGCAGCGGCCGCGGGCGGTCTCGGCGTCCTTCAACACCGCGTCGTGATTAGCCGCGGCTTTGACGATGCTCTGCTTCTCCTTCTCGGAGGACACCGCGGCCTGGCTCAGCGTCGCTCGAACCGCCGAGTTGGAGTGAAGCCAGCCAAAGGCCAGCTCCAGGCGCTGATTCGTGCTCAGGAGATCTGCCTGCAGCTGGGTCATCTCCAAAAGAGCACGCTCCAAGACAGCAGCAGAGGCAGAAGAACCTGGGAGTAGAGGTGCAACAATGGGAGGAGGCGTCGTCGTCACCAGGGCCTGGGAGACTGCGGGCTCCGGAGCCTTCAGGACCTCATCAGCCGAGCCAGACATCGGCACCTCTGGAGCCGGTGGGGCCTCGGGGGCTGATTCCTCCAGACCATGCCCCTCCTGGCCTCGCGAGGGCGACCGGGCTGGGGAGGTGCGAGTGCTGTTTCTTCCTTTCTCAGCAGAAGGGGCGCGGCCGCCGTATCCATCTTCCTCTTCTTCGCCGCCTTCGCGGCCTGGTCAACCAAGGGCGAACGTCAGGAAGTAGCAATATAAGCAAGAACAAGTGGGAGCTCGAGCACTTACTGGTCCACCGCGGCGTATTCCACCCTCCGTTTGAGAAGCTTGAAGCCCGAAAGCTTCGGAGCCTGAGGAGTGGGCACACAGACTTCGGGGACAGAAGATGGCGCGGCAGGAGGGCCGGAAGCAGCTCCAGGCGTCGTTTGGGCAGGGGCAGCACCTCGGGAGACCAGCGAAGACCTGCTCTTCGTTGGGACAACGGACAGCTCTTCCTCCTCCTGGCGGTCGTCGGCCTCGGCGTCGTCTGGCAGGCCATGGAGGATGGCAGCTTTGCTCAAGGGGGAAGTCTCCCCCATCACTTCAGGAGTCGCCTCCGAGTCATGCTCCTTGACCTCCTCCTCTTCCTCCCCATGGGACTCGTTAGAAGACAGGTCCACCGGCTTCAGCATCACAGGGGCCCCGGTAGGCGCCGGCGGCACCAGCCCGCGCCCGTCGAAAGTCGGCCTGGAAGCCACGATCTACTCCCAGTCCTGGCGACGGAACAGGGGAACGAAGGCACTCGGCGGGTAGTCCTGATCTTCCCCAACCAGAAGGCGCAGAACTGCAGACAGCTCATCGTCAGGCAAGGCCTCCGGGCTCAGGCGAACCTTGTCCTCTTCATCCCCAAGCCTCCACAAGGGGCGCGCGCGTGCCTGGAGCGGAGCAACGCGCAGCGTCAAGAATTCCCTCAAGAGCATGGCCCCTGTCACCTTCGTCGCCCTTGTGCTGGCCAGCTTCAGGTCGGTATTCATCTGCTCCAACACCAACGTCGCCCGCAGGTCGGAGAGTTTCGCGCATGACCACGCCTTGACGGACTTGGGCATCTCCGTCGGCAGCGTCAAACGTGGGTGGACGCATTTAGCATCCATCATGACCCACTTGCTGCGGAAGCCTTCGGCTCTCTTCCCCATTTTCGAGATCGAGTTGGCCTTGCCGGCCGCGATGAAGTTGGCACACCCGGGAATGTGACCCTCATTGACGCGAAGGAAGAAGAAGTGGCGCAGAAGAGCTACAGACGGCATCACGCTAAGGTACGCCTCGCAATAGTAGGCGAAGATGGACAAGAGGAGGATTGAATTGGGATGAAAATGCAGCGTGTGCAGCCTGTAGCGTCCGAGGACCTCGTAGAAGAACTCAGAAAAGGGGGGAACCAGCCCCGCAACAATGCTACTTGTGAAGAAGGGGAAAAAGGTACTCCCCTCAGGCTCCGGCTCGGCGGAGCCAGCCCGGAGCTTAGTGTTCCCCCTCTCGTTGCTCTCCCCCACCGTCAGCAGGCGCATGGCGGCGAGGCTCTTCCCTGAGACATTGGGCGCGTCGAGGGCCAGCTCGTAGCAGGCCGGCGGCGAGGCAAGCTTGACCTTCTTGGGCGCCATTAGTCGCTAAGGGAGGAGGATTGGAGTAGATCTGGAGGTTTCGGCGGCAAGGAGCGAGAAAGGGGATCTGGGCAAGGCGAGGAAGAAGCAATGAAGGCACACGCTGTCTGCGCCAGCCTTTTTGTCAAGTCCGGCAGTTGCCGAGGCAGCGTGGGGAAGCGGAGATGCCCACGTCCAATCAACCGCCATGCGTCGACCAAGGCCGCAGGCTTTTGGGGCCCGCGGTGCTCCGCGCTTTACCTTTGGCTTCGCCATGAAGCCAAGCCCGAGCGCGCCTTGGGCCCGGGGCTCCTATCGGCGTTTTGGAACGGGGGTCCCCAGACTTGCCTGCCTGCGGCCCACGGCGTGGCTCTGCGGGTAGGCCCATACGGCCCATCTTCGTCAACAAGACATCCAAGACCCTCACGAGGGGCCAAGCCTCGCGAGGCGGGCGACACGAGACCTCCTCAAGAGCGGCCTCGCCAGGTTGGCTCACGAGGGGCGGAGAGATCAAGGTAGGGCAAACCTCACGAGGTTCACGTGACGTGAGCCATGACGATCGAGATCAGGCGCGCTTCAGCGCGTGCAGTGTCCTTGTTTCCCCTTTGGTGCTAAGGGGGCAAGCGCAGGCGCGGAGTACCGAGGCATCAAGAAAAGGTTTCCATATCAGTGCAACGAGACCAAGACCATGAGGACCGCAAGACGGAGGTCACCATGGAGCCCAATGAAGCATCACCACCAGAGCCTTTAGCAAGCGAAGACTACTTTTTGTCAGGATAAGCTGTACTAGCTGTCCCCTTTCAAATTGGCCGTTGTTGGCTCCCTTCCCGCTCAATATTTGGGAAGAGGACCAGGGCCCCTATAAATAGGACTAGCGACCACAGTAGGAGGGGGATCGAATCTTGAGCCAACCCTTGAGCCACGCACAAGCACAAGAACACCTCTACCTCAGGAGGCTGTTCTTCCCTTTCTACTGTTCATCATCAGCCCAAGAGGCAGTCCACCACCACACACTGGATTAGGGTATTACACCACAACGGTGGCCCGAACCAGTATAAATCCCTGGGTCCTTTGTGTTGCGAGTTCGTTGAGTTCATCCGCGAGATCTTAGCGAAGCCAGGGCGTAGATCAGTAGGGGGAAAGATTCGCGTGCACCCCAGAGTTCGAACCTTAAGGGTTTTGCCGGAACCCGAGATCCGATAGCGGTGTGCACGAAAGTGAAATGGCGTGTGGAAGGAGTTGGTGTAACCAAGGCTACACCAAGTACTTGCTGAACTCTGGTTGGATCTGGATAGATACAGAGGCGGGGACGGACTTGGTGATCAAGTAGCGAGACACAAGGTCACTACCACATCATCATCAAGCGTACGAAAGGGAATCGTACACGTCCATAGAATGGAATGACAGGGTAGGGTAGCGGTGGAGAAGAAAGGCTTAATGGCATTCTCCTCTTCTGATAACCAAGATCAGTAAGGGTTGCCAAAGGGACGAGATGGAAGGCACGATTCGGGTTAGAAACAAGTCTAACACCGAAATGATATGGGTGGATGGCGGAAAAGATATCGATGTGATACCTGAGCATAACTCGTACAAATGGTGTCTGGAACACTAGGTACCATGGCATCACTCCGCTGGGACAGAGATGACGCCAAACACCGGAAAACAGGTATGCAAATAGGGATGGTGCAGGAAGTGGATCAAAACCGCTATCACCTACCTCACAAAACGACCGGAAAATAATCTATATGCATGTTATGCGACAAACAAATGCAGCAATCAAGTGCAACAAACCAACCAGAGTCAATACTACCGCATTCTAACGCTCGCGCGGGCTAGGGCGTCCTACAGCCAGACCTGCTCTGATACCAAGCGTTGTGGCACCCCGACTCAGAGAAACCGGAACGCCCCGTATTCCAGCCCAGAGATCGAGGAGAAGTCTTCTGGAATACGACACTGCTTAGCATAGAACAAATCAGCTCTTGATTACAATCTATCTGGTACAAGGGGATTACATCGGCACGGCGACACTACGCCTGCCACGGTTGCTCCATGCAAGCAGTAGAACAACCCGAAGCAGTGGAATAACTCTAACAGCGGAACAACGACGACGGTGATGAGCTCCACTCCACAGGGACTCTGGCTGGAACGCTTATCCTAGATCGCAAACAAGGAATCCACGACAAACAAGCAATCAAATCTGGCATGACCTGCAAACTGGCATGACACGCCAGGTCAGTACATTGAATGTACTTGCAAGCTCACACCAACCAAAGCAATCAAGACAAACAACATCATGGCAATTACAGGTTAACAAGGATTTAACATAATATTAACAAATCAGTCATAGCATGAACAAGATGAACATGATACAACTAGAACAATATGAGCATGTCAATGAACATATGAACATGATGATACTATCATGCAACAGGATGAACCTATCATGCACCAACTTACTCTGCTCGGGTTACCATCGTAACCATCACATGCATAAGCTTAGCATCACAGACATCACACGATCATCGCGGGATCCAATCAAGCTTGGTATTTTGAGAAGACATGATTGCTTAGTTAGTATGCTTGAAGTATTATTATTTTTATGTCAATATTAAACTTTTATCTTGAATCTTTAGGATCTGAATATTCCTACCACAATTAAGAGAATTACATTGAAAATTATGCTAAGTAGCATTCCACATCAAAAATTCTGTTTTTATCATTTACCTACTCGAGGACGAGCAGGAATTAAGCTTGGGGATGCTTGATACGTCTCCAACGTATCTATAATTTTTTATTGTTCCATGCTTTATTATATTCTGTTTTGGATGTTAATGGGCTTATTTATACACTTCTATATTATTTTGGGACTAACCTATTAACCGGAGGCCCAGCCCAAATTGCTGTTTTTTTGCCTATTTCAGTGTTTTGCAGAAAAAGAATATCAAAAGGAGTCCAAATGGAATGAAACCTTCGGGAACATGATTTTCGAAACGAACGTGATCCAGAGGACTTGGAGTCCACGTCAAGAGATCAACCAGGAGAGCACGAGGCAGGGGGGCGCGCCTACCCCCCTGGGCGAGCCCTCCACCCTCGTGGGGCCCACGTTGCTCAACCGACGTACTTCTTCTTCCTATATATACCTACGTACACCCAAACTTCCAGATACGGAGCCAAAAACCTAATTCCACCGCCGCAACCTTCTGTACCCGTGAGATCTCATCTTGGGGCCTTTTCCGGCGCTCCGCCGGAGGGGGCATTGATCACGGAGGGCTTCTACATCAACACCATAGCCTCTCCGATGATGTGTGAGTAGTTTACCTCAGACCTTCGGGTCCATAGTTATTAGCTAGATGGCTTCTTCTCTATTTTTGGATCTCAATACAATGTTCTCCCCCTCTCTCGTGGAGATCTATTCGATGTAATCTTCTTTTGCGGTGTGTTTGTTGAGACCGATGAATTGTGGGTTAATGATCAAGTTTATCTATAAACAATATTTGAATCTCCTCTGAATTCTTTTATGTAAGATTGGTTATCTTTGCAAGTCTCTTTGAATTATTAGTTTGGTTTGGCCTACTAGATTGATCTTTCTTGCAACGGGAGAAGTGCTTAGCTTTGGGTTCAATCTTGCGGTGTCCTTTCCCAGTGACAGCAGGGGCAGCAAGGCACGTATTGTATTGTTGCCATCGAGGATAACAAGATGGGATTTATATCATATTGCATGAGTTTATCCCTCTACATCATGTCATCTTGCTTAAAGCGTTACTATGTTCTTATGAACTTAATACTCTAGATGCATGCTTGATAGCGGTCGATGTGTGGAGTAATAGTAGTAGATGCAGGCAGGAGTCGGTCTACTTGTCACGGACGTGATGACTATATACCTGATCATAACTAGATATTCTCATAACCATGCTCAATTCTATCAATTGCTCAACAGTAATTTGTTCACCCACCGTAATACTTATGCTCTTGAGACAAGCCACTAGTGAAACCTATGGCCCCCGGGTCTATTTTCCATCATATTAATCTTCCAACACTTAGCTATTTTATTGCCTTTTATTTTACTTTGCATCTTTATTATAAAAATACCAAAAATATTATCTTATCATATCTATCAGATCTCACTTTCGAAAGTGACCGTGAAGGGATTGACAACCCCTTTATTGCGTTGGTTGCGAGGTTTTTATTTGTTTGTGTAGGTGCGAGGGACTTGTGCGTGGCCTCCTACTGGATTGATACCTTGGTTCTCAAAAACTGAGGGAAATACTTACGCTACTTCACTGCATCACCCTTTCCTCTTCAAGGGAAAACCAACGCAGTGCTCAAGAGGTAGCAAGAAGGATTTCTGGCGCCGTTGCCGGGGAGTCCATGCAAAAGTCAACATACCAAGTACCCATCACAAACTCTTATCTCCCGCATTACATTATTTGCGAGTTGCCTCTCGTTTTCCTGTCCCCCGCTTCACCCTTGCCGTTTTATTTGCCCTCTCTTCTTCCGTTTGCCTCCCTCTTTCTTTTTGCTCCACGCACTTTCTGCCGTTATGTCTGAAATTCGGGAAATTATTGTCGATATGGACAATAACAATAACATGGAAAATTCTGATGCTCCTGCTGAAGAACCCCTATCTTACATACAAAAAAAATTCTGAATTGGTAGTGGTAACATTATTGGTAAAGGGGTTATTCAAGATTTCTTTACTTGTCCCGGTGCTTTGCCTTCTATGGGTAGTTCTATTCTTTATAAAACTAGTAGTCTTGCGGACGCTATTGCCATGCTTCTAGTTTAACTTGAAAGGCAATTTATGCTCATGCACCCTTGCATACAAAGGATTTTCCTAGAATTTTCTAATATTGAGCATTCTTCTGTTAAGCGTGCCGCTACTATCTTTTTGGCTCATGAGTTTAGATTTATAATAAAAGAGGCCATATAAATCTTTGTGCACTATAGGGTGGACGCTGGCCGTCCTCCCATAGAGACTATCTTATTTGATCAAGAGGAAATAATGCGTTTTTAATCTCTAGACTATGTTGCTTTTAATGAAAACCTTAGAAAAACGGTTCCTACCAATGTTCTAGTTGATAGAATTTCTGAACTTAATAATGATTTTGCTATTCGGAATAATGAGCTAGGATACTCTCTCGAGTATAGGCTCACAAAATTTTGTCAAAAGAACGCTTATAATGATGAATTGGTTGTGCAATATGAAGGGCCAAAGGAGGAACCTATACCTCCAAAGGTGGATCTTGGGGACTTCTGTCCCATTAAATTTAGCCCTTTTTATTACTTTTTCTTGCCTCAAAGAAAACTTGCTGCTGAATGTAGAGAATATGAAATGAGTTTTCGTGATCTATCCTATTATTATGGCAATACCTAGATCTATCCTTGCTTTATGCCTAGCTAGGGCGTTAAACGAGAGCGCTTGTTGGGAGGCAACCCAATTTTATTTTAGTTTTTTGCTTTTTGCTTCTGTTTAGGAATAAATATTTGATCTAGTCTCTTCTTAGATTTGTTTTTATGTTTTAATTAGTGTTTGTGCCATGTTTAACCTATAGGATCTTCTTGGATGATAGTTATTTGATCTTGCTGAAAATTCCAGAAACTTTCTGTTCACGAAAACAATTGTTAAAAATTATCGGAACGTGATATGATGTTGATTCCAATTGAAGAAGATCAATAAACAAATTTTTTAGGCCGTCCTATTTTGGCTGAATATTTAGAGGTCCAGAAGTTTGCGTTAGTTACAGATTACTACAGAGTGTTCAGTTTTTGACAGATTCTGTTTTTCGTGTGTTGTTTGCTTATTTTAATGAATCCTTGGATAGTAAAATAGTTTATAAACCATAGATAAGTTGGAATACAGTAGGTTTAACACCAATATAAACAAATAATGAGTTCATTACAGTACCTCTAAGTGGTGTTTTGTGTTCTTTCGCTAACGGAGCTCACGAGATTTTCTGTCAAGTTTTGTGTTGTGAAGTTTTCAAGTTTTGGATGAAAGAATTGATGGATTATGGAACAAGGAGTGGCAAGAGCCTAAGCTTGGGGATGCCCATGGCACCCCAAGATAATCTAAGGACACCTAAAAGCCAAAGCTTGGGGATGCCCCGGAAGGCATCTCCTCTTTCGTGTACTTCCATCGGTAACTTTACTTGGAGCTATATTTTTATTCACCACATGATATGTGTTTTGCTTGGAGCGTCTTGTACTGTTTGAGTCTTTATTTGTTAGTTTTCCACAATCATCCTTGCTGTACACACCTTTTGAGAGAGACACATATGATTTTGAATTTATTAGAATACCCTATGTGCTTCACTTATATCTTTTGAGCTATAGAGTTTTTGCTCTAATGCTTCACTTATATCTTTTAGAGCACAGTGGTGGATTTGTTTTATAGAAACTATTGTTCTCTCATACTTCACTTATATTATTTTGAGAGTCCTACAAAACAGCATGGTAATTTTCTTAAATTGAGAAATTGGTCCTAAAGTAATAGGCATCCAAGAATAGTAAAAATTATCTTATGAGTGTGTTGAATACTATGAGAAGTTTGATGCATGATAATTGTTTTGAGATATAAAGATGGTGATATTAGAGTCATGCTAGTTGAGTAGTTGTGGATTTGAGGAATACTTGTGTTAAAAGTTTGTGATTCCCGTAGCATGCACGCATGGTGAACCGTTATGTGATGAAGTCGGAGCATGATTTATTTATTGATTGTCTTCCTTATGAGTGGCGGTTGGGGACGAGCGATGGTCTTTTCCTACCAATCTATCCCCCCTAGGAGCATGCGCATTATACTTTGCTTTGATAACTTGTAGATTTTTGCAATAAGTATATGAGTTCTTTATGACTAATGTTGAGTCCATGGATTATACGCACTCTCTTCCTTCCACCATTGCTAGCCTCTCTAATACCGCACACTTTTCGCCGGTATCATACACCCACCATATATCTTCCTCAAAACAGCCACCATACCTACCTATCATGGCACTTCCATAGCCATTCCAAGATATATTGCCATGCAACTTACCACCGTTCCGTTTACTATGACACACTCCATCATTGTCATATTGCTTCACATGATCATGTAGTTGACATCGTATTTGTGGCAAAGCCACCGTTCATAATTCTTTCATACATGTCACTCTTGATTCATTGCGTATCCAGGTACACCGTCGGAGGCATTCACATAGAGTCATATTTTGTTCTAAGTATTGAGTTGTAATTGTTGAGTTGTAAGTAAATAAAAGTGATGATGATCATCATTTTTAGAGCATTCACTACAGGAAACAGCTACTTTGCCGTCTGCCATGGCGGACGGCAAAGGCTCGAAAGGCGGACGGCAAAAGGCTCCGGCAAAGAAGGCTACGGTAAACAGCTGCTTTGCCGTCTGCTTCCTGGCGGCGGACGGCAAAGGCTCTTTGCCGTCTGCGGCGGACGGCAATAATTGCGCTGTCAGTCCGTTAAGTGGCTAACGGTAGACCTTTGCCGTCCGCCGCAGACGGCAAAGAGCCTTTGGTCTTTGCCGTCCGCCTTATGATGTCATCTACACGTCACTAGATGGCAGGTTCTTTGCCGTCTGCCACTGATGGCAAAGTGCAGGTTCTTTGCCGTCTGCCACGGACGGCAAAGTCTTTGCCGTCTGCCACTGTAGGCAAACTGACCAAATGGGTCAGCTCCCAGGAAGCACAGTTGGCTGCCACGTGGCTTCTTTGCCGTCCGCGGCAGACGTCAAAGAGCTCTTTGCCGTCGGTGGCAGATGGCAAAGAGCCTGCATATTGTCTGTTTTTTCTGTTTTTTATTAAATCCCACAATTTGCAGCACATATCACATATATAAGTTTCATATCCAGCACATATCCAACACATATCTAGCACATAAGTTTCATATCACATATCACATCAGTTTCATCCATACACATTGTTCATACATAAGGAAGTTCCATCCATACACATTGTTCCATCCATATATATATATTACAATGCAAAGTTTCATCAAAGGAAAAGCAAGCATTCCATCATAGCAAGCTAGCTTCCATCAAGTGAATGAAATCTGGAAAATGGTAAATAAGAAAGTTAGAAATAGGTGACTAGAACAAGAAGAAGACTAGAACAAGAAGAAGACTAGAACAAGAAGTATATGTCATTTATGAGCTAACTAAGTTGAAATGGGTTGTTTATGAGCTAACTTAGTTGAAATGGATCATTTATGAGCTAACTTAGTTGAAATGGGTCGTTTATGAGCTAACTAAGGTGAAGGGCATCGTTTTTGAGCTAAGTAAGGTGAAATGGGTCATTTTGGAGCTAACCTAGGTGAAATGGGTCATTTTGGAGCTAACCTAGGTGAAATGGGTCATTTTAAAGCTAACGTAGGTAAAATGGATCATTTAGGAGCTCATCTACGTAAAATGGGTCATTTTAGAGCTAATTTAGTTGAAATGGATCTTTTTGAGCTAACTTAGGTGAAATGGATCATTTAAGAGCTAATTTAGGTGAAATGGATCGTTTTTTAGCTCACTTAGGTCAAATGGATCGTTTATGAGCTAAATTAGTTGAAATGGATCGTTTATGAGATAACCTAGGTAAGATGGGTCATTTTGGAGTTAACCTAGGTGAAATGGGCCATTTTAAAGCTAACGTAGGTAAAATGGATCATTTAGGAGCTAATGTAGGTAAAATGGGTCATTTTTTAGCTAACTTGGATGAACTGCATCATTTACAAGCTAACCTAGGTAAAATGGGTCATTTTGGAGGAAAATAAAGCTAACTCTAGGTCATTATGGTAAGCATATTGGAGGAAATAAAGCTAAGTCTAGGTCTTTATGCATATGTCAAGCAAAACACTAGAGAAACTTACCGTGATCAGGGAGGTGTAGGAGCGGGGTGGCTAGTGCCGCTACCTGGAGAAGGATCGTGCGATGCGTTTCTGGAGTTAAGCTGCACCAAAGATCATTTCCAATGTCTCGTTAGCATTACGACACTCAAATGTTAAGACTACCAAGTAATGTCCATTCAAACTAAACTCACCGTGCTCCCAGGAGCAATCACTGGCATCGGCGGAGCGGGCTGACCGGACTTCTCGCACACAGACTGCACATTTGGTTTTCAGAACAGAGTCATACTAGTTAGTAATGAGACTCAAATGTTAAGACTAGCAAGTAATCTGCAGAAGAAACTTACCACAAGGAGCTCGTACATGGCCCTTGCCTGCATGTCATTCCGTGCCCTCTCCTCCTCCATCATCTTTCTCGTCCTCTCCTCCATCTCCCGCTGCCTCTCCGCCGCCTCCGCCGGAAGTTTCTCCGTTCTATCTCTCTCAGTCTGTATAGCAGCCTGCAACACCACTCACATGACCATTTGTAATCATTGATGGAAGCGCACACAATGTAATGGAGAAAGATAACTGAGTACGTATCACTAACCTTGATGGCGAGTTGCACTGGCCGTTCACGAGGCCTTATCTCAGGAGGGAGCTCGACTGGCGCGCCTTGATCTCCGGGAGAGTGCTAGGACAACGGATAAGTCCATCTCCAATGGCTATGGAGCCATGGGACCTCCCGCCACCAGATATCATCACCAGCTCTGGATCAATGGGACCCTGGCTCGGGTTAAAGTCCTCCCCTTTCCTCGCCTTCCCCTCATCTCTATATCTCACGAGCTTGTTGTGGGAGGAGATGTTGGTGAAGTTGTTTGCATCATCGAGGTCAGACTGAGAGAAAGCCTTGACTTTCTTGTAAGAGCCAGTGTGGGCCATGGCATACAGGTCGTACACCTCTGGCACCTTATCCGCCTTATTGTGGCGTGCCTGAAAGAGAGAAACAATGAAAATTAGTAATTAAAGGGCTCAAGCTAGCATGATGAATGAATTGCATGAATCATGAAGCAAACCACATACCCAGTTGCGCCCGAACTGATATAAGTTGGAGCTGCCTTGATGGTGTGGCACACCTTCCATTTGGGCACGTTTGTCCTTGGCCTGGTTGTGGAGGGCTAGCCATTCTTGTGAGCACCACTCATCGACCAACACCTCCCAACAATCCATCCGATCCGCACACCATCTCGGAGGCGCCTAAGTTAGCAAATAGAAACTTGAGCGCTACGGCTAAGAATTACTAAATGAAGGAACTTAAGTAGAAGGCCTTAAGAATTACCTTCATGTACTGCTCCTTACTCAGGAACTTATCGCGGCACGCCGGCTTGGTCTTCTTGATACCACGCAAGGCGTAGTAGTCTCGAACAGCCTGCACCCGAGCCTCGTGCCGTAAGTTCTGGAGTAGGCGCTTGCAGACGTTCTGGATAACATTTGCGCAGTCCTCCTCGTATCCCTCCTCACACCTGTAGAATGTCTGCAATCAAATGAGACAATATTGATTAGTACAATTAATAACTAGCTAGTTGAAGATTTTGAAATGTGTAAAGGAGAAATTACCCAGAACGTCCTGATCACCATGTCTGCCCTCGTCTCGCACACGACACCGTCGATAATGACATCCGGCGGGGCCGGGGCAGCCACGTAGTGCTCCCAGCTCAACCCAAGCTCTGGAAGCCGACCCTCACCAGGCAACGTGACAAACCCCGGGAAGTTTTGCCGGCAAAGAACTCCAAGGACGGAGTTGGGCCGGCGGACACTATGATGGTGGTCCCAACCCCTGCAGCATGACAAGGCCAACGCATTAGTTATTTGAAGAAACGTGAATGCAGAAGGTACAAAAATATTAAATGCACTTACGTACCTCTCCCCATCAGGGAAGATCAACCACCTCTGCTCGCGGGTCGCCGGCACGGACGGGAGCCGTGTAGCACCACGCTGGTACACGGTGCCACCCTCCTCCTCAAGATCAGTCGGCTCCCCGCCATCACCAGCATGGCCACTCGGCTCCTCTGGCTGATCCGGCCAGGTACCCCATCCGGACGTGTGCTCCTCCGGGGTCTCGTGGGCCGAACTCTCGTGGGCCGAAGGCCAGTCGACCCGAGGCTCGTGGGCCCAAGACCCGTGGACCGGAGGCTCGTGGACCGGAGTCCGTGTAGCCTCCTCCTCGGACGAGTCCACCCTAGCAGTCACGTGCTCGGGTGAAACAGCTGGGGGTGGCGGCGAGGAAGGTGCCCTAGCAGTCACCCTACCTCCTCTCCCGCGACCACGTGCCACACCTCCTCTCTTCCTACCTCGTCCCCTGCTGGGCACCGCGGTCGACGAAGAAGGGCCCGGCAGTGTGGACATACTGTCCAGCAACGCTCGGCGGAGAGGTATGTCGGATCCGGAGCAAAGCATATGGGAAAACGAACCCAATCTAAACATACTCGGGCTGTCCATGGATAGCGTTGGACAATTCGAAAGAATCAAGGTTATAAATATGCAAATGCATGCATATTTATAACTATGACGCTTTCGAACGGGAGACACATATTGGTTACGCATACTGATGATTCAAGACACATATATATCTAGCTATCAAGTTTCATCGGAATAGATCAAATAATTAATGGGGGAGGAGGACATGTCATTTGTGCTCACCCACGAACGAAGGGGCAGAGCTCGTCAAACGCACGGCGAGGTCGTCGAACACCAAACCTCGCAGCGATGAAACAATTGCACATTTAAAACTACCCGATCAACACAATTATATATGATGTTTTTCATAACAAAATCGAAAGATATATGACCTAACTAATAATTCACAAATATATGACCCCGTCGGCTTCGGGAAGGCCAAAGAACACCTTTTCAGGAGGTGTTGGGGGTCGGGGTGTCGTGTCGGTCTCGGGGTGCCGTGTCGGGGTCG